>NC_088987.1:23096042-23401559 GCF_963932015.1 Anas acuta
CACAATTGCTTTTCTATGTGGTTTGACTTACTGCATGTTCATATGCAGGGGCAGTAAAAAAGTCAAAGAAGGGGATGGGGGAGATGAGACCACAGAAGCTCCTATTCAACCAGCTCAAATTAGTGTGTAATGGCCTTAACCTCCCCCTGAATCTCTTTAAAAACTTGATGGCTAAACTGCCACAAAATTGACAACACCTAAGCATCCACTTAGGGTAGCCATGCTATGCAGTATCAAGGTGAGCGATCAGTTCTGAAAGTCCAGCTGTTACGATGGCAAAATGACATTCTTCATTGTCTCAGTAAATAGAGATCACAGAAAACATGATCTATAATACATCACCTGTTTGTTTTCTTAACAGTCTGCTTCCTTTCTCACCAACCAACAGTCTTGCCACCTTTGATTAAAATAACTATTACTCCCTTTCCTTGATATGCTGATGTCTGTATTCTAGACCAAGTATATTCTACACTTGACTGACCAGCTAACAACCCCATGCTGCAATTCTTCCTCCCCCTGTGCTGATGATGGATTAGGGTTCTTCCATGCAGCATAATCCCATCCAGTTGCTGGTTACAGCCTACCATCCCTGCTTCCCTAGTCATGTCATCTTCCCCTCTCCACTATGCTCCCAGCATTCATCAGGCCACTTGTAGGACCACTGCACATGGGCAGGGGGTCAGGCAGAAGCAACAAAAATCTAGTTAAGAGGGCACTATAGCAGCACTGAATTTGGCCTAAATTGGGGCTGAATACGTCCTTTTCCTCTCCCTCCACTCTGTCCATGAGCTCCTGCTGCTCCCTTGGGCTGGAGCTAACCAGTATACAACTCTGTGTCTATGCATATACCCTGTACTGTACATGTACTTGTATGGAGTACTCTGGTGTGAGCATTTGGAAGTATTGTTACAGAGTAGGAGTGCTTGCAAGAGGGAAAGTTGCTGGACTATTTCAAGAATGTTTCAAATCTTTAAGCTCTTTATTGAAACTTCTCTCACCCATCTGCCTGCAAAGCCAGACTTTTTTTCAGTTATAAGGAGCCATAAAAAGATTTAAAAATGACCTTTAGTAATCTTGACAAATCCTGATACTTTAAAAACTGGTATCTTGTTATGCCAAGGTAAGAAATGAGCACTGCTTTTTATTGGTTTCTTTTGTTCCAAGTGAAGAGCAGGGATTTTCGGTCATCTATATCCATCACTGCTACCTAATAGTGTTAAGTTTGTGTTTTTATTACTCCAAGATACCTTGCATTAAAAATTGCAGTATTTATATCATAGACAGCATTTCTGCCAAATTCTGGAAATCCCATTACCCCTGACACGGAAGTGCACTGTTTGGGAAGGGAAGGGTGTATTTTATTGGTTTTCAAGATCAATTCTTTGCAGGCTGGCATGGTGTAGGAAGGCCTGCTTCCCAGCCTCCATGGGGGGACAAGATGATTGCGTGAAGTGAGGGCATGATGCTGCATTTTATGGGGATATTACTGGAGCCTAGGGCCATTTTGAAAGAATATATCTATATATAGATATAGATATAGATATTTTTTTTCAGTGCAAATGTCAGTTCTAAAGGCTTTTCTATTTTTTACTGGACTGGAACATAAAAGTCCAGGGGACTTCTGGAAAACTTACTGCTGTGAGTTACACATCTCAAGTTAAATGAATGGCAAGTGTCTTGCAGGACTATAATTCTATCATTTTGTTTTGTTTTGCTGTGCTTATTTTCTAAATAAATCTTTCCATGAAGAATTCCTAAAAGACAATTAAGATTCAGCTTCAGTATCATGGCAATGCCACCTTAATCATACTGATGCTTACTGCACAGGCAGTGAAAAGAAAAACATCAAATCTTAAGATCTGTGGAATCATAAATGACTTTTTTGTATGCATTATTAAGACTTTGTGCTTTAGGTGAGTTTCTGGCTAAAAGACAAAACTGCAAATCATCTAAGGAAGAATTTCAGTTTCTTAACCCATACTAACATAGGCCAACCATACACGATTAGCACTTGTAATTAAATACTCTAGCTCTATGGAGGGAAAGCAGGGACAAAGTACCTACCAGGTTTTTCTTTTTAAATAAGGTTTGCTTAAAACCACGTCCAAAGCAGCGAACATTTGATGTAGGTCCAATGAAAAATAGTTGGTGACAATGTAGTGGACAAAGATATATATAATGTGAAGCCACATACATTTGATGGCATCTCTGCAGGGGTTATAAGAATGTCGCATCATAGATATTTTAACCATGTTTATAAGTCATTCTGTACAACATCGTGTTTTATGAATATTTTATTCTATTAGGTGGATTTTGACTGTTCTCATCCAGTGTAAACAAAGCAAGACTTGTGTAATTAAACTACACTTATAATTTATACTCTCTAATTATAATATCACAAAACTATGTATTTAATTTTGCAGCAGTAAACTGTTGCAAAACAGTATTATTTTTAATCATCATTTAATTTAATGTTTAGCAATTACTCATTCTTTTAGGAGGAAAAAAGTCAGGTGCTAGAGCATTCTACCACATATACTCATAAGACCAGTGTAGAAGTTCTTTGCAGGAGTTTAACATTTTTAAGCAGACAGCATGGCAAAATCTGAAAGGGGTCATCTGAAACAGGGAGGGTAGCACACTTCAGTGCAGGGACATTTTAAAGAGATCTGTTAAGAAGTTTCATTTCAACACAGAAATGGAAGAAAACAGCACTACGGCCTAGGACCTTCACGCTCTCCCATCAAAATGTCACTTCTTGTTCACATAAATCTCTTTCAGCAGCCCCTTCCTGGTAGCCTCTGCAAGAAGTCTTCATAGAAAGCCCTAATAACTAATATTTAGCCCTGTCCACCTGGGCTAAATTCCAGGGTACCTCATCTAATTTCCTAAGTGTAAACACAGAGAATTGGACAAAAAATAGTTCTTAGTCTTCTACAGAAATTAGAAGAAGACAGGACAAGACAACCTTTCAAACTCTGTTTACATCATACTCATAATACATATAACACTTTTGATAGACAGCTGACCAACATACCACAAAGTTGGCATAAAAACAGAGAACAGGTATCACATCTAGTTATTATTTCTCCCTGTGGTTTCTATTGTTCATCCTTGCAGATGACCACAGTCCTTGGATTAAATATGGACACGCTAGTATTTCTTCTATTATGATGGGTTACCAGAACTTGAAGTAATGAAAAAAATATATTCCACAAACACTGTTCTATTTTCAGAGCCCAGGAAAATATCTCCAACTTAGACAAATATGCAGTACCATTCCTCTAACACAATTTATTATTTTTATATCAAAATGTCTATCTTTTCATTAACCAGTTTGGAGTTTAATGGACTATTACATGTACCAAAATGCCCATTCTGTTAAAAAATTCTCTTTGGAAAAGAAATCTGTTATAACTGAGTTACATGTTTAGTGTTTTAATAAACTGATTTTAGTATACTTGGTGAGCATATGTAGGACAGCCATCACTCTATTTTTACTTGTACTAAATGTGCTAATCTGTAATGGGAGATAATGAATACAACATTTCTGAAATTTATGTTCATATGGTCTTGTTGCATTTATAGTTACAGTAAGATTAGGCCTCTTATAACTAAACGTGAACTCTTCCAAGTGAAAACTGAACATTATAGCTAAATGTATTAAAAACTATCTTTGAGAAAAGCAACCATTAATGATCTAGTACATTTTAGATTTATTTTTTCCTTCTGCAAACCTAATGACAACTTTGATTAAAACATCTCTGGCACTATTGGCAACAGCAGCTTATAAAGTCTCCATAAAAGAGAAATTAAAGCATATTTTCCACAAAGGGCAGTCTGGTTTGCTGTCTAACTGAGTAGCTGGGGAAACTACTCCATGGTCATATTCCTCCTCATTGCTGCTGTCATCACTTGTTTAGAGTCAGACACTGGAAAGAACTCAGAACGAAATGCTTTGCAGGTTCTGCATATGATGCTGAACTTCATGCTCGAACAGTGGTTAAGTGCTCCCTGTTCCTGAGTTTGCTCATGTTCTGTGCACAGCCGGATATACATGTACCTAAGGTGGGGAGAGCAATTTGGGGGGGGGACAACAGTAAAAAGTAGCGTGTTTACACTCTGGTCTCCATGTCGGGTTTGATGATTAACATCAAAGTTTCCTAGTCTACTGCTTGCACTTACATTAGTTCTGTAATATTTTAGGTACTCGAGTTAAAATTCTGTCCTGCACTACCTCTGAGATTAAATCAATCAGGAGCATGAACAAAGCTTCCGTTCTGCTAATAACAGTTTGAGTGACTATTTAATTCAAAAGAATAACTTTTCAGGGACAGATCAAAAACTGTTTCCACACCACTAAACACCTTCCATCTTGATATGAACAGTGATGTTCCAAAAGAACATTTAACAACTTAGTTTCTAAATGAATGCTCTTTCTATATATTTTAATTTCAATTAATATATTATTGTGAATTCTATTTCTATCCGGTGAATACAATATCATGTATTTCAATATCTCTATTTCAGCACAATCTCTTCCATAGTTATAATTGTAAATTCCAAAATCAACTAGGTACTAAACTTTCTCTTTGAAAATTACAGAACATTTGTGTGTATGTGTGTGCATAGAGCTGGCATTGTGTGCAGAAAGCTGCATAGGGAAATTTGGCTGTCTTCTGAGCACGCTATGCAAGTGAGCAGGCAATGGGGGAAGACAACTTAGCAGACCTTGTCTGAAAGCAGATTCTAGTTATCCTTTTATGTAAGAAAGGGGTCCGCCAAGAGCTTGTAGTTTCGGGTGGAATTAGGAACTGTCAGGCAGAAGCCTCATGGTACATCTCTGTCCACCCCACTGCCTCCATGCAGAACTATACCATCATACTGTCGTAACAAAAGCTGTTTTATTAGGAAAGAGTTTTGTCTTTTTTACCTTCTCTTTGACAAAGGGGATTAAAAGAAAGTTATCACCCCGCATGACTTTGTCAGGGAAAGCTGTGGACCTTTAGCACGTGCGAGATTTGGGTCTGAGACTTATTGAAACACCTTATCTATGAAACTCCTTTTGATATTATAATGAAAGTCATTTCAGTACTTCTGACTCTTCTATCACATCTGTAAAATGGTAAGAGTAATGCTTATTTTCCCTACAGGGGGACTGACCAAGGCTAGATAAAACCTGATTTGTGCTTTCGAGGGGAAAAGGTTTAGTGGCAGTAATGTGGGGGGTTGTGTGTATCGAGAAGCTGTACTGGTTATTTTCCAACCACGTCTGAGAATAGTCTTGCTTTAATGATCTATATTTCTCAGTAGCGTCAAAGCTTAACATACCAAAAAGCAAGGCACATTTCATTTTTATATTATTAGGGGTATTCATTTCCTCTGAAAAAATAAGCCTTTTTTTTTTTTTTAAGGATGTGAAATACTGAACAGTAAAACCAAGTAACTGTGGTAAATGTCTCTTGTGTTAAAAGCAATCCTTTTCTGTATCAAGAAACAAGGATACCACTGATTACCTGCCTGATTACCCTGTTCTGGTTAAGAATATATTCAAGGATACTGCTCAATCAACATACTGCTCATTTCAGCTGTAGTTGAACAATGTTGTGTACTTTCTAATACTGTGACTTTTCTGCTTGGGAGAATGATAAAGAGGAAACTGAGCTCTGTTTAGTTTTGGGAGTCTTGGAAATTAGTACCATTCCATCCAACTAACCATTCCTCTTTAATACCCCCTTCCTTGTTTCACCCAGAATCATCCAAAGTAGCGATGCAGAAGTCTGTTTCTCACCTTATACCTATGTGGTTGCTTACTAGCACGCACTAATTAGGTTATGCGTTTTGATCACCCTGTCTTTTTGGAGCTGATAGTTGAATGGACAGCATGACATTGAGTCCTAAAACCTTTGACCCTGTTCCCAACTTTTACATGCTCTAAAAGCATGTTTTCTAAGTAATTCTGGTTCCTTGTTTGGTTTTGGTCCTTGGTTTGTTGAGATTTTTTTTTTTTTTCAGAAGGAGACATGACTTCTCTGCTCCCTGTTCTGCCAATGTCAGTGGGGAGGTGAGGGCTGAAGTTACAGTGTAGTATCACTACTGTTCTTAGCCTCCTATTTTACCCCCTGGCAAGACACAATGCCTCCAGTCATCACCACCATGGGATGGAAATTCAGTTCCTTGACAGAAGGCATCTGGTTTTTGTCAGCCAGAGCTGACACATGCATGTCCTTGAGGCAATCCCAGCACAATCTGCAAGAGTCCTCATCTGGTCATTAGATCGTGCAGCATGAGCAGTGCTGGAAACCTTTCACCTGAGAAAACTTTCACTACTAGTAGTTTTGCTAATAGCAGTAGTAGTAGTCAGTAACTACTCCTGGAGTCAGAGAGGAGCAAGCAAACAGGATTCCTTGGTAAGGATCTGCTCTTCAAGTCCTTTCTCAAATGAAAAACAATTACAACTATAGAGATGTACTGCCATCCACATTTATGTAGATGGTACATATATGTTAAAAGCTTCTATTCTTTCAAATACAAGCTCAGCCAAAAGCTGTTCTTAATTTAATTGCATTATAACAATACTTGGGGAAACTTAAATTTCATTTCAAATGTAGAAAAATTCCATTTGAGTTCTTTAGTAGCTTCTCCTCATCTAAGATGGAGTTTTCTCTCTAATTGGACCTCTATGCCCTCCAGAACATGGAGCAGCTTTTTAAACATTTGCTCATTCCTACCTGCCCCTTAACAAGTTACAGTTTAGAATAATTTTCTTCTTGGTTTATTTTTATCTGTTGTTAGTTGCAGGCTACAAGCATACTTGAAAGAGGAGGACCAAAGTCTGAAGCCAAATGTGGGGAAACCTCTGAAGCAATCTTTATTAACGTATTCTGTATAGAAATCTGTATGCAAATTTTTGCTTTGGATGTTTGCTTTTAACAGAAAGATGGAAACTACAGAAACTATAGATAGATTGCTATAATTTTGGAGTCAGTTAGTCACTGTCTTTTTTTAATCTAACATGTACTGTGATTGCCCCCGCACCTTACCCAAATAGCTCTCAATGGACTTTTCCCCAGAGGAGATCATAGTGAGTACTTACTGAGGCACAGTTGCTTTCTGACTTGTCTTCCAGAAAGCCAATTTGGCATGGTGTCCTCTGATTCTGCAGCCAGTAGTCTGTTGATTCTAGCAGACTGTTACTGCAGAGAATCTGTTAAAATAGTTAAAAATAGTTAAAATAATTAAAAAAAAAAATTAGTCCTACTCTGCTTTGGGGTTTGAACTCTATTGTTTGAGCTCAAAGAAAATATTGCCTACAAATATTTTTGGAAGGTAAGACTGGGACCCCTGTTTCCATTTCATCTGGACCTGTCCTTGTACCTAAGATTCAAGTAACACATATCCTCTAAAGTACTAGCCAATTTTCTCTATGAACTGAAAGTCCTTGAAGGAAATGCCTTATATATGTATATATAATATATATATATATATATATATATATATATATATATATTATATATAGTATGTGAAAATATTGCTAGGGAGTTCTGTTCTATGTTAAAGTGGCAACAGAGATGTTAGAAAAACTAATTATTTAATTCTACCAGTGTGTATAAACTTGCAGCTTTTATGATTTCAGGGACTGCCTAAGCTACAGATCCTTTCTTCTTAAATATATTTTTCTGCTTTTTGAGAAGCTAAAGTACTTAAGACCTGTCATAATGAATACTGAGCTTAGTCAGCACACTGAGACCAAAACTTTGAGTTTAATCTCTCTGTGTTGACTCAGTCCTACAACATATGCCTCAAGCTTTAATCTAACAAAAACAAAGTGGGACTACAGCTAATCTGTAGGCTATAAAGAACCAAAGCTAGTTTTGCAAGTCTGATGCTTCAGATTGAAGTGAATTCCTTATTTGGTACCCCTGTACTAATATGCACAGTGTTCAGGGGGGTCAAATTGCCCTTTAAATAAATAGACCTCCAATATGTTCCTGCAACGTATCTGTAGAAAATTATGCTCAGAAAGGACTGTCTTTTTGAGCACGGCATGAGATTTCTTTGAAATGCCATCAAGTCTGGAAATGAGTCATGGCCCTGGGCTGGTGGTGCCCAGCCACAACCAGAACAGTACTGCAGTGACTACACAGCCAGTCTCTGCACAATTTAAGGGGGCTAAAGAATCACATCTGAAAACAGGCAGGCTTGTGAGTTATTAAATTTACATGGCCACTGCAACATCCATAGCAAGCTGGGGAGACAGCTGACAACATTAGGAATCATTAGTTCATGTTTGCCTTTTTATTGAGAGCATGAAGCCTGGATCAGTTTATCCTAACTTCCAGTAGGGATGGAAGTGGAGCTGAGAGGTACCAGGGGTTGAATTCCTATGGTGTCAAGACTGTATTAAAAACAAAAAAGGTTGTTTCTAGCTGAGTTTATTCTCTAATATGGTACAAAGGACAAATAATTGAGAATGGGGAAGCATGAAAGAGGAGGTACTCATATGCACAACTTGAGGAATTTTACTAGCCAACGAAGAGGTACACTGACCCCCTTCCTAGACGAAGTGTGCTCTCTGGCTGTACAAAAAGCCTGTCAGCCTAGCTGACTCAGCTCTTAATTCAGTTTAAGGCATGTATTCCAGGTACTGTGATAGTCTACAAGTAGGGAAGCAAAGGATAAAAACTCCGTCTGGAGAAAATGATCTACAGGTTAACGATTTGTCATGTTTTTTACACCCTGCAACATTCTTGCATGAAAAAGAGGGATGCTAAGTATTTTTGAAACAACTAAGTAACAGGAGAAAAAGAATAGCAACAACAGCGATGATACTTACAGAATATTTTATATGGCCTATCATCCCCTGGCAGTAATATTAAGAAGCATGTTTGGGAAATAGATGTATGTTTTATTTGCACTTTTTGGGGGGACAGTTACATGAAAATAGGCTGTACTCTATCTTTTAGCCTTTTACTTTAATAATGATATTTTAAAATACGCATTTGTCCTCCTGTCCCGGAAAAAAATCTATCCACAGTATCTTCTGTTACCTTACTGCATATTTTACAT
This sequence comes from Anas acuta, assembly GCF_963932015.1. Classification (NCBI taxonomy): domain Eukaryota; kingdom Metazoa; phylum Chordata; class Aves; order Anseriformes; family Anatidae; genus Anas; species Anas acuta. Next base: position 23,105,112 of record NC_088987.1, read on the forward strand.
TGACATGTTTGTCCTACTTCAGGAACACTTGCTTTTGAGCCTAGTCCCATTCCTTAAGAAGTGAGAACTAGTGAGGCCTCTTCACTTCTCAGGGAAGATGAATGACTGTGGAAAGCTCATATGGCCAGCTGACACAATTTTCTAACACTCGTGGGCAATCCAGAAGTAAGCTTATTAACACATACAGACTAACAGCCACTCTAATTTTTACCTTTCTGGAAGAAAGTCAGATAGTTATTACTGTTCTCACTGTAATATTCTCTATTGATCACTGAATCAAAGTCAGTGGAGGATGGACGAGGAAGCAATAGGGAACACCACAGCCCATAAACTGGGGCTTGCTTTGGTGCCCTCCTTCAGTGCCCTCTAAAAGGTTATGCACCTTTGTGCTTCTTTCTTCATCATGCCAAAAGAAGATAAGTTTTTATGCAAAGACTCTCAGTACTCTAGCCCTGCTATGGGATTTCTTCTGAATACAAATGTGGGGCTCTCAAAATACTCCGAAAAAAACAGCGTGCCCAAAGACTCTTCTGAGAATGACAAAAACTTGTGAATGCTTCACATCACCACCAGTTTCTTCTTGGGGACTGCTAGCTAATCTCATGTACCAGCTCAATGACTCTGCACTCAATAGATTTTATAGCTTCTTGTCCCAGGGTGAATGGATTCCTGCCACCATAACTAACTCTGGGACTAGATGGGAAAAATAATATATTTCATATCCCAAAGAAACAATTTCCTGTTACTGTCATAAATTTAGCCTTTTTATTCTTATTTTTTAAGAAGTGTTTTCAAATGGTGAAATACTGAAACATTATACGCTGGTTGGTAAAATCTAGAATCTAGCGTATTTTCAAAAAAAAAAAAATCCAACAAAACAAAAGTCTATCTTCTGTGGCTTTTATGAAGATAAAGAATTCAACATATACATACACGGACACACATACACATTTTCACATATATACATGGTTTCAGATTTCATCTGGTTCGAGATATTATCATGCTCAAGCATTGAAGTTCTAATTACTTTTTAGACATGATTTCCATAGGTAGGAAACAATCCTCTTTAGTTCAAATAGCTTTTTCAGCAGCATGAGGTCTTGTATCATTTCCTTAAAAATCATAGTGAAATTGTCTTCTGCTTTAATGGCTTCAGATCTTTCCCAAATCTGACAGTTTCAGAGAAATCAGAACAGGCAGAAATTATCATGCAGAAACAAGCTTCCAAAAACCTTGGTGGTACTCTTCTTTTTCTCCTAAGGACTTGGTGTGCACACATCCTTTCTCTTCAGAACAGCTAGATCACAGCAGATGTACACTGTAGATGACTAACCCACAAAATGAGATGGGCATTCCAAACTTCAGCTAGTTTTCTTCCTATGAGATATTAAATCATTCTTGGTATCTCTATCTTGCTTTCAGGGGATGTTCTAATCAGGAAGCAAATACAGGTAACATATTAGCAGAAGAAATAACTCTCCCGAAAAATTATTTTAGTCAGGTCAGGTCACCGTTGTCAAGCCTGGGGATCACTCCAGGATGATTTATATGTTTCAGGGCTTTACAATGGATGTCATTTTTGTATGCAGCTTTTCATTATAGACTTTGAAGTCAAGAGTAGAGATTATTACATGGAAGATTTGGACAGTATGTGATTTTCAGTAACCCTGAGGAGATGAATGGCATTAGTAGAGTGGTGTTCTCCCTGGCCCATATTCTGCTCTCACGTGTGCACAAAGAATGCTGCACATGCATTGAGCATGCAGCCAGAAATTTGAAGAAGAGTGCAACAGGCATGCCATTTTTTTACCATTGGAGGTCTGAGAAAATATTTTCCAGCAATTAAGATTTGAAGAAGATAGGTGAGAAAAGCAAAATAAGATATACTTGAGCCCATGCAGCAGGTCAGAAATTTAAGGAATACAAGAAGGCCTGAAGTTATCTGGAAAGCCTCTGGAAATTACTCAAAAAAGACCACTGTGGGAAAGGGAGGCATGCAGGAACGTGTGGGAGAAGCCTTCTTCCTCTGGTTTTAACATCTGAATGGTGTTCAGGAGACAGAAGGTGACTTTTGAATAAGCAGTGGCAGGAAGGAGAAGTAAACTTTGGATGTTTAAATTCTACCTTCTGAAATGCAGGTTTCTGCATTATGACTGTTACAGACGTTATTGTTAAGAACCCTCCCACTAATACTTGTATGCAGGAAGGATAATTTGGACCACTCCACAATCTTGATCACTGTTGGTTTACATGCTCCTGCTATGAAAAAATTCAAGTATCCATGTGAACTTTTGAGCATATTTCTGTGGTAGCAGACAGCAATGTTATCATGGTCAAAGACATGCGTGTATAGGAGTAAGCTTAATACTCCTAGGATCTAACTATTGTAGGACAATTCTACTACTGTATTTATATAAGTGGGAATTTGCATATGTATTCAAACGTGCCAGGATAGTTGTGCTTTTAAGGAATATACTGAAGTCCTTCTACTACAGTAATGTATGACTGCAATGGTCAAAAGTATGTAAGCATGAAGGAGTTGGCCTAAACTGTCAGGGCTAACGAATGAAAAGAAATGCCAGCAGAATTATTACTCAGAGATGTAACTCTATGTTCTGATTGCCATTTTTGCTTTTAGTGATCTTTTCAAAAATATACTGAGCGGCTCTGTCCCAAAGGTAAGAAACCTAAACTTGTACTACTTCAGCTGTCAGTCAGCATCCTTCTTTTTCATAGCCTACAATTTTAATGTAGAAATTGAGAAAATTTCCTGCTCCTATCTTGTAGTTTTCTATATTCTTATCTAATTGAGACGAGTTCTGGGCCAATCCCACTGGCATATATTGTTAGCAGTTTTTCTGAATTCAGTGAGGTTGCTTCTGATCTGCAATGGTACAACTGAAAACAGAACTTTATTCATTGACCATACTTATGTGTAACAGCTGCACACACTATACTGCTGTATATCTGGTTCAGAGCAGGATCATCACACTCAGAAAATAATTCAGGATGAATTTGCATCATGCACAAAATGTGAAATCAGCAGTAATTCATGGTTCTAAAAAAAAAGTTTTCCACTCTCATCTGGAGACTCAGCCGTCAGCATTACTCAGTGTGCTGTGAATCAATGAACTAAATCAGCCTCTAGCAGAGTGAGGATTAGAAAAGTCACTCTTTCCCAGAGGAAAATACTGCATACCAGTTTAGTGTAACAGCTTCCTGCTCCCTGATTTAGATCGCAAGGCATTAAAATACAGTAAATATCTATAACTGAGACAACATTAAAATGGCCCTGCTCCACAAATGAAACATCTGCGTCTTCATGGCAGATCATCTTAATTGCTTTGGTTAATTACTACTCATCAAAAAAGATATTAGAGTGGAACATACAGAATGAGTTTTCAAGGGGCACATTTTCTGCATTTATTCAGATTGGTCTGTGTGGTAAAAGGCCACATCTCATATGGTTCCTAACAGGAGCCATTCATGCCAAATGCTTGAACCCACAAGTGAACTGTTTAAACTCTTCCCTTGCAGCAGCAACCCATAGGGTTTCACTCCAGCACCAATTACACATCTAACTTTAAAAAAAAATAAATCACCGAAACTAATCTAGGATAAAAAAGAAAGTAATGTCCTACTTTGATAATTCTGTATCCTTTTTCCCCAAATAAGGAATGCTAACACATTCTGTGACAATGCTCTAAAGAAGCCCAAAATATCCTGCTGTTTGTCAGAAGTGAATCACTTTTCTTAGCGTGCCTACAATCATAAAATTGACTCGAATTACAGTGAAAAGTTCAAATATAAGGGATCAGACAGGTGAAGCAGCTCTAAATTGGGAGGTAAAGGCAAGTCTGTAAGTCATGCTTCTGGAGGTGACCATGCTGGGAACATTTATAAACACATTTATAAGCACTTTTCTGTGCTGTGCCACTGTCCTTCAGCCTTACTTAAAATGACCAGCTCTGAGATTAGACAAAAATCTAAGATGTTCAGCCATATTAAGGATTTTCTGCTTATTTCTACAGATTCTAGTTACAGTCAGCAGCATGTATATACAAACAAACAAACAAACAAACAAAAAACTCAGGTATTCTTTTGCAAATAAGCAAGCTTTTTGAACAAATGGAATACTGACACTTTGTCTTTTAGTCAGGCTGGGATGAGCTGGAGATGCCCAATCCCATCGTACAGATTATTAGTCTAGTGAGTTTCTTTTTTATTTCAGTGATTTTACAGTTATTGAAATCTTAGTAGACAGCCAATACTCAACCCTCACATCCACACAACACAGTGGAATTTTCAGAAGTATAAGGGAAATAAATGTTTATCTTCTACATGTTTTGCCTTTCCATCTCTGTTTATGCATATAAATTGTTGTCATTTATTTTAAAAAAAAAAAAAGTAAAAGAAAAAGCATAATTATTACAGTGTGAAGGAAAGAAAAACTTATTAAGAAATATGGGGAAATGGATTGAACTGTGAAGTTTTATAATATTTTTTTGGTAAAACAGATGCTTCCTTATTAGCTCTAGAATTATGTGAATTAATCTATTATGAATAGAATATGAATAGAAGTAGAATTAATCTATTACGTGGGAAATAATAGAGCTCAGAGGGTTATTGCAAAGTGAGAGACAAAAGAGGGCTTGCCATCCACAACAGGTCTTTGGTAGTTGTCTTCCCTTGGGCTGCATGGCCACAGCCTGACCCTGGGGAGCAGGAGTGGATGGAAGCATCCAAGGTCTGCATCCAGGTATTCTGAGTTGTACTGAAATCACTTACATGCATGAACCACTGCCAGTCATACATGATTCTTCCTAATGACACACATAAAGGCACTGCTTTCGTTTTTCCCTATCCTCCAAATTACATAAATACATATAAAGCCATTTTGAGACAACAAAAGCAGCAATGGTCATATCTATACTGCTTTCTCAGTTGCTGAAACTCTTCTAGCAAGATACTAGGGAAGGCAGAACAGTTCCTTTCCATGAAAGACCCTGCATCATTTTGACCTGAGAGAAGCAAAGCTCTGGATCCTCAGGCTGGGACCCAGAAACTTGCAACCTATCACAGAGCAGTTCTGAAATTATCCATGTTCTTTATGACTTTTATTTCACATTGCCAGATATCAAGGAAAACAAGAAATACTTAGTAAACTTACCTCCCACATGTATATAATATATTTTGCAGCAAGACAAGTATAGATTATGTATGCAAAATTGCAAGATACCATAACAGCGTCCAGAATTTATTTTTCTGTATCAGTCCTTTTCTTCTTTAGGCATCAGTTAAATTTTGTATTCCTCAATAAAAGTAAAAGCTAAAAAGAAGAGCTATAAGCCAGGATATATATGCCTTTGAAAATAACATAAACTTAGAAGTTACCTTTTTACATGCTGTGACAGAGCTTCCCAAACTGCTTCCCGAACTGTCTGTGCTGTTGCCTTGGTGCTCTGGGACTTCTTGCATCAGTGGAGATTCAAAGTTGCTGAAGAACAAAAGAAAAAAACACACAAAAGAAACCCCCAAAAACCTTTCCAGTGACTCAGTTACGTAGATAACTCAAATGATGCCAAAACTACAATGGATTAAAGAGATGTAACTTAAACCTCGATTACAAGAAGCTGTCTATAGTCTCCTTGCTGACATTACTGTCCTATCTATTAGCTTAATTTTCCTTTCTTGGACAACTCTCTGGAGCAATGTTACATGAATATGAAATAGCAGACCATTGCTTTTTGAAGACTAGAGAATAACACATAGTTGCCTGTAATCACATCCATCTCTCCTGAATCATACTGTAAAACATGGAACTAGCTCATTTTTATAAGTAAACAGCTTGGAACAGCAAATGAAATACTTCCTGGATTAATTCACCCGGGTGGACATTATAAAAAGAAACATTTGCTGAAAAAGTTAAGGTGTAGTGACTAAAATGTAAACAAACAAACAAACAAACACCCACACAACAAGAGTGGTTGAATTCTGTAACCCAGGCAGAACAGCTTGCTATACTGCTGGTTTAGAGCAAAGGTAAGCCATGCACAGTCTGTTTTGTGAGCCAGTTGTATACTGCAAAGCCACACTCGCTTTGGGATGATGTTGATGTGAAAGACACAGCCATAAAGATAAGTAAGTTCAACAAATTATTTCCATGCAGAGCTGGTATCACCCCTCGAACAGTACGTTTGGAATCATTCAGGCCAGCCTGGTAAGATCTTCCTCTACATCATAACTGACTTGTCACAAGCTTAGTGAAACTTTTCTCTCTGGACATAGTGTGACAGCTATTAGAAGCCACACAGAGCTAAAGGCCTCTTTCTCCAGAAATTTCCTAGAGTATCCAACAGCATCATGTTCTGCCTTCCAAATTGGGTCTGTAGGGTGCTTTTAATTCACTGCAATTTACCTATGAGAAGATATGGAACACATGGTGATAGACCATAGTAAGCAAACAGGTTTCCATGGTTTAATAATCTGTCATCAGTTCTGACAGGATAACAGACCACATGAAATCTCCTAGTTTTCTCAACTGAAAACTAAAATGAATATTCATTAAGTCACCTTCACTAGAGCTTAAGTTAATGTGTTACGAGGAAGCTACTTTCAGCTTTTTGCCCAAATCCACAGTCAAACATCAGTAAGGCTACATTTCTCTCAAAGGTTCATGTACAGATATTTTATTTAATAATCCTTGATAATCTGTTTAGGACCAGATATGGATATTCCCACTTCCACGGATAGGTAACTTTGTTGATATGTGAGGTACTATTCCATACATTTTGGAAAAAAACAAACAAACACAGAACACAAAATTTATACACTGGAATTAGAACATTGAATGAAAAATATAAAACTAATTTAGCACTTATTAATTGCTAACTAAGGGGAAGATTCATGAAGGGAGGACTGAACACACACAAACATAAAGGAGACCTGTATGTTACCTGACTTTACTTGAAAGGTGCAATACCCCCAGTACTCCCAGTGCTCTCTAAAATACCAGTACCATTTGTATTTAGAAGGAAGAGTTTTGGGTGTTTACAAAATACCACTCTGTTGCTGAGATTGTATAGATAAAAATATTTCTCTGGGGTTTGAAAGAACAAAATAGCACTTTGTAAGCCTTATATGCTGTTCTTTAGCAGAATGAAGGACATTAAACATATGAAGTCACCCAGGTTTATATCTTCATTAAAAATAAGAACATCATATTCAAAGGTCAAATACCGTATAAGTGAAGTGCCCTCCTTGACAGCTCCACATTTAGACTAGCGGCTTCCTCTGTACTCTGTACAGCTCAGGACTTCCCAGCACAGGCTGTGCATGGCCTCCTTTTATAAGATGCATCACTTGTGCAATCTAATAGTAAGTTATAATCAAGCCTGACCTGCATCTTGAAGAACAATGGCCACTGTTTTCTCATGCTCTTCCCTTACAGAAAGACTGAATGGCTTTGCCCTGCAGGGAGCTGGTATGTTGAAAATGAGTGTTGCTCTCAATTGTACTGGGTGCAGGTAACTGAACTCACATGGCAGAGTGTCAACGAGTCTAAAAGAACAAAGATGATGGTGTAGCTGCTAACTGCTGGCCTTTTTGGACCTCAATTAAACAGTACAAATGGAGTAATATATTAAAGTATAGCTAGAAAATAAAGTTAAGGAGTCATGCTCTGGATTACCGGCAAATCTGTGCTATTTCTGGATGGTACTCCAGTTAGGGGTAACGCATTGCAACTTCCATACAGCAGTAAAGCAGTCTTCCCAGTCATGTGGAAAGCAAAAAGATCTATAGCGTCTTCTTGATTCTTTAAAATCTGCTTACTTTCCAAAATAAATGACTTTTCATTTGTAAATATAGAAAATTTTGTTAAAGTTATGTGATGAGTGAAATAAATGTAGAATGTTATTATATGTTTTGAATGAGAAACAGCTTCGTCTCAGACTGAAGTTCAGAAAGGCAAAAGCAACTGCCTTTGAAATTACTGAAATTTCATAAACCTAAATTCTCATGCCAGCTATCCCAGTAGTCAGAGATGTATTTCACGTCTATCTGATTACTCTGTGCATAGGTAAAACCAGTAACTGCTTCCCAGAACAAGGGGCAACACATTCAGGAGGATCTATAAAACTTTGGAGCTCTTTTTTTTTGTCTAAAGGTTCATGTTTCCTGTGCTGTAGCTGTAGAGCTAAACCTTTATCCTTGTGCTGCATTGCAGTTCAGGTCTGGAGCTGTGCTAGTAGAACAAACTCTAGCTTTTCACTGTTTGCAAAGCAGTTCACCCTGTCAGGGTTCACAGACACTGAAAAGGGGAAAAATTTTCATGCATAAATGCAAAATTATAAGAGTTACATTTGGGAACAGTCCTAGACTCCTCAGCTGTTTTTCAGAGAGTTTATGGATGTACACTTTCTAAATGAAGTACAGAGAAACACATACACCCACATCTTTGCCACCACTGCTAGTCAGTTACGTGAACACCATAGGTATCATGCAAAGCAGATACGCAGCAGCACATACTAATTGATGGGAAAACGAGCACCCAGCTGAGTTTCTTCAGGATGGCCATCCAATATCACAAAATGAAATCTTTCACAACACAAGCAGATGCACAGTATCAGGTTCCGTCTAGCTACTTTCATGGGTCTTTCATTCAACACAGAACACAGGTTTGTCTTTTCAACACCTCTTTTACAATTACCTCTTCTTTCCGTTAGATCAGTTTCCTTTCTTAATAGACTCCTCTCTAAGCTTCAATTTTCAACATGTTATGTGATTTCTTAAGAGAGCCTCCTCAGGCCATTCTGCTGTGCCACCTTTTGCTCTGTAGCAAAGCCAGTCAGATAGGCCAACTTTTCATCAACTCCCTAGAGAAAAACTATTCTGTCTTTCTGAGAAGTTGCCTGCTCTCATTAGTTTCTCAACAGCAGAAAGCTGAAAGAAACTGCTGCAGAGATGTGGTCGTGTCATCATCAAATGGTAAGTCTGCATTCATGTCCTATGCTCAGTACTGAAGCACATCAGGAGTCTACACAAAGCACTAGTCCTTCGAGGCATCAGGCACAGATCAACGCCTTTTCACTGCAAGATAAAGCAAGCTGTTGAAGGCTTCAGGTCCTAATTCTCACCTTTCCTAGGCTCCCCTTGTTTAGCACCTGATGAAGAATGCTGATCTGACTTGGACTTGCTCATCGGATTTAGAGCTATCATGGAAGGCTTAATGAGGAATAGGCTGCCCAGGGAGGTGGTGGAGTCACCATCCCTGGAAGTCTTTAAAAGACGTTTAGATGTAGAGCTTAGGGATATGGTTTAGTGGGGACTGTTAGCGTTAGGTCAGAGGTTGGACTCGATGATCTTGAGGTCTCTTCCAACCTAGAAATTCTGTGATTCTGTGTGATTCTGTGATTCTGTGAGGAATCTTTGTAGGAGGAAGGCTTATTGTAGGGCTTCAGTCAGTACAGTGCTCAGCAGAGGGTGCACATCTTCTGTAATAGCTACCAAAAATGTTCTGGATCTTGTGAGAGAATGACTTTTCCTTTGGTGTCAGAGATCCAAATTTACAATTCGCCTTTTGAAACTGAAGCTGGTAACCCGAACCAGTGGCCCGATGCTAAGAAGCATGCTATTTTCAGTTTAATACATCCATTAATAGAAGAGTTACCAGAGTCATTTATTTGCCACCAGATGCTGTTTTACTGATACATGAATTATGATTGATACTTCTTTCCTACAAAGCTAAATTGTCTCACTAAGAATGCAAACAGATTCTTGGAAATGGGAGGACTGCAGCAAAGAGCTATGAGGTTTATGGCATTAACTGTAATAGAAACCCATCCTTTGCTATTGAACAAAATGCAAAGCAATTGCTTCTATTTTCCTACATTGAATAATTCAGAAATACTGACCTTGATGACTCAAGACTTAATCAAAAAACCACAGCTGCTCCTAAAAATAATTACCTTCTTTGCAGATGTGGCAGATGGTGCTACATCAACTACGAAGAGGTAATTTATAGAATTCCCCAGGTTATCACTAAAGAAAATTAATCTTGTGAAACAATATCAGAAACTTCAATTTCCTACCATCTTGAACAATCATAACCTGCTTCAGAAAACCTTGCTGTTTAGTAATTGGTCCTAAGGAACAAGTTCAATAAATAATAAGTGACCACTACAATTTTTTTTGAACTAATCCTATTATAGCCTAGTACTTTTCATCTTTTCATTATGATCCCTCATCTCAGCATTTGGAACATACAAAACATACTGATCCATGGAAAAGATAATCTTGATGAAGTAAGTGAACCAAATTTTACAAAGTGAGGTTTCTCAGTGCAATTAACTCCAAGCTACAGTTGGCCACATTTCTTATGTTCTGGTAATATCTGTACTGAATGTTACTGCCACCAAAAACTGTATGAATCTTATTTTGAAATAGAAATATGAGACAAGTGAAAGCACGGCACAATTCTTCAGCATATTCTTCACTTTGTACTCAGAAATAAACCAAAAAGCTACTCAGAAATTGAGGAAGGCAGCTAGCCTAATCCAGACCCTAAGCAAACAGGTTTTTTGAAAGGCATGCAGTGTTCAAGCAGAATCCCTTAACTTCAAAGTCCAAAGCCTTTTTGAAGTGGACATACTAGTCACATTGCTCCTCATGCTACCTTTCATATTTTGCAGTTTTAAAATTTACCTTTTTATGTAAACAGGTCAATAAAGTCACTAGCAGTAAAATCTTTAGATGTAACACTGTCAAAGTTACTATTTTAATCCACAAAATTGGTTTTGATTCAGTCTGGACCATGTGTATACTTCAATCAGAGCACAGATGGTTAGTCAAACAGATGCTCTATAAATACCTCAAACAAATGTCTTTCTGATTTTGTTATGGATTTGGAACCCATGTGCAGAATGTAATCAGTGGCAATACCAGGGGCTGATCTTCTAAGGTATTCATAGACTTGTTTCAGTCTCCCTTGGCTGCTACTGACTTCACTGGGAATGGAAAATACTGAATAGCTCCCCTCGTTATCAGACCTGAGTGTCTATGCAGTCTAACAGGTACAGGATCAGGTTGCTAGTAAAACTAGCTCACTCAAAAGAGTAGAAGTTTAAGCCTTTATATTGAGATTGCTCATTTCACCATGCTTATTGGGTAATCTTGATTTACATTTCATTTTTTATCAGTGATATAGCTGCAAAAATGCCAGGTCTTTTGCTGTGTAGTAACGAAAAACAAGAACAAAGACAACACATAGTATTGTATGGGTTATACAACCCATAATTATACGATGCCTTTACCTTCCATGTTTCCAGAGCCCTGAGTGCCCTTTATTGTGTTTCAATTCAAAAAATAAAAATCTAGAAGCTTTTGCAAGCATTAGCAATGCTCGGACTCCTTTCAAAACACATTTTAAAAATATTACAAAAGAAGAGACAAGTTTAATGGAAGAATAACTGTAAAATGAATTAACAAAATTTTGTGTGATCTACTGCGAAATATTCCTCCCTTCCTTTATTTAGTGACTGAATCCTTTAAGGAAAAATTACAAGAAGATATAAAAAGAAGTCCTGGATCAACAAGTAAGGACCTGACAAAGTCTGATGAGGAAAAAGGCTGACTGATGTAGGGAAAGACTAAGGAACCGAGGCTTAAATTCACATGGACTGACAGATCAGCTGAGACTCCTTTACTACCCTACAAGTGAGGAGATCATACAGAGCACTGGCATGCCAGCTAAGTGGGAAACTTAATGCACAGCTGAGAGTTTGACTGCAGGAAAGATAAATCTTGTTAAAGGAAGGATTCTAAAAACTGAATTGTTTATGTGTACCTAAGTGGGCAGCACTGACCAAGAAGATGATTTTAGAGAGATACAGACTGAACCCGCTGTATCCAGATACTACAAAAAGAACAGAATAAGTCAGTTTCATTTCCTCTACAGCAAAGTAATAGGTTTGCTACTACTAAGCCAGTGAGCAGCAATATAAAATCAGAAACATTCCCAACAAAAATTCCTTATTTACTTAGCTTTTGTAGGTACACTGTACAATAGCACATGTTCTTGTGCTGTAGAAAGGACAAAGAAAAAACACTTGGGTTTCCTCTCAAGAATATTAACAACTGTGTATTTATTAAGCAACTTACCTTACTACTGCACTTTTGAAGGCAATGCCTATTCTTTGAGAAATGAATACGGATTACGTTGTTAGTGTAGCACAGTGTAATATTCTGAGGATGTGATGTTATCTGACCTTACTTCTTTTAAAATAATGGAAAAAACATGGTGACACAGCTGGAATCTGGTGAAACTTAGTCCAAATTAAACACACAGCAAATGTGTGTGCAGCTCCCGCAGATTTCAACTAGAATTGGAAATTCTTAGCATTTTTCAAGATGAAGTCCAAGATGCTGCAAATTAGGCTTTCAAGCCAAAAAACACTGGGTAATTTTTAGAAGCCTGGTTTAAATGTTTCTTGCATTTAATAAACAATTTGATTTCTCTGTCTGCTCATCTTGTTATGCACACACTGTCAGGTGGGCATTTCAGGAGAACCAGAGGAGCATAAGACAGGAAGAACCTGGTGATTTCATGTGCAGGATGTTAATCTTTGCTTAACTAGCTTGTTAAATATTTTTGGCATCTTGTTTATATCATATAGCTGAAATTCACTGTCAAGATTCTAAACTAGCTTTTGCCATAGAGCCATGCAGTATGTTTCTGATTAGGAGCATTAGAGCAGCACAAATCAAATATTGACAAAACGGGTGTCAGAGTGCAAAATGTGCTATCAAGTATTTCACTACCTGACATCTCTCTTGAAAGTTACCTTTTAAAGATCTTAGTTGTACTCTATAGAAGCCTTTCATTAATTAAAATCAAGACAGATATTAAATATTTTTGAAAGGAAGAGAGGGGTGACAAGGTTTGTAACTTAAAAGCTAATGAGTATGTCATGATTTTATTTGAATAGAAAATGCAGGTAGCTAATCAAAACTTGCTAGATGTTTCAGTGTTTTCCTTTTTAGATTGATTGCAAAACAAATAGACTGTAAAAGCATGAGTGCAATGTGGTAGGTACTCAGGATTATGTGTGTGATAGGAAGGGGAACACCGCTTCATGTTCTGAATGGGGTGTTTCTAATGGTAGGAAGACTTTTGGAAATTCTTTGTACCTACTCACTTCTACTCAGGAATAATAAATCTGGCTTTGGAAACATGACAGTATGAAGGGGCTGATTTGCCCCCCAATATTTAAAGGAGAAGCTTGGAAATTTTCTATTGAAAACGTTCTTGTTTCCAGTCCTTTTTATTTGAAATAAAGTCAAACTGTGCAGATTTGAGCTGAATCTTTCATAACATTGTTTAGGATTATAGTAGTGTTCACAAACCAGTGATTTTACCTTAACTAATGACTCCAGAAATATAATACAGTACTCTAAAAATAAGTGTCTTCATCTAAATTAATCTCAGAAATGTCCTATTCTCTTCAACCCAGTATTGTTTCTATGACCACCTGCAGTTATATTCATAAACTATCTAGTTAAAATGTCAGGGTACATTCTGAAGTTATTTTAATGCCAAAGAATACATTCTGTCATTGCTCATCCAAAACACTTATTTTTACATAATTTACATGTCTGAAACATTCCTGAACAATTCTGTTCTGAATTCCTATTAATATCCCAAAGAAACACAAATTTTATCAATTTTGATGCTAAGTTAATATGTCAATAAACAGCAATTTGTGTTAACATAGAGACAACAAGAGCTCAATACCACTGTTTGAAAAGTGTGAGTTTTTTTCTTGTTTGTTTTTTTTTGTTTTGTTTTGTTTTGGTTTGTTTTTTTTTTAACAACACAATAACATTACCAGAGAAGTGACAAAAATGAAGCTGCCTTCCTGTTTTTTTTTTTTTTCTTTTTTTTGGCAAGATCAATACTCCTCCTTTCTGTCCCCTAAAATCTTCTGCCTTTCTAACTGTATAAGGAACTTATCTCTGAGAGTCTAGAGATGAAACAGATCGCTGAGCTATTTATTTTAATTAATCATTTTTTTTTTCCTTGGTGGCAACTCCAGAGCTTCTTCAGCCACTGCTCTGCAATCAACTTCAGAATAACTACGAAATTGTGATAACTGGGCCTGAAATACTTGCTGACTTTTTCCTGGGATGCCCAGGATCCGGCAGGACTACACACTGTTGACTGAGCTCAGGATAAGCTCACAGATAACCTTGCCATTATGTGCAGTGTGATTGAGTGTGTATTTGCTAATTGAGTATTCTTGTATTTACACCTAACACAAGAATATAAACCAGACTATGTGTAGACAGGGCTTTTCAGTTATCAACTCAGAAACCAAGAGAAGATTTGGTTGCAGAGAATGTGAGAAAGAAGAAATTGCTCTTTGATGCCACTTGCTCTTTTTTTATGTTTGGTCCTTGAAGACAGGAGGATAAGTGTTTCTGTTAGAACGATTTTAGTTCGGATGCAGACACATTCACTTACACCTTAGTCTAGGAATGATCCTACAGTAAATGCAGTGAAACTGACCAATTAGTTGGGTCATACATGATGAACTAAACCCACTTCCTATATCACAACTGTTAGCTTGTCCAGGCTTTTTTAAAAAATAAAAATAACATGGTACTGTGACAATTTTGTATTCTGTAATGAACCCTAAAGTGTCAAATGACCACAACAAACAGTACAAAGTAAACCGAAGGTGTTCATTGTTTCTGGGGCAGAGGCATTAAACTACTTGAGCAGAGCCCAGCAGCAGCCGTGCTCTTCCTCTGACCTTCACTGGGCGCAGAGGTGGATTCTTGACTTGGGTCTTTGGGAGCATTTAGATTTTACTCTGCTCACCACTGCAAAGTCTTAATCCTCTAATTCAAAGGAACAAAGAAAACGGTACACACATAAATCCAGGTTTTGCAAAATTACTGTTGTTTTACTAGTGGGAGATCACTGTAGCGAGTTCAGCTAGAGAAAGATACAGTATAATATACAGGTCATGTTCTGTGCACCCAAAAGAAGTCCATTCCAAAATAAACATGGTCCTATGATCTCTTGCTCTTAAAAAAAAAAAAAAAAAAGGCAAGAGATCATCTTTTCTTTTTTTTTTTTTTATTATTTTTTTTTTAGATGGACTTGGATTATTATTTACACTTGTGTTATTTGTTTATGGTGCATCTCTGTTTTTTTTTCAGTAGTTATTCAATCATTTTTCTGTACATGACATATCCGTGTTACGCTCAGATGCCCATTGCACAATGTACAGTATTGATTTCCATAACCTTAGAAATATGGCTGCACTTTAAGCAGCATCAAGGCTTTGCGTTAGGAAACTACACTAACATTTAAATTATAGCATGCAAACCACTGAGACATTCCAATCATGTGGCCATTGGATTTCAGTGGATTTATGGCATATATTGTACACAATTTATTGACAGGTACAATATGAAGCCAAAATTACATGACCATTTAATACACCCCTCAACAGCCATGCTATTACTTCTATATTTTTACATATTCCAGAAAAAAAAAAGTATTTTTTTCTAGTTGAGGGGAGAGTTTCATTCCAGACTTGTGGGAGGACAATGGGTTTTTCATTTCACTATCACAGCATGCAATTTTCTTCCTTTTAAAAATAAATGAACTGTTCATTTTTATTGGATATCTACAATGGTAATACACATCTTCGTCTGAGAGGGAAGAAATTGCCTTGACAACATAGAATAGCGATCTATAAGCATGTTGTTGGACTGTTATCCTGCTGATTTGATCTCTTCCCTTTTCAGACTGAAATAGCATAGACAGCTATAAATGAATCTTGGGGGAACAGGATAAGGACCTAATTTAAATACAGTTCTGCAAACTAAGATACATCTTTTATTTATTTATTTATTTATTTTTTAATCCCCTTAAAAGCCACTGCATGTAATGAACAGCTCCACTGCTGGCAGAGATGCACTGTAGCTGGTATACAAAATTCTGAGGCATATTTAGAAGTATGCAGTGTCCTGGAGGCTACTCGAGGACCCCTTAAGTTTTTCTTGCTGAAAGAACCCAAGTAACTTAAGGTCAGCACACAAGGCAGCACTGCTGCCCCCTTAGGGCTGCTGAATGCATTTCCTTGTACAACTGTTCTGGCATTTGGCTGAACGGTTGCACTCAAGCTTCCTGAATTTACCTATCCCATACATCCTGTGCTGCCACTCCAGTAAGAAAATTAGCCTCTGTGCAGAGGAAAAAAAAAAAAAAAAAAAAAAAAAAAAAAAAAAAAAGCAGCCTACACATCATCTAACTGATTAGTTAATGCTACAAAGTCACTAATTCTATGTAACATTCCACCACATGGGTGCCCAGGGTATTTTTGCGAAGGCAGTAAACCATTATCCAAGTCTGGGCATCCTAAATTCTGTGCATCTTTCTTTTTAAGATGTTTTAACTGTAACACAAAACTCCTTAGTTCAATGAATTCCAGTTTTTCAGCAATTCATGTAATAAACCAAAGCTCTTCCAGAAAAGAAATGACTCCCGTAATTCTTGGAAGCTGGTTACAGCCAGTGCATGGAGCTAGCTCAGAAACAGAGTGTAGAGGGTAGGACCCGGTCTTAAAATGGACCTGCTAGGGTTATGCAAGACTCGATGACCACATTTCACTAACTAGGAAACATGCACTGCATCAGGTTCTGTGTTAGATTTCTTTATAAGTCTTTTATTTCAGCTGTAGATAAAACTTCATTGAGATCTAGAACAGAATTTTTCTTAGGTAGCAGTCAAGCAGAATTTATTAGGTACACAATAAATTGTGATGCCACAACCAGCAGAAAACAGCTTTGATAAAAAATGCTGACTATCTACTATGTGTCACGGACATTGGCAGCAGCCAGATATTTAATAATAATCACTCAAGTGTTGAAGTGAAGAAAATTAATGAGGGAAACTAAAGAGATTAATGAAAATAATCCAAGGTTGACAGGACTAAGCAAATCCTAAAAAAGAAGATTTAAAATTTATACTGAGCACCAAATAAGTGCCAGCAATCATAATGCTAATCAGCATAGACTAAATTTGTACTAGTTTTTAAGAGAAAAACAGCAATACTCCATATGAATTATGCAATCCTGGACCGCTATCCTCACCTGGCTGAGCTCTCTCAGCCTCTCCTGGCAGCCTGCCCCTGGCCCTGCAGCACCTCAGGCACACAGAGCACTCTGCTGTCTGAACATGGGACTTGCTGTCCTGACTTCTGGCTGTGCACGTGCCAACCATGCCTTAAAATACAGCTTCCGTGCATGCTCCAGTTTATGATGTTCATAGCCCGAAGTGGCTGATGAATGACAGCTGCATCAGGGAGTGACTTGAAGGCAGTTTTAGTGCTGCGGTTCCTTATCCATGTGCGGATGAAGGCTCCCATCAGCCTAACTCTGCCTCACTCCTGCTCAGACTATAGCTTAACAAATTACATTTGATGAGAAATAATAAAGTAATTAACCTAAGGCTGAGGAAGGAAATGGCAAAACCCTGCTAACTTAATAAGTGTGCTTACAATCATTATTGGAAAGAACTCATAGCCTAAAACATATATAAAATGCACAGCACAGGAACAAAGTATGACACCAATCAAATTACCATGGAAGTTTTCTGAAGCCTATCCTGGGGGAGAGATGTTTTGAAGGAGGAGAGGACTGGGTGATACAGAAGAAAGACTGGTAAGCATAGGCAGCACTGCAAATGCTATGACTGGTACCATTACAGGCAGTGCAGTAAGAAGGGGAGAGGTGATGCACAGCAGCAGACTGGAAACTAAAAGAGGAGAGTAATGGATGCAAGTATGAAGTTCATGCGGGAGGCTAGGCTAGCCTGGATTAAATAATTCAAATTAGGTAAGATTGGTAAAATAAAGCAGAAAGTGTAGATGCAAGTCTGGAAGCTAAGCACTAGGGTTTTGTCACTAGAGTGCATATTGGGTTAGCGAAACAAAACACAGAATTTATGCTGTTCAGTTCTTTACTGCTTCTGCAAGCCTCCCTCCTCCTGTCACCCGCAACCCCACTGCTGGAGGCAGCAGATTTCTCATCCACAGACTTACAAACATTGATACTAAGTTGCTTCTGCTTTTAGAGGAATTTTTCTCCCTTGACCTCACCGAAGAAAAACATCCCTCTGAGAATTATTGCCTGTTTGACAACATAGGTTAGCCAGGTTAATGAACTGTTCAAAGTATTTCCCCTTGAAAATATAACAGAGAGTGTCATTTCAAGAATTCCCACCACTGACAATCAAATTGACAATACAAGCTGACATTTTAAGAAGGTGGTGAATCTCACAAATGATCACGTTAGATATATTTTCTGGCCACTCCAATGAAAACATTTGGTTAATTCACATGCTAATTTGCAAATGAAAAGCATATCCATAGAGTATTAAACTTGTGACACCATCTACTGCTCTAACGCATGCAGTTATCCTGATAATTAAAGTTTTGGCAATACACAGTTCAGGAGATTTCTTCAGTTATTCTCTTTCATTTCAGTAGGATTTGTAATATATTTGTTTCTCTTTTTGTTCACAAAGGTGGACAAATACAGAGAATGGATCTGCAACCTAGGCAGTCTCACCGAACACTACCCGTCACTACCTCGAGTAGCTCAGTCTTTGCCTACTTCATACATGGGTCATACATGATGAACCATGAGTGGAACCATCATTCCACTCATCACTGACAATGGCTCCAAATTAATTCAGAGTACTGCTTCCTGGTGTTCTGTTTTTGTTGCTTTCAATTTGTTACCGATTCCTTCAAAGAAACGGTTAGATCTAGCTTAGTTCCTTGATTGTAGTACTTCATAATTTGGGTCATTGCCTGCAATTTTGTCTCCTTACAGGATCAAAGTTTTATTTCACTCATTCTTAAAAGCATCTTTTCCCATTTTAGCACAAAGCCACCAGATCTGTTCTCTCTCCTATACAAAATCTGGGCAGCTTTGCAGGACTGCAGGAGCAGCTGCCAGCTGAAGTCTGGGACATTAGTGCTACTGTCTGAAATGAGCAAGGGCAACATGCCTACTGTCTGTAAGAAACGTCTCATAAAAACACAGCTTTTGCATCTGTTCTTAGTTTTGAATATCTTAACTTACCTCTCTGCATCTTTGATCAGGCCTAGCATATTGATCAAATATGAAAAGTGCTTGGTTTCCAACAGGGACCTATAAAATCAGAAAGGCTTTTCTTAGCTTTTATCTGTGCTCTGCGGGCTTAAGTCTTCTGCAATACCAAGTATTACTGGGATGTAGCAAAGATATTTTATTTCATATAGGTGATACAAAACTTTTTGTAGTACATGAAGAGTGAGTTTATAAAAGATAGCAAACATCCTTTGGGCTTCTCTTTTCTTGTTTAAAATATAAAAGCTGGTATTTCTCATCTGTGTTTCATGGGAATGCATTTTTATTCTTTTGAATTCAGTCTAATGTTGCTTCTAAGCCTCAGTGATGCTTCTAATTCTCAGTTGAAGAACACATTATTCCTCCTTTTCTTTCCAGTTTTCATGCAAAAAATGAGTTGAAAACATGTGCCAGTCCAAAAGACGAGCGTCTGAAGACTCTTATTTCTATGTCAGCTAAGATGACTTTCAGATAAACAGGCTTGGCCAAAAAATTGTGTATGTCTATAGGTTTTGTTTCATAAGCTTAAGCAGAAAAGCTGCAATTTTACCAAAAACGGTAACTGTGCAACAGCATTCCAGGTAGTCAATAGCTTATACAGGGGACAGAAGCAGAGCAGTTCCTGGCTTCTATGTAAATAATGCACATGTTTTTCTTCCTGCCTTTCTCCTGAAAAAGCAAAATGCAAGCTGGTGGGTTTAAGGACTTAATGCAGTTTTGTTCATTCACCATAAATTAAAAATCATTATGGACCACAGTTGCAGGTTCCTAACTGTGACGTCTACCAAAAATGTCTTTTAGCTGCTTGAAGAAGAAGTGACAGCTATCAGTTCTGTGCAGTTCTCTGCAACTGCTCATGTGATCCCCAGGGTAAGCATTCACTCCCAGAGCTACTGCTGGAGAATTAATTTATCAGTAGATGCCCAAAGGCTCTGCTCTGCTGTGCTCCATGGTTGCTGAAGGCATCCAGATACAGCCTTTTGCTTTTACGTTCAGCTATGGAAGCCAAAGCAAGGGTACTGAGCAGGAATCAACATGCAGCCCAAATTTACGTAGTGATCACAGCGTGTGATGGCGGAGTCAGCAAGGAAGGCAGAGCTTTGGCCCTGGTGTAGCAAGCTGGGTGTATGTGACTAAGACCAGCCACAGAAACATGCCCATGTCTAAAGTGATTCTGCAGGGAAGAT
This sequence comes from Anas acuta, assembly GCF_963932015.1. Lineage (NCBI taxonomy): Eukaryota > Metazoa > Chordata > Aves > Anseriformes > Anatidae > Anas > Anas acuta. The sequence goes on from NC_088987.1 coordinate 23,125,490, forward strand.
GCAAAAATCTGTTTGTTCTTTAACATTTTGGCAGTAAAACTTCCTTCTTTGGTAAGGTCTATAAAGCTAACTCCCAAATGCTAACATTAATTGTTTGTGCTTCTGGGCAGCTGCTGTAAGTAGCTTCCAGATAAAATCCCCCAAATATTCTAAGGGCTGGTGGGTGGGTATGATGAGCTGAAGGTGTATGAAGAGTAGCTATTTGTCCCAATGTGCTTTTTTTCCCCAAAGTTTGCTGGTGAAAACAGGACTAGGCAGTTCTAATTATCAGCTTTTCTGGGATCCTCTGACCCTTATTTGCAGACAGAAAATATGAAGTTTATGTAGCTCAGCAAAGAGAGGGTTACCTTGATTAAAAAATAACAAGCAGCTGTCAACATGCTAGCTACAGGAGATAAAAGGGGTGGAAAAGAGAACTGCAGTTCTAGGAGCAAGGAAGGCTGACTTGCTTAGGCTGAAGAAAGGAAATCATCCTTCAGTATGAAGAAAAAGGTACATTGCTCACAGGAGTGAGCTAAGTCTTGGCCTTGCTACAGAAATAGACAGTATTTCCAGGTAATATAGGCCTAGCTAGGGTGAAGAGCTGACCAGCTAGCAGAGCTCTAGAGCAGGACTGGTTTTTCAAGAGATATTCTCTATGATGATGAAAAGCTTAGCAACAATTGTGTGGGGTTGGAAGACAGTTGTATCCCTACGAGGAAGCAAGCATTTAACAGTGAAAGCAAGACCATAAGCAAGGAAAACAGCACGCCAGCTTGGTAGCTTTAAGTCTATCTCTGTGGAATGTCTGTTTTATCCTGACCTGGGCTACTGGGTTCAAGATTGTGTTTTACCCATTTTTTCCTTCTAGTGAGTGAAATACGGGATGTCAGATCAGACAAGCTGGCAGTCTTTGTCCTTAAATTCTGAGTCCTTTCTACCCCCAGACTGCAGTTTCCCATAAAACACTAGTTTATAAAATCACCTTGGTGTGTGTGTAGGGAAGCTTTATACAGGAAATACTAATGGTGATTATTTTTTTAACTTAAAAAAAAAAAAAAGCTAAATCCTCTTAACTTCACCCTTAAATGCCAAGGGAAAGGGCTATTCCTCCTTGGTTAGGCAATTCAGAACAAAGTGCAAAAGCATTATTAAGATTTTGTCAGAAAATAATTATTGATTTGAAAGCCTATTCTCTTCTAAAGGGTGTTTTAAGTTTTTTCTTTTAAACAAATAAAAGCAATTTTTCATGCAAGTGATTATCGCTCGTTGAATGCGTGCCCCCCTCCCACCGCTGCTGACTGTTCAGGTAGCTCTGTATCGTTTCACTGCCTTCCTTTTGAGAGAACACAGCCTAAATTTCTAATATTTCAGCTTTCTCTTTGGGACGCTGCATGACCCAAACAAAACCAATCGTAATCACCTGCAGCACACGCTCTGCATCTCTGCCAGCCCGTGATGCACCTAACGGGCACAATTTCTATGCTCCTGCCTGCCCGCTGTCATCAAAATGCGATTTCCTTGCGATCGCTGAAGATGACGCTTAACTGCATCTCGCATCTCCAGCACGCTGCTCCTGTCTGTGCTTCAATTTCCCTCTCGCAGGAAGTTTTGCTCTAATCTGCTCCCCGTAAGCGGCGGCTCGATGCCAGGAGCGCGGTGCCGGCCCCTGCCCGAGCCCCGGCCCCTGCCCGGCGGCTGCTGCCCGCGCACGGAACCGGCTTAAGCGCGGCACCCTACCGGCGCTTCGTTAAGATTAACTCACCGGCTCTCTTAGGACGCTAGAGCAGGGGAAAAAACAGCAGTTAGAGGAAAACCCAAGGACTACACCGCCGGTCCCCTCGCAAACACCCTCGGGTTCCCTCGGTGCGGCAGCGGGACCCCCCGGCAGCCCCGGGCCGGGCGCCGCTCCCCCTCCGAGCCCCGCGGTAGGGCGGGGAGCCCCGGTACGGAGCGGGGCCCGCTGTCGCCCCCCGTGTCGGGGTAAGGGGGCGCCCGGCGGGGCCGTTCCTCCCCCGGGGAGGGGCGCGGTGCGGGCCCTACCTGGGCGGGGGGCGGCCGGCCATGGCCGTGACGGGACTCCGGTGGCGGCGGCACCTCCGCTCCGCTCCGCTCCGCTCCTCCGGCGGCGGCGGGGCAGCGGGAGCGCGGCCCCGGCGCTGCTGCCGGTGCCGCTGCGGCTCCTGGCAGCCCCGCCCGCCCCGCCTCACTCCTCCCCGGCCCGCCTCCTCCCCGCCCGCCCTCACGGCTCCCTCCCGGCCCCGGGGCTTTCCCCAAGCGGTGCCCGCGGAGCCGTGCCGGGGGGCCGCAGGGCTCGCCCAGTGGGGAGCGGGACCCGGCCCCAGCACCCGGGCGGCTTAAGTGCCCCGAGGGTTGTGTCTGTCCGTGTGTCTGTCAGCCCGTCTGCCTCAGATGCGAGCCTGGAGAATTTAGAAGAGGGAAAGGGCTCTGGCGAAACGCCTCGGTCTTGTTTTGACCGCTTTCAGGATATTTTATTTAGCGGCTTGCTACTTGCAGCAGTCTTACCCTCCCTACCCCCCAAGACAGTACTAAACATCTTGTGCCTGGGCTGAACCTGCACTGTGGGAACGATTAGAATCGGTTTCTGACCATAAATTTACAAAGAGGTGAAGTTAAAGGCATCCTTGCAAGGTGAGGCGTGGTGCAGGCAGCGTGATGGGGAGCGCTGTGCTGAGCTGTGGTCGGGAGGAGACCTCCGGCTCAGCTGTGAGGCTCTCAGGGCTGGAGGTTACCGGCATCACCGCCAGCCACGGCCACCATCCACCTTTTCCTGAGATTAGTTTTCAGTACGTTTATGCTCTAGGTCACAGCCCCTGCTCTGCTCTGTCCACTGGGGTGACACAGGAACTTTGCTTCTGTTAGTTATGTGGGAAACTCTGTGTTCAGCAGAGTTCAGCAGTAAGGCCGTGGCAAGGACTTGTAAATATCCCCGAACACTGCTGGAAATGCAGCTGATGTACAGTGAGCCCTGCTCTTTAGTCATTGCTGTGTTCAGAGATTTACTGAACGAATTCAAAGACTTAGAGGGAGGGCAGGTGGCCAGGGCAGCTAAAGCCCTGCTTTGACAGCAATCTTTTCTTTGTGCAGCAGAGACTTGGTGTTTTTGTCCTTTAAATGCGTTGTTCCTGTGTCCTGTCTACACCTTGCTATTATGAAGTCATGAAGCTTAGCAAAGTCTGGAAGGGTCTGAGACATGTCGAGGGAATAATTTTATATATGATGTCAGGTTTTGTTCTCTGTTCCAATTTACAGTGCAGACATTTTGTAAACCAACTTTGGAGCCGTGGTATCATTTGACTACTCTGGAAGTGTAAGAAAGGCTACCTGAAGGGTTTGCTCTTGGTGACTTTGCTTAAACCAGAGGAAAAAGTTTCAAGTTAATTTTAAAACACCTCTTAAGACTTTGCACTTAGGGTATGGATTATCCTTGCTGTTGTAGCAGTCGATCTGTCAACTTGTGAAGTGACAAACGAGGGTGGCAGGACTGATAGCTACATTGTGGTGGCTATGGGTAAATGGGAATCAAAGCAGCTGAAAGTGCTGGGTTTCAAATGGAAAGTGGAGAAGCTGAGAAATCTAAGACAACACAGCCTCTTAGGGGAGCACTTGAAGCATGCTGGCCTAATGCCAGCCCATCTGACAGCACAGAGACCTAAGGAATCTTTCCAGGCTCTGACTGACTCTGAGTGAGTGGAAATACGAGCCCTGCTCGCTCCTGAAACTGAATGAAATGTTACCTGTGAATATGCCAATTTACTCGCACTGCTTACATCCTCCTTTGACACAGCCCCCGTGGCACTGTGTCCTGCCTTTCTCACTCTCCAATTGCTCTTGCATCCCTCCTTCCTGGAAAGAGGCTTAAATGCCCTTTCCTCCTCCTCAGTTCTCCCCATACACACCTCATCTTTTGGGGTCATTCAGATTCCCAGGTCTGTTGTGTCCCTCGACCCTGTTGGCTCTGTCTCCCTTCAGCTCTTCTATAATAGACATCATTGCCCAACCCAAGCAGTGCCGAACATTTTCTATCAGCTTTCACTTGATTGGTTACTTTAATTTCACCAATCCTCTCTAAACAATTTGTACATGACTTTGCATCAAATCTCCAGTTTTGGATTTAAGTGTCCTATTTTCTCTTCCTTGTCACGGCACTCCCATTTGGATACATTCAATCCTGTTGCCACCTGCCTTCTAATCTCCCACACTTCTTCATTTAGTAGCTTGTCTGCTCCTTCTTCACTGTCATTATCTTACCCTTTATCTATCTGTGTTTAAACATTTCTTCTATCACAGATGTCTACTATTACTTCAGATTGAGTCCAGACCAGACGTGACTCTACCTAGGTGTCTCTTTAGGCTGTGTTTAGGCTAGTAATTAAAGCTAGGCTTTAGAGAAAGGCCTGTTCTCTGCCCCATGGGCACAGAGCAGAGCATGGCTTGTGTCTAACTCCCTTTGTTTGCAAAGCAGTTTGACAGTTTGACCTCATACAGACAGGTGGTGGTGGTGTGTGTGTGTGTAGTTTTTTTTTATTATTTTTCTGTACTGCCATTTTTTTTTCCTCTATTTGAAAAACACTAACAATTAGAGAGTATAACCAATCGTGGGGCTGTGCCTGCTCTGTTGACACATAGACATAGCTGATGTTACCAGTCGTGGAACATGGTCATCTATTTCAGCCATCGATATGGTCAGTATTTTGTTGTCTAACCTCTCTGAGGTCTTGGACACATCCGGAGCATTTCAGCCTCTCTTTGTTCCGGTAGCCTTGATTCTTGGATTTATGTACAGTAGTTATTTGAACCTTCTTGTCACTGCCAAGGGTAAGGCCTTTAATGTTAGCTCATCCCCTGATCTTGTACTTATCTGAATTCTTCATGAATTCTGGAGAAGCTCAGACATTACTTACCTACAGATGTTCTATTTGACTGTCTCATGCCATTTCCCATCTTTAGCTCTTCAGTTACTCTCCTTTTCCCTAGCAGCATGCAATTCCTTTCTCTCTGTGTCTTTGCTGTTCTCTCTCTTGCTTCTTCTACTTTTACTCTCTTTGCTTTTTCATTCCCAACAATTCTGCTGTAAGTCCTTTAACTTTCTAGGCTACAGTTTTCACATTCCTGCATTTGGGTTTCAGAACAGCTTCTTCAGTACTGCTGGATTCTGTGCTCCTGCTGTGAAAGAAAAGGACAGACAGATCTTCAGCAAGGGACAGTTTCGAGAAAGGAAATACCAATTTTCTCTCACTGATGTTTGCACTCCAGAAGTTCTTAAAAGCTTTTCCAGTCTCTACTTCTTTCTGATTGCTTGCCCTTGTGTATGGTCAGGGGAAGAGCTCTGTGCCAGAGAAAAGTTTGTCCCTAATTAGAAGCATGGATATTTGTTGCTCATGCTTTCCCGTATGTTTTGTATTTGTTCCCTGATGTGATATGGCTCTGAACCATTATTTTTCATCATAAACACTGCTGCTCATCTGTCCTTTACTCCTGCAGATAGCACTGAGTTAACGCACATACTGGTTCTTAGTTTGGTAAGAAAGACTGATCCCTTCTCTGTCTTTATTTATTTACTTATTTATTTATTTTTATTTTTCCCTTGGTTGCTCTTTGTTGTCTGGCTTGATCATCCTGCAAAACCCACAAACCCATCTTGTACAGAGGACATGGATTCTGCTATTAATTCTACCCACTTTATAGCCCCTCTTGGAGCCAGTAGTTATCTTCTGAATTTCCTCGCAATCCACCAGAAATGCCCTCATTTCAGGTACTTGCTCTCCCCTCCTGTGAAAGCCCATAGCCTTTGTTTCTGAGGAACTGGCCCTGTCTGGCTTTGTGCAGTTGTTCTTATTGCTTGGCAGTGTGGGTACATTGCCTAAAAAAACTGTTCTCTTGCCTGCAACCTGCCTTGACAGAACAGAACTGATTACTGTCACACATTGACTTATTTCAGAGCCGTCAGTGGAAGTGTATCTTCTCCTCAGCTTTTAGATATGTGTTGGCAACAGGAAGAGACTACTGTGGCAGTTCAGTTAGCTCTGCCTGTCTTTCTGTGTCAGCCCAGGACAGCGTTCCCACACTGGGTAACAGAAAGTCATGGCCAGAGAATAGAAGTGCCTTCGCAGGATACAGACTGTGCCAGCTGTTTGCCTTCAGTTTTTGCTGGTTTAGACTTTAATAAAAATTCCAAGCAGCTATTTAAAAATAATTAATTATCCTTTCTGTTGGGAAGACAGGCAGAATTAACTGCTGCAGAGTTGTCAGTTTGCACTAACAGAAACAATGGTACCAAACAGAGCTGACTATCACATGAGAAAATATGTCAATCATTCCTGAAAAGGCAGAGGGAGCCAACCTTACACTAAGGCACTGAGGTGGGTTTGAAGTTTTTTTCACTTTCAGTAAAAAGCCGTCCTTGAAAACTCTGCTTATGCATGACTTGGTTTTTCCCAGGAAACCTATCCAGTCTAAACTGATGATGTAACTCGATGATATTTTCAGGAATACATCAGTTTTGTAGGGGACTGGGGAAATTAGATTTCTGTTTTCCACTTCCCTTTGCTTGTCCTATGAGCTGCTTTTTACTGAATTGTCCTAATTAAAAGTAGGGATGTTGGAAGTTTAGCATGTGGTACGTGCTTAGAAAATCAGTATTGAAAAAGCTTGCAACATCTTAGCATTTTCGGGACAGAGGAATAATCATTCCAGAATAAATTTGACACTGTCTGATCCCCAACAGATGGACCATCTTTCTTGCATAACAAAGAAAAAAATAAAATTCATCCAGTTACCACAAGATCCTAATAACGGCCTTTTGGCTCTATATTAATTAATTTATATTTTTGGTGCACCTCTATATCTCTCTTTGTCCATGTTTGCTGTGCAGGTGGTGTGTACACAGTTTACTATTTTGGTGGATGTGTAGTTACTCCTATAAGTTAAACTGTTAGCATTGAAGGTTGGGTAGTTAGCTTTTATATGGAAATGTTTTGGATTAAGGCATTTTTTACAATAACAATTTTATTTATTTATTTATTTATTTATTTATTTATTTATTTATTTATTTATACAATTTTGGTCATTTAACTATACAATCTTGTTAGATCAAAGTCCTTTATACCTTTGTCAAGACAGGTATTGGGGCCATGGTTAAAGCACTCTTTGTTAACAAGCCAGTGTTGAAGAGGTGTCATAATGGGTTGCAACAAATAAGTACCATGAATGACTTTAATTTGTATTAGATCTAGCTCATAAGCTTCTCACTGGCAATGGCTAGAAACTTTAGAGGAAGATGGTCTAACAAAAGTAGCTGGTTGACATTGTGAAAAGAGAATAATCAGTACAGTTGGCCACTTGGCTCCAGACTGGATGACATGCCTCCCCATTTAATAAGTGCAGATCATTACCATAGAAAGTGAGTGGTACCTGTATTGATTTTTCATCTATATATGTATCTGTAACTACAAAGAGAATTTTTGGCTAAAATAACCTCAAAATCTTTGAGTTAATCTACAAATATAAATATTAAACCTTCTCATTCAATCTCTCATATTTCCATACTCATGTGGTATTTTCAGCCTACGTGCATTCCCAGAAAAGATGGGGGGAAAAGAAGGGAAGATAGAGTTAAATCTAAATATTCTTAATTTATCTTACAGAATAAAGTTTTTCCCTGATTTTTGAAGATACGCTGCTGAAAATTGTTTGTCAGGTTCATTTCAGTAAACTAGAGAGTATTGAGTATTTCAGCTGATCTGAGCTGTTTTATTCCACAGGTAAAGAAGCTGATGTTTGCAACAAACTCAGACTGGGCTACTTAGTTCCTGTTAGGTCAAACATAATACACTCAGGTCTCTTCCAACCTAGAAATTCTGTGATTCAGAATTGGACTAGAAGCTGACAACAGTAATCAGCTGGTAGGCAATGAGCCATCATCTGTAGCATTCAGGGAAGTATTTAGGAATATAAAGGTGGTAATGCATATAGAGTAGGCAGGACAGATATTCACAAATATACTCTTTGGCTCCATCTGTGCTGTCCTGAGTTTTCAAAAAACATTTTTGGCTTCACCTTGTTCTCTCCACCTCCAAACCTAGTTGTATGAGCTGTGAGAATATACTGCACAACTGCTGTGTGCTTACTGCTCCTTCCTATGACTCCAGAGTTAAAATGCTGCTACTTACTCAAAAGACTGTGACTACTTGACCCAGCTAAATTTTGAGAATTCATATAGAATTTTTAAATTCTTCTGAGTAATTATTGAAAACTATTGGTCTGGAATTGGGTCTGGAATTCCGAGTTTTTATGAGAATCACTGGATTATATTTTTCATCTCTAGACTGTCTAAGTCTAGCTACAATCCTCCAAAATTCTGCTTTCCTCAGGCTTCATATTTTTGGCCATTCTCTTGGGTGAAATTTTTGAATGCTAGAAGCAGTTAGTTTTTTAAACAGGAATTAATTTGTATTTCCCCAGAAGGGGAGGTCAAGTCAAAAAGACCTCATGGCAAATATGAAGAAGTAGTATCTACTTTTCCTTATGTAGACAGGCAAGAAGGGGAAAAAAAAATCAGGAAAAGGAAATTCAAAAACTAATGTAAATGATGATGCAGGAAGTCTGGTTTGAAAGGTTTCTCAGTAGCTATTGTATTCTGTGCTTTCAAAGGTGGCCATTGAAGAATTAAAATTGCATAGGTTGTAAGACCATACAATTAAAACGTGAGGGAAATGGCTTACTTTTTTTTTGATAGATTTTTCATGTAAGCATACACCAACTGCTGAGTGTTTATTTCCTGGATGCATTATATACTCATGAGATGAAATGTAAAAAACTGCTCATGCAATCTAGTTGGATAAATGACACATGCTGACAATAAAATGCAGGTGTATGGAAAGAGCAGAGAAGCTATTACAACTAAAAAAAAAAATCATTGATTGTACACTGTCCTTCAATCTCATTTTGGACATCTCTGGCTGAACTCTCAAGAACAACTAAAAGCTAACAACCTTAATTGCAAGCCTGAAGGACTTAAATAAACATAAAAACACTGACCTTTCATGGTTTTGGTACTTTTTGCTGTTAAATTACCATGTACAGTTGTTTAAATAGCTGCAGGAGGGGAGATTGTAAATGGATGCCTACAGTCATGTACAAAATCCTATGGAGTTAAAGATTTGTTTGAATGACTATGAAATCAATTTGTATCACCATAGTAGCTAATGGCATTTTCAGTGATAAATACCAACTGTTAAACTGAAATGTGCATTTCCACTGTAACAGGTACAGCTTTGGCATTGGTATAAAAGCCTCTCTGCACAGCATCTTTAACGTACTTCAGTCCTACTCTGATTTCTAAGGAAATTCAAGCAGTGCAGTCCCTCACCAGCAATCCTCCATGTCTTCTCAGGACGCTTGTAGACATGGACTGCATCAGGGCTGAAAAAGTTGCCTAAACTTGCAAGAGCCTAAACACTTCTGAATGTATAATATCATGTAATATCATGCATTTCTACTTGTCTGTAGGGCAATCTAAGACAGGTGCATAAATTTAATAATAAAACACACTTGGGGAAAGTTTTAAGAAGGCAAAGAGAGTAAATTTATAGCTCTGAAAGGACACAGTTTATTTAGGTTTAGGGGAGAGAGGGAAGTGTTTGGGGCCTGAGATCCTGAAATAATTTTCTGGTTTATGAGGAAAAATTTGAGTTAGGATCTCATAACTATATGTGCAGGTGGGCATTTCACTTCAGAAATCTCTGCTTTTGGACATGATTTTTGAGTTCTATCAGTAAGCTTATATTTCAATGTTTTGGTTACTTACATTTTGACATAGGAAGCAATAATAAAAATGAAGTGACGCACATGTGCTTTTGATATGTGTCTGACTTCTAATTGCTGAATATGCAAATAGCTGGAACCAGAGGTATCCCATTAAAAATATAATTGAAGACCTACCTAGGGAATGGTATATTTCAGAGAGTGATTCATGCGGAAGCTCAGTGCAACTTCACTTGAATTGGATGAATTGTTAGTGACTGGGAGAGGAATGAGTGGAATACTTTTTCATTTATTTATTTATATATTTTTAACAAAAATAAAAAAGGTTTTATTTCAGGAACTTCTATGTGAAATTTTGAAAGGCCTTGTTTTTTCTTTTTCCTCCTTTCTTTCCTCCTTTCTTTCCTCCTTTCTGTTTTGTTTTCTTTAGTTTTCTCCTGAGTTTACAGATGTTACATTGAGGCATCGTCAAGATCTGCTGTTCTGGCAGGTAACTGTATTTGGGGGTTCTCAGCCTAAGAGCCTAAGCATGGTCAATCAATGGAGTAAATTATTGTAGGATCTGTGACTTTAGCATTACAGGATATTCTTTGAAGTGGGGGGAAGCCATCAGTAAGAATAAGATAGGTGTTACACTGATGTTACACTCATATCCACTCCGTAGTGGATGGCTTTAGTTTCTTTCCAGTCCTATTTTCTTTGGAAAATGTGTAATAGATTGTAAAATAATTTTTAAAAGTCCATGTAAACATAATAAGAGAAGGAATCACGAATTCATTTGAATAACCTTTCTTGTGTGATTTTCCTCTCATGCTGCTATGAATACTGAGTTATGCATCTGACATAAAGTGAGTTAATGCACAGCACACTAGCATGTGGTAAGGATCAGACCCTTAACGTGTAGGTGTTGTATTAAAAATTGGTCCAGCTGAATAGTGCTTTTAATTTTCATTCTGGCAAAAGGATCTGTGGAACTAAACTATTAAGTTATGCAATTATAATGCAGAGACTTTTAAAATCAAGATTATGATATTCTGATGTGAAAATGAAGAAATGCAGTTACAGGTAGCATTTTCTGATGTATTCTACATCTTGACTTTTTTTGTGGTGTAGTAAAATGTAATCTAGAAAGTAGATGACTTTTGAGAGAAAACTATTCTGCAAAGCTCTAAAACATCTACAGGTTGTTTTGGCTTTGGGGTGTTTTTGTATGTAATTTTTTGTAGCACTCAACTATTTTCAACTATCTTCAAAATTAGGAAGTATTGCTTCATTACTTGGCCTCGGGCTTGTGACTGTAGGCTCAGAAAGACAACATATTAAGGAAGATGTTCTTTGAACAAAATACGTAATTAGCTTGGAAGCATGGAATGGAATCCACCTTCCCAGTGAATTCTACTCCCTTCCTGGTATTTGTTTACCCCACTGAATCTCAAAATCTTTTCTATATAATGATGGAATTTCAGGAAAGTTGGTTTGTGCTACCTTCGGCTGTTTGGGGGTGATTAGAGCATCCCCCTGACAAGCTGCTTATATGGCTATGAACCTTTTGATGCTCTGGAAATTAGATCCAGAGCTTTCATTTTTGGATCACAATGCCTAATTAGTAGGCTGGAATATATTTAAGGAACACGCTGTCTTTTGAGGAACTTCATCCGCTAGGTATGTAGCCAAGCAAGCAGCTGCTCCCGAGTCCTTTGTCAGAGAAGCATAAAAAGTGCATAAATGAGGTGAACACAAAACTAGTCTAATAGGTAGTTCCTTCAGAGAATTGTCAGTGCTTTCCAACTGTATGCACATTGATCTTTCCTTGGACTCTCCTCGGGCTGCTGTTTGTCTAGGTCGATTCACTGTTTGTCTAGTATTACTGCGTGCTTGGCAGTCCGATGGGAACTGCTGTGCTGAGCTTCCCCTGGGCTGCTGTCTGCTGGAAATCCCACGTATTCCTGTGGTGCACATGCTGAGAAACTGCACAGTGTGTGGAAACAGTTTATCAGAAATGTGCTGCACAGTTGATCTCCACATGCAGAGCATGTTAATGTGTGAAAATGTCATAATTATTGTGTGCCTGGACAACATGCACGGCACGTGCACAGTGTGTCAGGTTCCTGCTGGAAGCCTTGCATTTACCCTGCCTGCACTGAGAAATCTGAGTTCAAATCAGGGCATGCCTCATCCAGCTGGCTTTCGGTTCCAGCAGGCTACTAAGAGAGAATTGCGTGCTCTGAGCACATACCTATGCAGGTCCTCCTGCTTGAGAAATGGCAATTGCAGGATCTTAAGGCTTATATTTAGCATTGTTTTTGTTCTTGAAGAGGAGTGGCGATGTTAAAAGTAGCAGAATATATCCTCTGGCTTACGGGCAGTGTCTTTCTAATTGCTGAAGGTATTGTTACCAATTATTTGCAGACTACTATTAGCTGTGTATTGGTTGTCCATGCAAGGTGATTATTGCATCTGGGAAGCGGCTTTAAATCTGTATTAATATTTTTGATTGGATTGTGCTCACCATTGTACCAATGCATTTCTAAAGTGCTGTGGCCAAGAAATAGTGTCTCTGGCCCTAACCATGAAGAAAATATTATAGAGCTGGAAAAAGGACTGTTGTTCTGCAACAAGAAAATTTGCTTTGTATGAAACTTTGTTTTTCAAGAGCTAATGCTTTTTGGGTGCTGTCCAGAGTAAGTTTTCATTTTTACTACAAAAAAAGAATAATTCTTTGTAGATTCACATATTTTTAATATCAAAAACCTCCAATAGAAAATGAATTTCAAAGGCTTGACTTGTGTTTATAAACTACTTGTTTTGATTACTTTAATTTACATGCATATTGAGGAATTCGATTTCTTTTCTAGTGTTTTAAGGCTACAGTAATGCTAATAAAGCTGTTTTTTCTCTCTCACACAAATGTGAAAAGCATGGTGGGTTTTCATTTCTGTTGGCAGATCTGACAGTCTCTAGAGACTCATCACCAGAGTAGTCCTGTCGTTAATCTTTAATCAGGCCACAGAAATTCAGTGACAACAAAGATGTGTGTTAAGGTAAGAAGTTTTCAGTCTGCAAAAATGGAGACTGTCTCTGTTTGAGAAAGTGCAGATAATACAAAGATTATTATAAAGAAGCTTATCCTTGCATGTTGATATTCAAATGGTGAAAGTACTTGATATGGCAAAGGGCCTGACAAAATGAAATGTTTTATTATACAGAGAGAGATTTCATCTGAGGACTACATTTCATGGCACCTGCCAGTAAGCTTTCAATTTTCCAAAGCTGAACTGTATTTATTTTCAAGTAGATAAGTAATGGCAAGTTACTTGTTTTATATCAGAATAGGAAGAGAACACTTTTTTCAGAATTGATAGAAATCAAAACTGCAAATGTTAATAGAGTAAATTTGCAAAAATATCTGTCATGCACATCTAATTTTAACTCTATTAAAATCAGCAAAAGTTTTCTTAGTCTTTAAGAATTAGTTTAAACTCAGTGTTGCAGTATTGCTGCTTAGTGAAGTTTCCAAAAAGTTGCCTTCAGCTGTCAGCTGGAATTGATAATTCAGTAATCTTAAAGTGTCTCATCTTTCACTTTCTCAATGGATTTTCTTCTCTTTGTCATTCTGTCATATTTGCACTCCTTATTATCTCAGGCATGAAAAATACAATGCCAGTTCCACTCTCTTTTGCAGAGTGAGGTTGGACTTGCATTATAACCTTTGGAGTTGGACTTACCAGTTGGTCTGGAATCTGCAAATGCTTTGTTCTATGTAAGTGGTTTCAAAGGCAGAGCAGGCTGATATTCTTGCAGGGGACTGAAACAATTTTTTTTTTTTTAATTCATAAAGGACACATCTTGTCCCTCTTAAGTGCATTTATTGCACCACACAACTGCTGGTTGTACATATGCTTGCTCTGTATCTGCACAAAAGTACAACGCATGCATGAAAAATATTCATTCTTTGCAACTTTTGAATTTGTTCCCTATGCATTCTGCCACACTTTGATGCCAGTAAATCCTTTTGCACTATGGATTTGCCCTAGGAAAGAGGCTTTTGGGGAGTATGCAGATGTTACCAACATAATAATACCAACAGTCTGCATCTTTCTCCCTAAGTGCTCTTGAGATGTCCCCCCAAAAAAGAGTAAATGGCAATGAGACTCCTTTTGCATTGATTTCTCATTGCACTTTAAACCCATCCATATGGCATGGCATCTATGTTCTGGGTTTGAGCATGTGTGCATATGCATGCTAACACTAATTTTGGACTTATGGTGCTCAGTGTCCATGCCACCTGCTTGGTATTTTTTGGCAAATAATATTCAGTCACGTGTATAGTTCCTGGCAGTAATATCATGCATAACTTTAACGAGCTTTAAATTGTGATGGGATTGTCTGAAATTTTGCACTAGCATCTCAACCTGCAAGTCTCAGAGGCTTCTGTACTGTCTTTCCAAATGCATTTCTTGCTGGGGTTGGCTGTCAGGACAGGGCACCTCTACAATGCTTGCTTCTTTCTTTGAATTTTTAGTGCTGTTCACAGCTCCTGCTAGAGAGCTGCATATAAAATAGTACAGAGCTTCTGTTTCACTTTTGGCTTGCCAAAGCTTTTATACTTCAGAAATAAGGGGGCTACTTCACTGCACCTTTCCAGGGATGCAGTTCTCAATTCACTATTGATTACTGGTAAGAGAGCAAAAGGCAAGAAGCCTGGGCAGCAGTCTGATAAATGCAGAATGAGTACTGATCTGAACGCAGGCTGGAAGGCTGGACCTATACTGGTGTCTGATCTCTGACTGATGGCCTTCTCTCCTCACTAAAGTCAATGGCAGTTTCATGAGTTTCTGTTCAGATCAGTATACCACCTGCTTTCAGATTCCTAAAATTTAGAGCTAATTTTAAACTTAAATTTTCCAGTCAAATGCACCCAAGATTGCACTTGTACAGCTCTAACATCTGCCATGTTAGCAGCTCAGTGTACTTCTGGGTGCAATCCAGGCAACCTGCATGTCCACAGAGCAGGGCAAACCTCTCACCGGGCTCTAAATTTGCCTTTAATTGGAGTTTCATCAGGAATCATCGTACTATAACACAGTTTTTAAATTATGCTCCTCATGGCACAAAATGAACATCTATTCTTAATTTTAGTTTCTCTAGGCACAACCCTAATTTTTATTCTTGCAACATTCTATACAAATGTTATAGACTCAAGTGATACGGTCATAATTGAGTCCTGTTGGGTTGGATTGACTAGCGGTTGGGAATGATGCTCTGCAAGCCTACTCAATATGGTTATCTGATGTCAGTAAAGGTTTTCTGAAGGATTAGAATAGCTTGCTGGGTGGAATTATCCAGGAATGGATGTAAACCTCTAAGTCAGTTATTGAAGCAGTGGAAATGGCTGTTTCATGGTTTGTGCTTCTAATTCAATTGGTTCTTAACAATTCTTTTTGCTGCTTTCACCTAAAAATTCGGCTATTTTTTCCTTTCAAATATGGCTGTGAGTTTAAACAGAAATAATTTCTTTTTATGAACTCTGACAAGCTGTGCTATTCAGCTTTAATAAAATCATTTAAAGCTTGTCAAGACACTCACATTAAAGGTATTTAATTTATTATTTATTGTCAAGACACCTGCACTGAAAATAGTTATTCTTTATCAATTGGTTCTTATTCAATCTTGTAGGACAACTCAGAAAATAATTGTTCAGACATATTTCTTTAAAACCACATTATACAGAAAAATGACAATAGAGCTTTTGCATTAAAATTCTTTCATTCAGTAACTATGTTTTCAGTTCTGAATAACTTAGATACATGTAATTTCACACAATTGCACAGGTACCTACAGCCTGTTTTCCCTGAGTGACTAAGTGGACTCGATGTACAGATGCATCGTTCCTGGCATGGGGGTCAGGAGAGAGCTCTGCTCTGTGCCATACTGGAATGTTGGCTTGTTAGTTTTTACAAATATAGAGGAAAGATGTGACTTCATTCTTAATTTATGGTTGATTTAAGGGAGAACAGCAGGAAATAATCCCAAGTTTGTACTAAGGTGTGTGCTGTTCAGAGGTGGTTGACTTGTAGCTGGAATACAAAGGCCGCATGGTTCAGAGGGAGCTCCTGCTCTGCTCCCTGCCCTGTTACAAACACAGACAGGTTCACATGAAACACTTCTTAAATTTGACTGAGTTCTGTTTTGTATGCAGTATGGTGTTTTGCGTGGTTTTCACACCACAATTCAGTTCTCAGCACCTCACTCCCCCCCCCCCCCCAAAAAAAAAAAAAAAGAAACAACAACAAAAACAAACAAACACAACCACCCACAACTTTTTGTCTTGGGATATCAGCTGTGAAGTTCTTTAAGTTTTAGGAAAAAAAAATGGGCTATCATTACAGTTTTAACGATGCTTTGGGCATAGCTAAATCACGTCTATCATCAGAAACAATCTGTAAATGTTCTATTTTTCATGGAGTCATGAAGCCTGTTTTTCTTGTCAGAAAACACTTGGTAAGAAGCACATTCTAGAGAAAAAAATAAAAATTGTGTGGGTTTATAACATGCTGTAAGTACATGTAAATTACAGCATTTATCAAAAGCTCATTTATACTAGGCAGATTATAAAGCTAGTTATGCTGAGGGCTGAACTCTAGAATGTGGCATTTTTTCTAAACTAATCACTTCTTCGCATTTTCTTATTTTCTGCATTGAGATCTCAGAGCCAACACAATATATCAAGTCCACATAATCGATCATAAATAGGGAAAAATATTTACTGCCTCAAAAAGCTACTTATTTATTAAAAGCTTTATTGTTCTAGCAGCCAAGTTGTTACTGTAACTGCAAATTAAAACACAGACAAGTATTTTTTTCTTTGTTCTGAATGTTCATCTGTAAGTATGGTTTGGTTAGATGTGGAGATCTTTCAGAATGATAACATGTTTGTGCACGAATTCTAAATGCATCAGGGAAGCCACTGAAATTCTGTCATTGTTTTCCAGAGGAAAAGAGAACATTTGAGAGAAACGGGGAGTACAAGCAGACAGCACTAGAGAAAGAAACAGATTGGGGCTATACACACTGAGATCAAGGGTATGAAAGTTCAGGAGAAGACCTATGTTTATATATAGGCATGCCTGTTACCAGTCTCCTCTATAGCTCTCCAAATTTGCTTTGCCCTTTAAAATCGCAGCGATGTACAGATGGGAGCAGTTTGATATATAGCAATCTATATAGCTATACAGAGAATCACAGGATAATTCAGGCTGGATTGGACTTCAGAAGTTCTTATAGTCACGCAAAATCCCAGAGTATCTAAACAGCTGCAGTTTTATAAATGTATAATGTAGTTTAAATGTTTCAGTGCTGTGAAATTCTTTAAAACAGGTCTGGGAAAAACCATGAAAGATAATGCCCTTGTCTGAAGGTAACGTCGGCTCTACTTAAGCAACTCTCAGAAGCAGTTTCTCCAACATATTCTTAAAAACTCTCATTGCCAGATATTTCCGTAACTGCTGCAAGTAATCTATTTTTGTGCTTTAGAGCATTGGATAGGCAATGTACTTTAGCATTATAGCAGTTAAGATGCCTTTGTACCACAATTCAGAAGCGCAGAGTACTCATGGAATTAAAACAGCAGGGGACAAATAGGCATATAGGTTAATTTATCTAACTAGCAAGTTCAAGGTATTCTTACTTCTGTGCTCCCGAACAGGTAAATTCTGCTATATTTATACTGTGCTTTGAACTGTCTGTTGTCAAAGTAGAGTATTTATCTTTTAGGATGTTTCAGCTGGAAACATTTAAACAGAGCCTTACCAAGATATAATGGAAAAAATGATGACAAGAAGAGTGATTAGAAAACATACATTTACAAACATAACATTAATCCAAGGACTTCTAGCAGAGGAATTGAGTGGAATTGTGCAAGGTGTTTGCCTGGACGGTTTTGCCAGTACTGTTATGCTTGTGAAAGTTACGTAACTGTTAGCTGAAGTAGTTCATATGGCTGTGAAAACAGCTAATCCAGTAATTCATGCAATTCATATTTATTGAGAAGGACTGAAGGCAAAGGCTGACTCGTGATGTTAAAAATAGAAAAATTCTGCATATGGGCTTGGATTTTGGCAATAGCAGTGCAGAATTCAGCCCACTAACCCCTAAGTATATTAAACCCTCTAAGCTTTCCAGAGTGCCAAGGTAGTTCTAGCTACTGCCAGCATTTTGCTGAAGAAAGGTTGCTCCATTATTCTAAAAAACGCCATCTGATTTCTACAGACTGGAAGCCTAATAATGCCAGTAATGCTGTAAAAACCTCCATGTGAAAGTCTCATCTTTAGGTCTTGTTTGTGTACTTTCATGACATTGTGGGCAAAAATATGCACTGCAAGATCATTTATTGTGCTGTCACAGCCCAGCCCTCTCTGCTGTTAACATTAGACAGGATTATAAGCATCAAAGAGAAATGAAAAGTCAAACTGCCCACTGAGTAACTCTTGCATTTTCTGTTTATTAGATGCGATGATATGATGAAATACTTTAATTCCTGGGCTGTCTAAGAGCAATCACTAGCAATTTATTTGATAGTTTTTTTTTTTTTTTTTTTTAAGCTCAGTCTTTATTTCCAGTCTTCACAAGAAGGGGTATTTAGCTGCTGAATTTTTTCAAATTTACTTGGATTTCTGTGTTTACTGGCTTTCTCTTAGACTGCCTAGGAGAGATGGAAGCACCTTCAAAAGACTTTTGAGTAGGTGTTGAACTTTGGTGCCTTGAACCACTGCCTGGAGAGCCTGCTGAAGCCTTTTTTCCCCTGTCTTGTTAGGCAAGTTACTTCCTTTATGTAGCGCTTGAAGATGAGGCAGTGTGACTTTTCCATTTGGTATAATGGGGTCCCTCTGGATGCTGACAAACTTCAGGTCACTTTTCTCTTTTCCTCCTTATTGTCCTTGGTACTAGGGTATGCATTCAAGGAGTAGGGTCTGAACAGACCAGCCTTTGGGGAAAAATATAGATAGAAGGTAATATAGATCAGGACTCCATTCAAAGTCCTCTGGGACCGATCTACTTCAGGCCACCTCTCAATCTGTAGAACTTCAGCAACACACCCATTGCCTCTTCTTTACAGCTTGCAATCACTGAAGGTAGCAGCATAGAAATATTTGAAAAGAGGTGTGTTTTTTTTTTTTTTTGTTATTATTTTTTATTTTGATTTTTAATAATAAAACATTGTAGCCCAAGATCTTGCCTCCAACAGAATTCAAAAACGGGTGTCTAGAATAGACATGAGAACAAGACAAACATGACTTGCATCCTCTCATCCTCTCTATTTTTCAGACAGAGACATCCTGAGGTGATATGGTGTCTGCATTGATAGGAATTGCCAGTGGGTAACTCTTCCATAATTTTGTTCCATTTCTCTTTAATCTGTATATACTTTCATCAAGGAGACAAAGAGATCCACAGCTGTACCACTTTTCTATGAAAAAACAAACAAAGCCTACAACAAACTTTTGTTTGTTTTGAGTCTGACTATTGCTAACGTTGTGGTTCTTGTACTAAAAGAAGGTGAATGGGCCATCTTGTTCTCCTTGCTATTCATAATTTTGAAGACCTATCTCATATGTCTGTCATTTGCTTTTAAAGATTTCAAAGTCTTAGTCACTTACAAATGGTATTCCCAAACTTTTAAGCGATCTTGCTTTCCCTCTGTAAATTTTGATTAGCTCTGCATTTTGAGAGGAGGTGACCAGAACTGCATGCAATACCTTTTCTTTATCCCCTTCCTCTCTTTACCTTTCCCGGCAGGTTTCAGGCTTTATTTACATGACATTTTTCAGAGGTTTAACATTTGTGCAAACTTGGAACAACAAAAAGCACATTCACAAGCATGCTATTCTTCCAAATCTCAGGTTCCTGGTCTGGAGCCTGGAAGCACTGAAGAGTGACAAAGACAGGTTGTCGGCATTGTCTTGAGTGTGTGTGTGTGCATATGGTCGTGGTGTTTTTTTTTTTTTTTTTATTATTTGCTTTTTAATAGTTATTACATGTGTTTCATCTTAGGAAAATTGTCAAGAGTGGTTGAAATAGAAAATGGAAAATTTCAGCCATGTGCTAAATCCAGCAAATGCGTGTGTGAGCGAAGCTGAATGAAGGTTGTGGATTGAAACGTGCTACCAGAGGCACTTTATTTGCTGTGCTGAAAAGGAGCTGCATGTAGAGATGAGCTGCCAAATATAGGCCTCCTGCTTACTTTTTCTAACTGCTTGGTTGATCTTTTTTGTTCACTGGGTGAGGAAGCCATTGAGAGGGTTCCTGTGCTCTTCCTCTTCTAGCGTGTTCCTGCAATGCAGTTTGAATTTGCTGAAACAAAGTGCGTTTTATAGCAATAATAATGTTCATATGACCTCATGCAAATCAGTGCTGAACCTGGATACTTTCGTGCTTTTGCAGTATTTGAAATGTACTGCAGAGAAATGATATAGCAGCTTACTTTCTCTTAGCAAAAGCCCTCTGGGCTGAATTTACAGGGCTCCTATGCAAACTGCTGCAGAAGGGTAAATCCCATTATGGGATTTTTTGAAGCCAGACTGAAGAGCTGACAAAAAGATGGGTCAGTTCAATTAGCTTTTTAAGTATAGTAATGTTTCATTCAGGAAAGGTGTGCTGGAATGATCAGCTGCCTGCAGTGCCCACAGGGCTGCCAGGACAAGGCTGCGGAGGCTGCTCTTGCAGCAGCATGGTTGGTGTTGCTTCAGGCAGGCAAAGCACTGTTCACTTCTCTCCGTGATGGGCATGAGGTGAGCGCAGTGACTTCATGGTGCAGTTAATCAGTTCTTATTTGCTTCTGTGATTAAAATGAACAGGCATCTCCCAAAGGATTGTATCTGGTGATCTTTCTGCAGAGAGCCTATGTAAAAAATGTCAAATTCTTGACAGATGTGTAGCTGCTGTCCTAATTGTAACATAATCACCATGCAAAGCATGCAGAGGCTATTGTGTTCACATGACTAGTTATAGCATAAGCTGACTACAAACATTTTAATTGTTCTGTCAATAAGAACTTCACTGGTGATGTAGCAGAGGCCCTGATTGGGCATGTTTTGGTGCTAAGTAGCTGTGTCAAAATGCCAACCTCACTGAAGCTGGTACAACTGCTGTGTGGACTGCACACGTCTGTGCATAACTGGGACCAAAGTGATAAAGTAACTACAGGTTTCTCCCCTGACTTTACTCCATTGAATCCCCAGACTACAGATTCTGAATTTGAGCAGTCACTTAGTAGGTCATCATGGCTCTACAAGCTGCAGAAACAGAAGTAAAAACTTGTAAACGAACCAGGACTTTGAAAATGCGAGTGCTAAGGGTTCACAAAGAGAGCTGCTTCCTAGAAGCTCTGGGTGAGCTGCAGCAGTACCAGGTGAGTCCCTAGCAGCAGATCCCAGGTGCTTAAGGATGGCCTGGGGCATGGGATGATGATATGGCTCAGATAGCAAGAGTATCTGCTTGTATAGAGATGTTGGAAACAAAATTTGAATATATAGAAAATGTGTTGGAATATCATTTGTCTAACAGCAAGAAGTTACTAGATTTCATATTCAAGCTAATATGCTTTTTTCTAGGCCATTATTATTAAAAACGATCACAGAGGGAAGGATAAATGAAGAGATAGATAGCTAATCCTTACCAAGAAAAACATTGCAGGGAATGCTTTTGGATTTTCATATTTTAGGGGGTGAGGGTATGGGACGATGAGATAGTGCTGTTAGTCATTTATATAACTGCATTTTCCTCCCAAATGCATGATGTTGATATAAAAAATCAATCTGAGACTCGTTGTTAGGATGACTGTTGGACCCAAAACAAAGTTACAGTGAGTGAAGGGTAGTGAAGAGTGGCTCTGCAGCATTCAGAGAAATGAGCTGAGCTATGCCAAAACCAATTTTACATGATGTGCTCATAGTTATCCATGTTGGTATACACCACTTTAAATCTAGTCCTGCGTTCAAAGGGAAAAATTGGTTTCTATTACAGGCTAAATCTAGTTATAACAGGGGTTAACAATCTCCTGCTTCAATATCATGAACGTCAGTCACATTAGTCAAACAGGTATCTAGGGTTCATGTGCATTTCCAATGGGTTATTGATGCAAAGGTCTTAAAAGAATTTTCATGCAGAAGTACCATTTCAATGAGAAGCTATTGCACATCTGTTAATAGCACAGCTCTCACATAAAAGATATTTACAACTAAAGGGAAGAGCTTATAGAGGTATCTAGTTCTACTCTTGAAAATATAATGGCTTAATATATTACTCTGTACTGAGAAATTGAGTATAGACTTGGACCTGATCTTTTACTAGAACACTGCAGATATGAATTCCTCCTTATGTGGAGTTTTTTGCATGTTCACATTGGCAGATGAAGGCATGATTATTTAAATGGTTGTCTTGGTCTTTAGGTTAGACAATGCACAGATTAATATAGACCAAGAACAGAAAACTGGTAAAGCATTTGCCTTCGTAACATAAAAGCTCCGTAGGAGGATAGCAAAAGAAGGTAGGAAAAAAAAAAAAGTTGCATTGTGCTTTTAAACTTCCACCTGCAGCTTCCTGGTTTCATTCTGTGCTTCCTTCCACCCTCTCATCCTGGCTCACATCCCACCTGCTAGCTTGTCTAAGTGATAGGAGCAGAAGCATTGACAACCAGGAGGCTGCTGCACATTTCTGCTTGCAGTTCTGTGCCTGTTGCCTCAACTGCCTAGGCTGTATCTGCTTGGTGCCAGGAGACTGCATGTTCATGAGCTGGAGGGTAACTGCTAAGGAGTATTTTTTGCAGAAATGGTTGAAACATAAGTGGCTGATGACAAAGAAGCACCTATACAAAGTGAGCTACTGAAGAAAATAGTTGTGTAGTGAATATTGTTAATGGGGCAAAAGAGAAGTTTTTAATAATGTCAATATTTATAAATGACTGAATTACTTCTGATTTAGCATTTAAAATATAGATTATATATTTAAAAATAAAATTTGCCATTGTGCATATCACAGAATGGTTGAGATTAGAAGATAATGTTAGAAAACTTCATCTCTGTTTTCTGAAATAAGTTATAAAATTGACTGATACTTCATTATAATAGTTGTACATTATAGTGCTTGATATAATGTTATTTGTAGGCAGCATTGCTTGCTCTGATCACTATTTTCATTTGCATTCCTCCGTATGATTTAGCTCATGGGCTTTCCCAAAGATTTTTTTTCAGCTGCATGAATAGCTCTGGTTTCACATATTCCTATGCTGCCCTGTTTTTTTCCTCATTAAATTCTTACTGATGGAAATCTATATTTTGCAGTTTGCTTGTGCATTGCTTAAAAACACTGTGTAGTACAGTACCACAAATAAGACCTTAGAATAAATTAAATATATGCTTATTATGAACTGTTTGCTTACTGCTGTTTACTGATTTGCTTGTAATAATGAATTTTGGCATCAGAAAGTGAACACAGTCATCTTTCGTCTTTTTTTTTTTGGGGGGGGGGGTGATTTAAGGACAGAGATTTCTATGTAACTACAACTGTATATCAAACATGCTGAAGGAAAGTAAGGTTTGAATGCTAACATTCTCATGACCAAAAATATAAAAATAACCGATATGTGACTACTATAAACTACATGTAAAATGTTGTTTTGTTTGATTTTAGAGGAAAGCTGTTGTTTTTGATGACTTAAACTACTCTATGAACCTTTCTTTGGATAGCTGTTGGAGTCTAATGTATTTGCAATGTGAAGAGCAGTGCAAAATAACAAAACTCTTCAAGACTAATTTTTGTGATATGGTCATCCACACTAACAAGTGAATTGAATTATATTCATACCAGTTCTGTTGAAAAAGATCTGTAATAAAATTGCCAAGTATAAATTTCAGTATGAGCTACTCTAAGGTCTTGGGAAAACAAACAAATCCACCAGACTGTTTCATCAACCAGGAGCTTAAAAAAAAAAAAAAAAAAAAAGTGTTTTTCTTCCTGTATTCACCACTGGATTTTTTTGGTCTTTGGTATTTACTTTTTCTCTTTCATGATAATTATATTGTTATTTGTTTCTAATGAAAGCTAAGGTTCTCAGTTAATGCTTCATGTCAGAAGCCAAGTCTTTCAGAAACAAACCAAATAGCACAAAACTTGAAGCAGAACAGAGAATGAGGAATACTGTCATGACATTGCACAGGAGTGTTTATTAAACAACTCCATCAATATCATGCTTCCAGCCTTGCTCTACACTCCTGAATTCCAATGTTCAAGATTGCAGTTTCTTAGCAGTTCAGCTGTACATGTTATTTACCTGTTACTGAAACAGAACAATCTTGCATTAAATTTCCTGAATTATGAATTCAGGAAGTTATGAATTTGCCAGATGAGATGTGAAAGATCTCTTTAGCAAACAAAGGTTCTTTTTTTTTTTTTTTTTTTTTTTTTTTTTGTTCTCCTCAGTCAAGGCTTGCTTGTGTCGGTGCAGAATTCAAAGCTTTATCTCTAAAGATCCAGCCTCCTCCTCATATGGCTCTCACAGTCCATATTTATTTTGCTATTCAGTTTGGTTTTACAAAGACACAAATCCTGTCAGGCTGAGCTCCAGTCTCCTTCAGCTTTATGGAACATTTCCAAAGGAAATGTTGAAATAGACTTCATATGTTACTTGAACCTCAATAGCCATTGTCTGGTCTCAGTGCTTGGTCATAAATTAACTTGGTACTTCTAGATATTTAGATTTTTTTTTTTTTTTTCTGTGACCTTGTTCTGAGTTCTAGGGTGTGGAAGATGCTCAGAAATGGTCTTCTTGTAGAAATTAAGGCTAACTTTGGTAAACAAAAATACTACTTCCCCCCACCCCAACATTAAGATGTCTGAAACATTAAGATGTCTGAAACATGCTTGGGGTATTCATCATGCTTGCACTGTAGTCTGATGACCACCCTACTGTGAAGCATTTTCCTGGCATGGACGAGCTATAAAAAGAGATATAATTAATATGATTTGTTTTAGAGCCTCCTGCTTGCTGGAGCTCTATAGTGCTAAAGATGAACTAACTACTGGAAGAGCTTTCACATCCAGTGGAGGAAACCCATGGTCTGCAGTCAGTGATTGGTCTAACCTACGTTATGTTAAATACATTCTAAAATAAATTAATATAAAATACAGTGTACTCTCTAACAGGAGAAACACAAATGGCCCTATTCAGCATTAAAAACAAACAAGTGAATAAAAATAAAAACATTATCTATATCTCAGTTTCTCAGCAATTTCTAATACGAATGACTATATAAAATACATCTGATCCAGTTCTTATCTAAGTGAACAGAAGACTTAATAACACATTTTCATGATAGCAGGGTCAGAAAACAGAATTTAAAAATATTTGCATGCCCTTTCCTTCCATGCCCACAAACCCTCTTCCCAAAAGTTCCTACTGCCTTTAATAAAGGCTCAGAAATGCAGCCTTTATTAAAGAAATGTATGTATGTGTAGTTAACAGATGACAATTTACTAATTTACAAAGTCCTTGTCTCCTTCTCAGTGGTGAGGCTACAACTTGCATATTCCCTGTGTGTCCCATGGCTTTGCTTCAGGGACCTGAAAAGGGATCCTATATTCCTGGTGTTTTGAGACCTGATATTCACACTTGCCTGATAATCAAAACGTGGTGGGCAAAAATGGATGCTACAGAAGAATTCCCATTCAGTGTCTGTTGACCTGTGGCAGCAGAAAATGGGTTGTGAGTAGAGCACCATGTGATAATCGAGCATTAGAGCCTCAAATCCACCTGGTTGTGCCCTCATCTTGAGAGAGGAGAGAAATGGCAGTGGGGAATGGAGCCTTCTGGAAGGGAGACGGAACCTCTCTGCCTACCGGCTCCCCCACTGCCCGTTTGTACTGGCAAACGGGCCTCATAAATCGTACCTGTGCCTCATAAATCGTACTTAGAAAGACTTGGATATTCTAGCAATGGCTTTATCTTACCTAGGAGCGAGTCCTTGCTTTTTTTTGTTGCTGTTGTTTTCTTTCAAAAATCTTTTTTTTTTTTAACTTTTTAAAAAAAAAAAATCTTTTTTTTTTTCTAAAAAAAAAAAAAAAAAAGCTCGCTCACAAACTAAAGTTGCCATTACAGTTCCACTGGAAACTTGGAAGGAAATGTGCTTTCCCTGAGTCACAAGCAAGTTTGGTGTGTGGGCGAATGGCATTATTTAGGTAAATAAATGATTCCCTCTTTTAGTTATGAGGGGAAAAGCCATGTGTGTTTCTTTTGTAAACAACCAAAAGCACAAATGTGTAACATAACATTATTGGAAAAGGCTTAAAATCTGTGAGATTTTAATGTAGCTAATTATTTAAAGGCATATGCCTAAACATAGTGACAGAAAGGGCACTAAAATGCCTTTCATTAAGGAAATATTAAATTTTGCTTTTCTCCATTTTTGTATAAAACTCACAAACAGTGGGCAGCTATGTACTGGCAAGGCAGCAGCCGTGACAAGTTACTCAGCAGTCGGTGCGACTGCAATCAATGAGCAGGTGACATGGCACGCAGCTGAATGACTTTGATTCACAAACTACATCCCAGAGTAAAGAACAGCCACCAAAGGCAGAAGCTTGTGCAAAACTTCTCTCAGATAATTTCTAGGGCCTGGAATGCAGATTGGGTGTTTGCTGTGAGCTAAAAGTTCTGCTTTTCTACTACAGAAGATCCCAGAGACCCACCTAGCAGGTGGCAATACTGAGCTTATGACTTTAATGCTAACTCTGAGAAGTCTGAACATGATCTGAAATCCATGGTGCACTCTCCTTCCTTAAAGGTTAAGGGAGATTTTATGCTTCTGTGAATTTATATTTCATACAAGTCCCCTCATCAGTGAATATGTTTACTGGAAGTTTTACATGTGGAGGCAGAAATGACTTTATGGGTCATACTCTAAAATGGCCTTCAGGCCCATCAGCCATTGGCTTCAGTGCTTACAGCAGTGCTGCTGTGCTATGATGATCTTTTAGATCTATAAAATACTGTCTTCCCCGAGGATGCTGTTTGTTAAGTGCACTGGAGTCTTATCAGAGGAAATAATCTTAAAGACAAAATAATTTGGCTTTTTTTTTTTTTTTTAATGGGAGGTATTGGCACAAAGTTGCATGATTTTACAGCCTCAGAAGAGCTCAGCGGGCTGCCTTTAATTTTTTTTTTTTTTTTTTTTTTTTTTTTTTTAAATTCAGTTTTGCTGTTGCTGTGGTAGTTGAATTTGTTGTGTTCAATACAAAGTGCAGTACTATATTTATCCAATGCATGGCCTCAACCTGGCATCTGGATCAATGTTGTCATACTAATGAAGAAAAAAAAAAAAAAAAAGGAAAAAAAGGTTTCTTCTGAAATAAAAGTGAAGGATTAAATTGTCATTCTTAACCTAGGTGCCATGTTATTCCACCATAGTCTTTTTAATAGTGATTGGGGAGGGGTGGAAAGTATGACCAATGGTTAGGGATTTGATACCTGACATCTTGTTCAATTTTGTCTGGAATTATTTTATGAAAAAAGTAGCTTACCTACTATGTCTGCTTTCAGCTAAGAAACCCCTCAGTACCCTGTTCCTCTTTATGCAGGAAATTACTCTTTAATAAAGACATTTATGACTTTTCATTACTGTAAATGATAGACCTGTCTCTGTGTTCATACGTCCTAGCTGGAATGTTCCCAGTCAGCTGCTCTAAGAATCTCTGCCCTTCAAACTCATCTAGATAAAAACCCTAGTTCTTTATTTTTGATGTCACTCACACTTTTCATGGAAAAAGCTAATTATATTCTGCAATAATCTAAAAGTATTTCTTCCAGATTTAGTACTTATTTTGGGACAGTATCTCCAACAATGTTTGTCACTTTTGTATTGAGTTCTCATCACAGTTCTGCTAGGTGCACAGGATGATCTTCTATAAGGAAATGAAGGGGACATCAGATAGGCTGAAGATTTCTCATGTTCTTTAGCAAGGTAGTGCTTTATCAGAGTCCATAACAATGGATTAAAATACAGTAATATGTCACTAATGCAAGGTTCTTGCAGAAAATAAAAAAAAAAAAAAAAGAACACATTTTTTATCAGAGGTTGGACAGCTATTGATTTGGGAAATGGGTACAGTGATGGGGATGAGTGATTTCTAACATAATGGGAGGAATAAACCTAATACAAAACTCATTTGCTTTATGCAGTGCATGATGGTAAGATTAATACATATCTTGTTGCTTCATTAAATGAGAGTCAGATTATGCATGCACTAGAGAAATGGGATTAGCAATACCAAAAAGAAACTTAAGTCAAAAACATTAGCCCAATTTTTCATGCTTTAGTGGTACAAAAACGATTTTCATATATTCAAGAAGTTCTAATAGAAGAGCAGAAAAGGAAGACTGGGGAAAAATCTCTTACCAACAGGCTGAAGCCATGGTCTTGGGTCATCCTGGCAAGATGGGAAGGAATATGGATTCTGAACTCTTCATGGCAGTCAGGCATCCTGTATTTTTCTTACTTTGACCAGATGTGATCAATTTGGTCCTTTGTCAGGAAGGTTGCTAAGACCTCTGACATGAAATGGAGACAGTGGTTTAAAGAATCTGACAAGCAGGCTTAGAGAGGATTAATTCAAACATGTACCTCTTCTCTTCAAAGCAGTAGTGTGATGAAAGGAGACCAAGAGAAAATGCTTAGTACTTCTGTAGAAGGTTCCTGATATGGAAGCTGGTTTGTGACATGAGGAGGAGGACAACCTATGTTTTATGATGCTTCTCTCAGTCTTTCTATTTCTATTCTAATTTTGCACTCTAAGATTGCTGTGCAGAGGGAGGTGACCTGCTAAGCTTCTTCCAGCTTGCTACGCTATCCCAGTTTTTGAAGAACTGCATCAGAAAGAAAGTATGTTTAGCTCATGGCTGCTGTTTAGTCATCATCAAGAATCACTTTCTTCTCCATGCTAAGGTTTTTTTTTTTTTTTTTTTTTTCCTAATTTGTTTGACATAATTTACATGTTAACTTCTGGTTCAGCTGAACTTACAGGTGCATCTTAGTATCTCTCTGTGCATAATGGTTCAGGAGAATTTATACAGTTCTTGTTACAGCTTCAAAGAAACAAGATGTTACAAGTTGGTTTAAATGAAAATATTAATGCACCAGAGAGTTGCCTGGGCAAAATTTGCTGTGACTTCTGTAATCACTGCATTTATTTCTTCATACAGGGAATTTCACCTACTCACACTTCATTTATCAGCATGTTCGATATAATCCTCGCAGGCTATGAGTATTGCAGGACTTGGATTTTTGTTTTTAAGTGTGATTTGTGTTTCTGCTATTACCTGGAAATTAGTCTGATATAATTTCTTTAAATTTCTTTGTGTCAGAATTGGTTGTATCATTTTAAAGGAGCAAGCCCACAGGGCTTCCAGATTTTGTCAATATGAAGGAAGTAATATCATGAAGAATGTCTTTAATATCAAATTGCTGCTCTGGTATTTTAATATTATCAAATTTTCTTGTATGACACAATTACATTTCTGACAGGGGTGATTCCATCTTTGGCATTAGGACAGAAAGGAACAGGTTAGATTTCCTGCAGTATTTTATATATTATTCCCAGCTCAAAGACAGGAATATGACATGCTCTGTACAGACATCTAGAAATATATTCTGGCATTTTGAGTGAAATTCTTAGAAACCTCTTTTCCTTTAAGTTCAATTTTTAATACACAAGATTCTTAAGAAAGCCCACCTCTTCCACTTCTTCCATGTAGATGTCTAACTTTTTGTAACGAATTTTCTGCAGCAGAGTGATACCACTGCAGTCCCTGCCAGCTACTGAAGTCTTGCCACATAAACCTAAATGCTGAATCTTTCTGCAGGGGAGAAAGAGATAAACCAAAGTGATACCATCTACAAGACCTTGCATGATAAAGAGACAAAGACTTATGCTGTTTTTTATCCCTTTTTGCCAAGGAAAAAAAAAAAAGAAAAAAAAAAAAGAAAATGAATAAGGCTAAGTTGTTCCACATGCACGTTTAAACCTAATCACAACCTCAAATTTAGACTGCAGTTCTTCAGTTTTATTTTTAGAAGCTATTCAGCCTTCTGCGGATGTCCTTGTAATCTGGTACTAAACAGTTTTTAGGTACGTAAGTCCACTGTTTCTCTTAGAATTTTTAAACATTTGCAAGTAATACTGGCTCTAGATACATGCCCAACTGATTTTAAGCATCCAGTTTGAAAAAATGTACTCAAATTCATGCAGAAAGCTAGCTGTAGAGCCAGTCTCACAGAAACACTGATGGATTTGGTGGGATATGGTGCCATGTCCCACCACCATTGAGACAAAAAATGTATTGCTGTTCTGAACCATTGCAAATTTATTTTCGCATCTAATACCCTATTTGAGTGGGGAGAGGTAGAGAAGTTGCAGAAGATATTGGCATGTAGTAATCTAAACTCAACTGTGGGAGAGACCTGTGAACAAAGGCTGCTCTGATTTAGTCAGCATCACAGGAAAAGTCAGGTAGAAATGCTGCATGTGGCTGCTTATGTCTGGAATGGTTTAATGCTTCAGAACCTTCAACAATGATCTCGCACATACAACATAAACCTTATTAATGTGTTTTGCAATTCTGAGGGCTGCAAGCCCCTCTCCTCTCCTCTCCTCTCCTCTCCTCTCCTCTCCTCTCCTCTCCTCTCCTCTCCTCTCCTCTCCTCTCCTCTCCTCTCCTCTCCTCTCCTCTCCTCTCCTCTCCTCTCCTCTCCATTAGTAGAGAAGACAATCTTTTATATGTAGACAGTGTTATTGCTACAGAAGATTCCCTCTGTTCTCCCCTTTTTCTGAAACATCCAAGGACCTCGAATTCCTCAGGTAGTCTCTAACCATTCCAGTGAACAGTATGAAGATGAACACACACACCTATTTCCTTCCTAAGTTTCTCCAGTTTACTTGACTGCAGTAGCCTTGTTCCTCAATATCAGGCAGATGGCATGGAGGAACTTGGAGTGAAATTTTTCCAAAACTTGAAGTATAATTTTTCCAAAAAGAGTAAATGTCTTCAGTCATATCTAACATAAAAGTCTGTTTCTGGTCTAGATCATATTGTACATCCAGCCACATGAACCTTTTTTTTCCTGTGCTCATGTTCCAATCTAGCACCCATTCTAGCTGTCAAGAACAAAGTAGGTCATGGTTAATGCAAAAAAATGAGAACAAATCTTTTTCTGAGTTTGCATTTGTATTTCTCAGTCTGTTGACTCCCTCATGCATATTATGTTTGGCATTTTTTCTCTTCCATGTTGCAGGTAGGAGTACTCTAAAAGTTGCACAAAAATGGATGCCCCAACTGTTAACTTCCTGATGGTTAGCTCTTTCACACCCTTCTTTTCTTTTCAACAAATGGAAAGCAGTTGCCCTTAGAAACTCATGAAAATTGGCAGATGGCACTGTCAAATAACCAAAAAAATAATGTCCCATCTACTGAGATCTGTCTGGCAGAATGTAGAATGCTTCTGTCATTTCCCTGACACCATCCTATACTTAACCATGGCACGTGGACAAGTCTTGTCATTTAGATAAAAGCCAAAGCGAATGAAGAAAACTGAGCCACAGTCAAGTTATTAGTTTGCATTAAATCCAGAAGAAAAACTGCTGTTAAGAGTTCTGATATTCATTTTATGTGACTGTGCACTTGCTGTAAACTATAGTGTCTTGACCCCACTTAGATGTTTCTGGTTTTATAAACACGCCTTCTTCTGAAGTTAAAATGCAGTGTCTGTCTGCGCTCCTTGTAAATGGCTTACCTGTATTAGTTATAAAACTCTGTATAACTGTGGCATCAATCTTGGTTCATTCCTCTTTTTAAAAAGCACCTAAATAAATGCAGCAACTGCAGCAATCTGTATGTTAAATGCACAGAGTCAATTTCCCAGCTTCTAGCCTTTTAAAGTTCTACATTACATTCTGTATGGTAGCCATATGTCATTTAAAGCAGTGTGTTGCTGTTTCGGGTGTAATAGCTTTTCTATCATATTTATTTTCAGGAACCTTTTCTCTGGTCTCTACATAGCTTTGTAATTGCTCTGAGGTGACTCTCACAGTTCCCTAGATCTTCAATAATTAGAAAAAAATAATACAGGAGTAATGTGAAAATATGATTTTCATTTACATTGGAATACCTCCAGAGTATGTCAGTGGAGAGAAATATTGAAAGGATTTGTGAAGAATCTGGCTAGCAAGGAAATGGAAATAGGACAGGCTGATACCACAGAGATGAGGATTCACCTCTTGGTACTTGGATCCTGAGCAGTGCAAGCAAGCTTAGCAGAACTCATTTGATTTCATTTCTTTGTTCTGCTTCCCCTCTGTGCTCTCTATATAGCAGGACTACTCAGTCCAACATCACGGTGGTACATATGGCATCACTGCTGCTCAGCTGGAAAGCGGTGCAGGAGGAGATAGGACATGTCCTGCACAGCTCTGCCACTGGGAAGCCTTTTCAATACCAAGACAGAGCCTTCCTGCCTGACAGACTGGGAAGGGTTGTGGTAGTGCCTCAGGAAACTGGTTGCTCAGTAAGATTCCTAGCAGCTTGTCCCTGCCATGTCATGTTTGGTCATATGTTTGTGACCATGGCAATGTCTGTTACAAAGAGCTTTCATAATTTGAACTCAGGATGTTGCCATCTCTTTGTGATGTTTTGATACAGATGGCTGGTTTCCAAGAACTGTCACTATCTTCAAAGAGATACCTTGGAAGATTAAGTAGGTTGCAAGCCCCTGAATTGTTTTTCTTTTCTCCAAAGAACCTGCATAATGTTATAAAATCTTCTTTAATTTGTTTTTAAGCTTGTAAAATACTAACTTCCTAGAGCTAGGAGCTAGTATATACTGGTCATAACAAAGATGGGGCCTTGGAGATATTGTGTAGTGGGGGGGGAATTAAGTCACTATAGTTCAATATTGAAAACAATAAAGGGAGTAAGTGTGTAATGGGAAATAGCTTGAGAGCACATCATTAGTAGGAACAAGTATAAGATGATGAGGACATAAATCCAAAAACTCTGAGAAAATAGAAATTATGAATAAATCAAACAGCTCAGTTTCTAGATATGACACTACTATTTTTTCTACTGCACTCCAAAGGGCAGTGAATGTAGTGAGAGACTGATGTGGGACTATGTCCTTCCTTAGAGTGCTCTCATAGGAGTAAAAGTTGGAAGCGGTATGTGTACCAAGAGGAAGAATTGAAGAGAAGTTTCAAAGCTGTACTCAGATTCACTAAAAGATATCATACAACTAAAGCAAGTGTCTGGACTTCTGGAAACTGTTTACTTGCATTTCTCCCCTATAAAGCCCAATATATCCTTACAAAAATTAGGCTCCTAATTAAATCTGAAGGAAAACATACACTTTTTATTACTCTTCAGGAGAACTGCTACTGTGTATCTTGGGGAAGTGGGAACAGGGAGGAATTTGTGCTGAGACACAGAGTCATTATGTGATGAAATTAGACACATATGTCCAGTTTGTCTGTGAGCCTGTTGGTAGGTGCGTGGCAGGGTGTGCCCACCAAGGCACCCAAGAGGAAAGTGCCTGCCCGTCATGCTGCCTCTGCCCTGGTAAACGTCTCGGCAACGTGAGTAAGTCCTTTGGAGCCAGTGGTTTCACAAGTCTTCTGCTAGAAAGGTTTAGCACTGGCTTTTGTGAAAGAGAAGTTATGTGAAAATTAGTGTGCACGTGGGTAGAGAGGAAATACCAATGTGGAAATACCAACTGGCTTTGTTTGATGTACCCTACTTCTCACACTGGAAGGAGAACAAATGGTTCCACCTTCTCCATAGAGTGGGAAGCGAGGAGGTATCCATTTTTCTTGACTGTTTTTGGCTTGTGGTCCCACTTAAGCTTAGCACAAGGTGTATTTATTTATTTATTTTAAAATGCCTCTAGTAAGTTTATTTTCTCTACCTTAGAAATGCCCATTGACTGACATCTGTTCATTCTGACCCTTCATTCAAAATTTGTTTATTTGCCTTCTGTAATAACACAAATTACTTCCAGTGAGGAGGATGAGGTATGTGTTTGTTTGTTTGTTGTTTTAAAGAAATTGGGACTTTATGTTGTATTGTATGTAGAGGAAATGTAGTTTTAAAAGCTCTAATATATAGTAAGAAATATCCTCTTGTTCTGAATTACTATGAAAGATTTTCCCAGGTAGTTTTAAACTTGTAGTTATAATTTTCAAAGCAAATCCATGAATAACAGATCTTGAGGCTTTGGCAGTATAGACAATATAAATGAGCTACTCTAAAAGGAATTAAAACACTATATAGTCTTTCTGCAATCAGTACTTAAAGTAAGGTTAGGGGTTAATTTTCTCCTAAATAAATCAGATAGTAATTTCAAGATGAAGCACAAATTTCACTAACAAATATCAGGCAGAATATGTGAAGAGAGCAGTGGTAATGCTTCAAAGTAGATGTACAGTGGCTATTAACTTATTTATGAGTTTCTTTGAGTCAGACAAGAGCATATATATATATATATTTTTGAGAGCATTATTTTTCGAGAGCATAATTAATAGGGTTTTGGGGAAAAACAAAAGTGAAATAGTGTTTTAGCTATTACTTATTAATAAATACTTACTTGTCTTAAAATTACTGCTATGGATTTCAGACTCAGTTTACTGACAAAAACAAAACAAAACAAACAAACAAAAAGACCAGAGGTGACACACACTTATCTCTATTCTATTACTAAATTTGAAACTTTTTTTTTTTTTTTACATATCAGTAAATATTGCATATAGGAATAGCTAACTATTTCTTGTCTCAGCACTAACTTTCATCACTACCAAATACCTCACATGGGCACAGGCATATAACTGGGATCCTTTTCATAGCATTTGACAATTAATTCCACTGTCATTTTATTCTTCTAAATAGAAGTTTGGGACAGTAGTATTATTGTGCCCTTGAACAATTACCCCCAAAACAGATTTAACAGTAGTAATGTATCATCTGAACAGAATAATAGTGTTGAATTTATCTAAAATGCCATCTTAAACTGGTAAATGCAATGTGTTTTCACCATGCAAGTTCATTTCTTCACCGCTGGAATAAAAAACAACCACCTTCCCCCACCTTCCCAGGTTTGGAACATATTAAAAAGGTCATCCACCCATCCACACTTTATTGACAAACCTTAACTCATCCAAGTCCATTCCTTGACAACATACACCGCTGCTCCACATGGGCTGGGACCTCACATCACTTAGTAGCATAGAAGTGTTCCCATTTCATGTGGAAGCTTTGGCACAGTTCTTTTATTTCCACACTCTATTAACTCACCTTTCAGGTGCAGTTACTCTATTTGTCTTGCTCAACAAGAGGCTCATTTCATCCAGCCTACAATGAAGATTCACAATTCAGTCACCAAAATGCAGTTGGCAGGGGGAAGAAATCATGTATCACTTCAATAAACTGCTCATTTAGAACAGGTTTGCTGTAGTTAGATTAATCACAACAGAAACCTCTGAAGACAGAAATTAGGTAAGTTACTTAGGCTGGTAGCGAGCGACTGAGAACTTTTTATTAAGTTGATATGAAACATTTATGTGTAAAGCATAATTTACTTAATATTGGCTGCATAAGTAATTCATCAGAGACAGAATGCTTAGAGTAGTAGATTGGACAAGCCTGTTTGTGCTCATGAAAGTGTATGCACACGCAGCTTAAAAATAATGTGCTCAGAACCGGGATCCTAATGCCACCATTATCACAAGTTACTGAAATGGAAGAAAAGCAGCCTTTAGATTTCCTTTGCTAATAAGATTTGGCTAGCAGTAGCAGCAGCAGCAAAACCAGCATGTCCCCTGTGCCCATTAGTCCATGCTAGTGTGTAACTACAGTGTTTGATTGCCAGGCTAAGCACTTCTGAAGTGCCTGTGGGTGTGCCCACCCATCTGCCCCATGGAGAGATTGATTGCAAATACCTGATTGCCAGACAGGTCAGGCCAGATTGTTTGGGTTTGGTTTCTAATGATGAAGGATGAAGCACTTGTGGGCACTTGTGCAAATAAGTACACAGAGTGAGTCTTCCTGGTGAAACCTGGAAATACACTTTGTTATTTTTTCTTGTTTTATCACAGTGGCTAGATGTAAAATGTCTGAAATCACAGCAAACCCGTGTATATGTTTATCAACAGTTAAAAAAATCCTTTTTTTTTTTTTTTTATTTCTCACATTTTCTTAAGATTTTCTATTGTTATTTATTGTGCTAATGAAGAGGAGTTCATGAGATAGGTTAATCCACATCAGAAGTCTGGGAGGAAAAAATAGTCTTCTGCAAAGTAGTTCTAAACATGATGTTAAAAATGCACTTTCGTATTTTGTGCCCTAAAAAAATTGTCATAGGAAATTCTGCCTTTTTCTGTCTGGTATATGCATGTCTTGACATTCTATACATTTGGTTTTGACTTTAATGAGTCTGCAGATGGGCTTCATTTGCTAAGTGTGGTTCCAGGCAGGAGCAGCCAGACCCTGGTGCTCCTGCACAGCCAGAGAGGGGGGCAAAAATGGGCTGCACATCCTTTCATTCCCCTCTCCTGCTCATGCGGTAGGAGGGTGTGTGGCAGAAGTGAATCTGGTCAGCCCACAGCAGTATCAGCTGGTCTGAAAGAGCACAACTTTTTCATTTGGTTGACTTGGGTTCAGTAAGGACTTTGAAGGAACAGTTCAGTTTTCCCCAGTATGAGGAGAAGAAAAACTATTTGTTACTATTTTCCTGTTAACTTTGCTTCCCTGCATTGCACCAGGATAGCTGTGACAATTAGGATTTTATTCCGTTCAGCTCCCCCTCAGAGCTCCACAGCCCATCTGGACTAGGCAGGAATGCAGCATGGGGAGATAGATTTTTAGCCCTCGCTCTGTCAAGGAGGACTCAGGAAGTTAAACAGAAGCTGTTCAAATAACACCAACTTGCTGAACCTGTGCTGTGTCTTCGCTTGACTCCTCTTCATGCAGTTTGGTCTGCGGCTGCCTGTGCCACCGTGCTCCTGGCCCTCACCCCCAGGTGGGCGCTGCCTGGGGGCTCCCTTCCCAGCACAGCGCTTGTGGAGGATGGGACAGAAGGAGCAGCAGCCTGGGGCCTTCTATCGATTCCTTTGAAACATTAAAGAAAAGTTTACCACACAGCTTTCCAGAACACCTACCCCGAGAGGAAGACCAGCACAGAAATGTATGCTTGCTTTTATGAGGGAAACAGATTTTTTCAGACATCACGTTGAATGAATTCTAATTTCCCATGCTTACTGCTATCATACACAAACATTAGACTGGGAATTGTTTCGCTGCAAAATGAGAAAAGAGGTGAAACATTAGAAACACTTTTATTACAGCCTAAAGTGCTAGGAAATGAAATGCTGAAGAGTACAACCCAAAAAGTATTTGTATTTAAGCCTTTAAAGTCTTTTTATGAAGTTTGCATTTTTATTTATTTATTTATTTATTTATTATTTTATTTATAAGAGGATATTTTGTATTGGGTTTGTGGTTTTGCAATACCAGAAAGCTAGCATATTTTTCTGGTAAGCTCACCTCTTTTAAAAATGGAAGAGATTGCCCTTTTTACATTAAACAAAATTGTTTTTCTTCTTCCCTGACAATAGAATTAAGAGTCATGATTTCTGTTGCTTAACTTCATTGCTTGAACACTGTCACAGTATTCTAGTAGGTGCTCAAAGATGATACTGTTGAGTATATTGTGTGTTTGTGTTAATTTAAGCCTGGAAAGGAGGAAAAAAAATGTAATTTATGTAAATCTATTCACTTTTAAGTCATTTAGAGCTCTCAATGGAAAGGATTTGAATATGCTCATCACCTCACAGGACTGTTGCCAATATTCCCCAGACACTTGGATATCTCTCATTGTCTGTATTTGGTACTCAGTGTCCTTTTATCCCTTAATTTTTTATTTAAACAAACAAACAAAGACAAACAAACAAACAAACAAACAAAACCACAATTTGCTACAATGGCCAAGAGAATTAAGGGGTCTTACAGTTGTTATATATTAAAACAACAAAAAAAAACAATATTCTATAGAAATATAGAAATACTGCCTTATTCTTTTGGCAAAAGGGAACAAATAAATATTGTTTTCAAAGAAACAATCCTATGATGTGAATAATGAAGTAAAAATAAGTAGTCCAAACACAGACTCAAGTATTTACTAAAACAACTTTGATGTTAAATATAACCAAATTCTGGAGAATTCGGGCTCAACACTAATGGCGAAGACTGAGAAAACTGAGAAAACAGTGCATACAACTTTGGCATATTTTAATTTGATTTTTTTTTTTTTTTTTTTTAGCTACAAGCCAAATAAGACATTTCTAAAATGATTTTGTGACCTGAGAATGGAGTGCTGCCACTAACTTTCTCTCATTAAAAATGTCAGAGGTCTCATCTTGACTGCAGTTTTCTGGGTAGGCACTTTGCTCCCCACCAAACTGTGGGCTTATCTGTATAGGAAACATAGATTTCAGCAGAAAAGCTTTATATTTTTCAATGGATGTAGCACACAATGGATGCAGCACACCGGCATCTACTCATTGAATAGAGGAGATGAAAGCCTCTCTCTGTTATGAGAGAGACTTTCTATGCTAGCTTTAAGCCCTTGTGGTTTTTCAGTTCCTACATGTGTTGTTACCTTGCAGGCAAAGGGGGGAAGAACTTGTAACATCAATTTAGTTATCTATTGGTCTATCTAAATCTTAAAATAATACTACTATTAATGCAAAGTAGTTAATTGTTTTTTCTAGCAAACCGTGTCTACAGCACACGCTTGCTCCCAGACGGGTCTGGAAGGAGCAATGTGTTGTGGCTGCGAGCGCCTTCTGGCAAAGATTTGCCTCGGTGCACCACAGTGTGATACTTGTGGATAGTCCAGCTTTTAAACAAAAATTAAATGCAACTGTGGGAAGCTGTGCTTTAAACACGACACTAACTTCAGTGGTGTTAGATTTTGATTAAAGCAAAGTGGGAGCTATGCAAAGTGACCTCCTTTTGTGCCTGCTCTGCCACTGAGCACTGGGTTCCCTTGGTCCTGTGGGTGAAGCCAGTGCAGGCAGACGCTGCTGCATTCCTTGTTGGGAATCCTCCTGAGCACACGCTGCTGTGCTGCTGGATTGCTTTGACAGCCATGACTGTCTGCAAGGGCTGACTGCAGTCTCCTTATTAAATTTGGATGCTTCTATTTTCAAGAGCAGCATCATTCTTGAACTCCTGCCTTTTATTTCTCCTGTAGCTAGCTGTGAGAAGAATACTTGAGTTGTAAATA
The DNA here is from genome assembly GCF_963932015.1 of Anas acuta. Taxonomy (NCBI): domain Eukaryota; kingdom Metazoa; phylum Chordata; class Aves; order Anseriformes; family Anatidae; genus Anas; species Anas acuta. The sequence continues at coordinate 23,164,627 of NC_088987.1, forward strand.
CAGCAAGTGTGATATGAAATTCATCAAGAGGCAATAAACATAAGCTTGATAAAGTAACTTAACGTGGTTCTGCATTAAGCACTATTTTCTGACTATAACTGCAGTTCAGCTCTGAACCCGTACTCACCGAGGTCATTAGTGGTGCTGTTACTGACCACAGTAGGACTAGGAACAGGACCTCAAAGGGGGATAATTAAAACAAATGCTATTGACTCAACAAGTAATTGAAGCTTTTGCAAGCTGCGAATTCCAGAAAATTGCTTCTCTGCTGTATCCTTTCAGAAGCTTGAAATTATAACTTCTTGCCCCTCTGGTGATGTGATGCTTTTCCATTTGGAAAATTTAGACTCTTTTCTTCCCTAGATTTCTGATGGAAGCTGAGTTTGCAGGATGTTTTTTATGTTGGTGAACAATCTGTGAGCAAGCTGGGCATATCCTTTATCTGTGGCTGATTGCAAATTATCAGGAAATAAAATATCATAGGCCTTTTGTGTGCATGAGTTATTGTTTAACTGCCATTTTCTTCTGCCTTTTGGTAAGGTGTTAGATGTGAAATTATTAGACTGAAAATTCTCTCATTAAAAATATTTTTGATAGAGAACCAACAGTGAAAGCATTGGCTTGTGAAAAAAAATAATATTTGACAAGTGGAAAAAAAGATACATTTGACTTGTCAGACTTATATAAAATAAGTGTAATAAAAAATACCCCCAAAACAAAACATTTATCGTAACAGTTTAAAATTAAGGTTTATGTAGTAACAGCTGGATAAAACTTGAAAGTATTTTGAAATGCATATTTCAAACTTCAAAATGCATATTTGCTCACTAAACTCCGCTACTTTTATAGAGCAGTAATGAATTCCACACAGATCTTCATGAGGCAAGATGCTGTACAACGTGGTTATTAGTGAAGGCACAACTAACACAGTTTGTTAGCAGGTGTATGAGGGATGGAAATGCATGAGGAAAATAATGCAAAAATTGTTTGTAAGATGCGGCTTGTTTTTTCCATCATCCAACTTTTCTCATTTGTAATTCTGCTACAGAGGGAGTCCTCTGGTAGTAAAGAGAAGTCTGCTGTGGGAGGAGGGGCTTTGACAGAGAAAGAAGGGAGCCTATGCCAGCATTTTGTTCTCCTCTCCCTGCATCTTCCACAACTTCTTCATCTGTCTTGTGGATCAAGTGCCAGATTGGTCCACTGACCAAAATGTGTGGCAACACTGCCCAAAATGAGAAACAGAAAGCATGGTGCAAATTAATAACACTAATTTAAGAATTTATTTTTAGCTTGTACCTCCAACAAGATCTGAAATTAATATTGTTTGTAAACATCACACACAAACAAATACATGAATCCCAGAGGGTCCTGCCCTGTTTGCACATACCAACCCAGCCCTTTCTGGGGCAAGTTCTGGCAAATGCAAGGAGGTCAGTACAGAAATTCTGGCTTGGTCTTCTGCTGGCATCATTTTGATTGCTTTGAAGTATTTGAGTCCTGCCAATTAACAGTGGTACCCAGGCTTGGTGATGTGAGCCTGTGCATCACAATATCAATGTCACAAAGTGCTCCAAAATAATTCAGTAAAAGAGTAAATGAAGCAATTCCAGCTCTGGGATGAGTAAACTGGCACTTAAGGGCTTCTGTCCTTGCTTTAAAAATGATAAAACAACACAATGCACAATGCTTTCAGGAACTCGCGGCTCTAGAGGATTTGGACTATGCTAATCTGCCTGGTTCTTAATGCTGGTTGTAATGTACTGGGGAGCTGTGCTCTAGCTGAAGAAAACATTTAAATCTCCTTTTCACTTCAACACGTGAATAGTTTTCTTGAGGCCCTCAGGGTAGCTTAAAACTAAACATGGAGAAATGCTGTGCTGACATCTTTACTCTTCTGCATTCCCAAGCTCATTGGGACTTCTTAGGCCAGGGATGGGATTAACTGAATTGCAGAGACTGGTCAACAGCTTTTTGTCACAAGCCATGCTAGGGACCTAGGGGCTTTTCTGTGTGAGGTCACAGCAGTGCTGCAAGCTGGACCAGACACAAAAAGTGTTTTGGGATGGAGGACAGCACAGCAGAATGAGAGCCTGAGGGCCCCTGGCTGTGGTATCGTGACTGCTTTATCCTCACTGTATGTAGTCAGATTTGAGGACACTGAGGCATTTTTCCAGGGAATGATAGCTGAGGTTTACAGGTGTGGGAGAAAATCAAGCAAGGAGGTGGAGGGAAGAAAATTGGTTCTGGGTGATTGATCTGCTTTCTTACCTGCAGCAAGGCTGTGGGATGGGATTTTCCTGCCAATCCATTTTTCACTTTGTCTGGGCAAGGCTGACATGCACCTCACGAAGTGTAAAGGGAAATGTGCACAGCAAATGAACACTGGGAATGAGCATATATAGTGCCAGCTTAATTAATTTGCTTGTCATATTGCATTGCTTGAATTGTAAACAGCAGAACAACTAGCTGGTGAATTATGCAGTTTTTCTCTTGCACATAAGGAAGGTAGAGAGCCATCTTCCTGGCATGATTTAGTTGCTGCTTCTGCAGTGTACATAGATGTTGTTAAAGGGTTTCTGTGGGTCAGAAATATTGGAGCATAATTATTCTAACCTTGTGTGGCATATTCCTGGCTGTTTGTGAATATTTACGTGATGGAATATAGCAGTTTCTACTTCCATCTTCCTGAAATTTAACTCCTTACTTTTGCCTCCTGGAAACCACAGACATAAGACAGCAAATTTAAATCTCATTGCTAATGAGGTTATGCTAAATTCACCTCAGAAACTGTTATAGGTGACAGGCATTTATGTCTGCAAAACATCCTGAGAGAAAAGTTTTTGTTTTCTACTTTATTCCGTCTTATCACTGTAACTTTCTCTTTCAAGTTAGACTGATAATATCTCTGTCTGATAATAGCCTCTCAAATCCCTGGTTTTAATACACAAGGAAGATTAGGCTTCCAGTTGGTATTACTTCTATATTAAAAAACAACAAACAAACAACCCAAACCCAAGGAAGCTCCCTCAGGGAGAACATAAAATATGCCTTTCTTTTTGAAGCGGCTTATCCCCAGGAAACTGTCCCTGTACAAAAAATCACAGGATCTTGCATTTAATAGCCAAGTTGTAATAAATTCAAAATTATTGGCATCTGAGTTTATGCTTTACCTTTAATTCTCTTTTCCCACAGTATACAATGCTAGTAAAAGAAAATCCATGATCCTTTCAGGATTACTGCTGTAAGGTGGGCAGTGGCTTTGTGAGTTTTCAGCATTTTTCCCCTCCATTCACATACAGACAAATTCAAATAAACAAATCTTTGTGTGGCAATTGGTCTGTTTTGGCTAAGCTTTTATCAAAAGTATCTTTTAATGTGGAACTCCTACCCATTCCTCCCTCTTCCTGATCCCTGAATAGTCTCTATATTGCTCTAAAATTTGCAGTTTTCACTTTGCATTTTGAATTCAAAACCATTTTCCATATCCCTGAAAAGTGCTGGAATCCTTTAATTATTCTGAGATCTGTGTTTTCTCTGATCTTTGGGGGAAAGAAATGTGGAAGAGTAGTTTTTTTTTGATGCAAATGAAATACAAATGTCACAAATGTGCCAAGTGGAGGTCTGGTTTTACAGCCAATTTTAATATAGACAGCTGCCTACTAACCTTCCTACTAATGTAAGACAGTCATTTCATTTTCTCAAAATGTCAGAATGTGTAGGTGGAAGGGCTGGTGTTCTGCAAGATGTGGCAAACCTGAACTGCTAGGAGAAATCTGCTGTATTAGGTATATAATTAGGTATATTAATGGTAAGGTCAATGTTGAAGACTAAGACATGTGCAAAGGTATTTCTTTCTGTTGAAGAAGAATGGGTAGGAGTGTATTTCTGTACTACATGCTTCATTCTGCTTCTCCCATCCTGAAATGAAGTCTAAGTACATTTGACTACTTATTACATAGAGCTTATTTGTGGAAAAATGTGTCTACATTTGTAAAGCCTCAGCATTATCTGCTTCTCTTCCTTTAAAATACTGTGAAGTAAAATTACCCTTCTGCAGTGCTCTGTCACATTCGGTTCCCCTGGTTCCCTGCAGACCACAAAACGGAATGGCAAATTCACATCTACATTTGTAAAAGAGCATCCCTGCGTCATTTCTAATTCCAGCGCTGCCTGATCCCATTATCTTGGAGCCCTGAAGTAGGAGGGATGTTTTCAGGCTCTGTACCATGCTTCTTGACTTAATAGCCTGTGCCAGCAAGCTTACTAGTGACAAAAAGCTAGGGAATTGTAAGACTTCATGGCCTAAACCTGTAATTTAAAGTCTATTAATCATTTGTTACAGATAACAGTAATCTTCATCTTTTAGTTGTATTTATGTATTAACAGATGTGCAAACCTTTATGGAGTCATTAGAAATCTCTCTCTCTCTCTAAATTCAAGCATTGAATATTTGCTCAGGTCACATTTCTTATCCTACTTGTGCTGTGTGAGCATGCAGGATGGTCACAGAAGTGTGTTTGACCACATACAAAAATGCTGTGTATTGCTAAGCGAAATTATAAATACCAGATATTGAGAGGAAGGTATTTAAAGCCCCATTACAGGTAGTATTGCAATTTTGCTGTGACATTAGATTCTTAGATACACACAAGTAAACTATGTCCAAGGCCCCATCCCGTGTCTTGTGAAAGATCTCTAATCTTGTGTCCTGTAATCTTGTATCCTGAATTGTGGCTTTCTCTGAAGACTGCCTCAGTTAAACGTCTCCAACTCTTACATTCCTCGCTGTTGCACATTGCATGGAAGAGCAATGGGCACCTGCTTTGCATTTCAGTATTCTCACTCTGATATTAGTAGATCTATGTTAAATTCTTCTTTTCACAGCTTTAGTTTCACAGTTATTTTTTTCTTTTTGGTTCCTTTCCTCATCTTTGCACAGAGTATAATCTTTGCCAGTGAAAATAACATTGAAAACCCATGAAGTACTAAGACAGTGATAATGGGAAAGAGAAAAATCAATCCTAACAGAAAGTAGGCCTTAAAGTGCTCATTCAAAAGGTGTTAATTTATTGGTCTATTTGGATACTCTACAGGGAAGTATGGAAAGGAATTAAACGTACAGGTTTTGTTTATACAGCTGTAAAGTTTAATGACAGACTTAAAATGGAAATGTCACAGCAGATGGGGTTTTATAGGGAGAAGCTACTGTACAAATTCTTGTATTAGTACCACTAGCTGCCAATATATTTATGAATTAATTTACAGAAGAATTTATCTCCCCAGTTAAGAATAAACAAATAATAAAGCAGACTAAGAATTTTGCTTTTCAAAGTAAATAAAACTGTATGTAACTTAATCGGGTTGAAATAACTCTATGGCAACCTTAAATAACTGCAGTGTTTCAGGTGACTTCAACAAATTTACGCCAGTCTATCAGCCCAGAATTCAGTGCAATTGACCTCTCTGCATGAAGGATACTGACGCCTGGAGGAACAAGCTGATTTATCTGGAAGGCATATAAAGTACCACAAGCTCATACACATGGAAATCCCGGTAGAAGCCTTGCAACCCCAATATTTTTTTGCACGGCTAGAAGTACTTCATTATGAATTGTTACATCTGTTCACCAGTACAACCCCCCTTATTCATATGGTCTCTCTGACATTGCTTTTCCCTATGCTGTGCTTTCTGTCAGCATTCAGTATTCAAGCATTATATATTTGAAGAATTCTTCTGTGAGAAAGTCCAGTGCATCGATCAGGCCACTCTTAGAGTGATGGAACATTGAGTATTTATGCTTTGAAAAACAGAAAACCTAGCTGATGCAATGTAGGGACTCTTAAAAACCTGGCTGCTTTTTATCTTACAGTATATGCCATTTGTTATAAAACCATCTTGATTCCAAATGCACCCTGGAATAAATATATTCCATGTAACACAGAAATGCATTGTTGGAAGCAGGTTTCAGTTGAGGTGGAAAAGGCTTGAACAGAATGTAGTGGGAAGCCAGTGACAAGATGGTGTGCTTCCCTTTTAGTTCAGAGAAAGAATTTATAAGTTCTGTGAGAGAGAAAAAGGTGGGAGTAGAACTTGTGTATGTGTGTATGCATGCATGTACATCCAAAATAACAGGTGTTTGACAGCTTGCTTGTAACTTAAACATTCAGAACAATTATTTCAATAATGCATTCTGTTCCTGAACGTTGCTGGTTTTATGAGTTCAGATGTCTTCCCTCAAAATTCGTATAGTAGCTTTCAGAGTTGTTCTGAAAAAGGAAGGCTGAAATTAGCTGGGGATTGCTGGAAGCATTCGTGTCCACCAAAACCACTACCCTGTATTGACTGCTCCATTCCAGTTTACCACTCATTGCTGGTGACCTATGGCTACTTCATCTCTTATATATGTGCTGTGCTTTATGCACAGAGAACACGTTTTGTACTGCTAATTCTGGACTGTGTGTGTACCACAGACCACCAGATGCCTCTAAAAACCTCTTTGACATGCAAGGGAGAGGAGCCCAGGTCCAGAGCATGTCCCATCACAGAAGCAGCCATGACAGTGACAGGCTGGAGCTTGTGTTAGCAGCATTATCAGACCTGCTGAAAACAGACAAAAATGTGGGCCATGGGCCAGTTGCACTTTGCCAAATTGGAAATGAGAATAGATCGTGAAAGAAGGCACAAGGGGATTTTAGAGTAACTTGTTTCTAATGTTGCTGTCTACTGAAGGTTCCAAGGTGCTGGTTTCCAACCTCCCTGTCCCCTGTAGTTAGCTAGCAAATGTTAGCTACCAGCTGGCTTTCTTCCATGTAGGAGAATTGAAAATCACTGCTATTACACCAGTGTGGTAAGTATATGCCTGTCCTAATACTGGCTCTGCTGCTCTATTTTTGTACGATCTTCAAAAATCACGTGATTCCTCTGCTTCCTAGTTCTTTCTATAAATTACCACAACTGCATTACTATCAGGCAGGAGTACTGTGAAAATTTATGTTGGTAACCTTTAGTGAAGATGTGAAGTGCAATAGACTATTGAGTATTACAGCTGTATGGTATCTTACTCTGGTTATTTAGTTGGTCTTTGTCTTTCCATCTTTTCTTTTTTTTTTAACCTAAACTCTTGTTCTTCATTACTCCAGTGCTTTGTCATTGCAGACAATTTTCAAAGCATGACAAACATTCTTAGGCAATTTGAGATGAAGTGCTTTTGAGATTCAGCAACAGAATCAATTTGTTGCTCAGCTTTCTATACTTCTCTGGATATACTCTGGTGTAATAAGTTGAACTTCTAAAACTAACAAAAGATAGATGGACTCCGCACAGTCCAGACAGTCTTGTGTAGTGTTGACAGATGAGTAGCTGTAGCAGAGAATGAACTATGTAATGTGGATACTGAAAAAATAAGAATGTTATACAGAAAAAAAATTTCCATTATGTATTTTATGAGTTGGTAAGAAATCATGCATAAATTTACAGTCATACTCTATGGGAAATGAGCTGAGAGTATTTTCAGGGATTTTGCTTTTTTCTTTTTATCTTTTGTTAGTATCCTTCCTATGCTACAATCAAGTTAATGCCACTTTTCTGTACTAAAATAAAGCTAGTGTCTTTCATTTCAGACTTCTCTAGAATTTGAAAGTAAAATATTCAGTAGCTGCCCAATCAGGAGTGTTCTTCCCTGTGGAAAATCCAGATACAGTGAAAGCAAAGCTATCAGGAATTTCTGATGTTGGTGCTCCCCTCTAGTCTGTATCTGTGCTGATGTTGGATCCTAGAGATAAGGGAGATGAATCCAAATAGGCATTATTCAGAGCCCCTTTACTCGGGACAGCCTTAGTTGAAGTAGGAAAATTGCTATTGTCCAGGCCACATTTCTTTTCGTTAACGAGTGAAGGTAATAGCGGCTATTCTTTCTGGGCTGGGAATTGCAGTCTGTATTCTGTCAATAGGTCAATTTTACCCTTCCAAGACCTGCGTATGATTTCATTTTTAAGTGTTCAAAAGAAGTTTCCTTTCCTTTCCTTTCCTTTCCTTTCCTTTCCTTTCCTTTCCTTTCCTTTCCTTTCCTTTCCTTTCCTTTCCTTTCCTTTCCTTTCCTTTCCTTTCCTTTCCTTTCCTTTCCTTTCCTTTCCTTTCCTTTCCTTTCCTTTCCTTTCCTTTCCTTTCCTTTCCTTTCCTTTCCTTTCCTTTCCTTTCCTTTCCTTTCCTTTCCTTTCCTTTCCTTTCCTTTCCTTTCCTTTCCTTTCCTTTCCTTTCCTTTCCTTTCCTTTCCTTTCCTTTCCTTTCCTTTCCTTTCCTTTCCTTTCCTTTCCTTTCCTTTCCTTTCCTTTCCTTTCCTTTCCTTCCCCCCCCCTTTTTTTCTTTCTTTTTTTTTTTCTTCTCCTAATTAAGGTTGAGAAACTCCCCCAAGAGAAAACCATTCTTTTGCATGTATAGTGATGCTGAGAAAAACCAGCAGTATGTATCAGCAAGAGTTTTACTTTTCTTATTACTGATACCTGATGGAGATAGTATGAATGAAATATTAAGTGGTTATAGCCTTAGAGGATGTAGGTGCTGGGGAATGGGGTGGAGGGAATGGTGCTTGAATAAATGTTAAATCTACTTTATCCAAGTCATCGAACCTTGAATGCCTGTGACTTGATATCCAAATTGACCAACGTGAACTTTGATACTGTTACAGGTTATCAAATCACATGTGAAGTTCGAATAACAGGCTTATCAAGTGCCTTTGTAATATGTGCTGAAGAATAAAAAGCTGTTATCTAGGGTATGTCAAATGAGAGAAGAGTGATAGAATTCTTATGTGCTGAAATTATGGTATCCTTGCAATACATGCCATGGATTGCCTCAAATGTAGGAAAAATGATATTTATGCCTTATCTTTGAAAAGGACAGATAATTATGAATTTATTCTTTCTGTGCACAGAATTCCAAAACCAGTAGTTCCCATGAGTTACAGTGCATATATACACATCACAGAAGGATACACAACAATAATATTTTCAGAGAGATAGAAGTGAATTTTCTGAAAAAAAAATTAACCAGATGTGAAATCAAATTGAGAAATCAGAATATTTTATTAGATGCTCCATAAGCCACTAGCTTGCAACTGTGCAATTTCACTTAAGGAAAGAGTAAAGGCAGCTATAAAAATATATAAGAATATAAGATAAACGGAAAGAAGAAAGCAAGCAATCAAAACTAAAATTAGAATCTCAGAAATGTAGATGATTGATTAGATATGCCAAAAGACATAAGAAGAAACACATGGCCAAACAGTAGATGATAGGGAATGTAAGAATATGGGAACAAAAATAATTCTAGCTGTGCTTTCAGCTTGTTGTAAAGGAAGGTGTGTTGATTTTTTTTTCCTTGTCTGGGGCTAAACAAACAAACATAAAAGGTATTCTATCAATATAGATCCTAAAAGTACAAGAATTGACATTGTATAATGAGTTAGAGTTCAGTAAAAAACTTGCATCAAAAAGTTTTTGAGGGCTGCCTGAGGAACTATGAAGCCTTCTGAGTCTTGATTAGTTTAGCTCATTTTGGAACACTGAAAGAATTGCCTAAAAGTGAGGAAAGCTAAAGCTATGCTTTTTGTGTGGTGGTTAAAGGGAGAGAGGAACAGTCATCATTTCCTGACACAGTTTTTGAATATCTGGTACAAGATTCAATAATAAAGTATTAAAAGAAGATCACAGTAAAAGAAGAAACAATTTATATTACTAAACAACTAGAAACTAGTTAGTTGAAAGGATCTGTCTTTTTTAGTAAAGTTACAAGTTTGGCCAATGAAGGCAATACTGTTGATATTTTTATAGAAAATCTGACCTGATACTGGTCAGAATTTTAACTATGATATTAGAATGATATAAAATCCACCTGGTACGTAATGAAGTGATTTTCAGATGTCCGTCAAGTAACAGTGACTTTCAGGGAGGTACCTTGTTGGTTCTTTCAGTCAGCGATATTTGTCATAGGTGTTATTTTGAAGGGGTTAACAGAAAATAGCTGTTAAAGCTTACATGCAACAGGCAAGTGAGAAATCAGACAATGTGAAGTCATATTTTAAGGACTGAAAAGTTCTTAGTAGGCTGCAATGATGAGAAGGACTAATAAGGTCATTAGTTGTAGAAACTGAGGGCATTTCCAGCAAAGGTTGGCCCTCATGGTTAGCAGTGGTATCCTTGCACCATGTCAAATCCTGGGGCAATAATTTCAGGAGAATCTTAATAGGGAGCGTTCCTTTAATGAGGATTAAAAAATAGGTCTTAAGGGTGGTTTCAGGAAATTGAGTATTTAGTTTAGCAAATCACATGTAAACTTTTTCCTAACAGTCTTTTTTTTTTTATTATTTCTTTTATTTCTTTTTTTTTTTTCCTTTTATTTTCTTTTGTCCTTTAATAGAGAAGATAATGTATAACTGGAACAATGTGTGGGTTGAGATTGATCTTTCATCACTAGCAATCTTGAACTAAGGACCAGTGGGTGGGTCGGTGTTTTTCCTGTAGTTGAACATTAAATTCTGTTTGAACATTAGCCTAACCATCTTCAAACCATGTTTCTATACTCTAACTCTGATTTGTATTATTTGGAAAAACAACCTATGCATCAATAGTGGTACCCTCTACTTTGTATATTAACAAATATACATTTGTTTTGCCTTCCCTCTGTCCTCAAACCAGCATCTTATATCTGTCTGAACAAAATAAGGTTCAGAGACAAGCCCAAAGGTGAAATTCCATAAATAGAAAACTGCTAGACCCTGTCCCTTGGTCTACAAAATATACAAAAATGTCCTTTCTTTTGACTTTTTATGAGGTAAAGATACTACAATTCTGTTTGCACTCTCATGTCTCCATGGAAACAGCCACTCTAATTTTAGGGAATACTCTTTGCTCCTATCATTCAGTTAGGCTTTAAATAAATCTGTGTAGTACCACTGGTGTCTGTTGCACAGTCATCAAGAAAACTCAAAATATAGCTGGAAAAAATGCACACACCAGATACGGAGACAGTAAGTGATTTTTTCCAAAAGGGATGAAACTGAGAAATCTAAGTCTTACGAAGAAGTTCTGTGTTTAATTAAATGTGCTGTCACTGGACTTGTCTCATGGATCTCATTTAACCGATATATGCAACAGACCTCTTCCCTCCTGATATTTATATTATAAGACAATTAAAATACAGAGTCACATGCACATGTAGAAATGAAGTAGAAAGAGATAATAAGGCAAACTGGGAGACAGACAGTGCTGTTCAATCTTAAGACTAGTTAAATTTGTCAGTGTATATTGTAAAGATGAAGTTATTTGAATAGTGTAATTTATGGAACCTCACCTACAAAGGCCATCCTGCCTGTATGAAAACAACAGTGCCAGTGTGTTGCGTGCAGCAAGCTGAGGATTAAAAATGAGGGGAAATGTCCTATCTTGTCACAACTGTCACAAGAGTATCAGCAACCTAATAGAACAATCTAACTCATACTCAAAACCGGGAACAACACCTCTGCTTCTCCCAAAGACTGAAATGGGGACTATCAGTATCAGGGGCTGTCAGAATTTGTTCAGAAAGGTGGTGTTTCCAAAAGACTGTGAAGAGATGCCTGGGTCCCATGTTTTAGATAAAATAACTGTATACAGGTATTTCTGGGTGCTTCATCACTACTGATGATAGTCAGAACATAGCAGTAGAAAGTGCAAGGAGTGTGTCTACTAGCTCAAGTTCTTAATATTGAGAGAAGTCTGTATTAGGGAACCTGAAAGGAACTGATATTATCTGCAGAAAGTTATATTCAAGGACATTAAGTGCCATCAAGAGTAATGGAGCCAGTTAGGGGATCTGGTAATGGTAAAGGTGCTAAAAAAATGTTTGCATATATATATGTGTAAGTTGTTTTTGCTTCATGGCTGGGTCCCAGACAGCTTTCAGCAACCCTGAGTGTTACCTTATAGGTTGACTTATCTCAGGCAGTAAACAAATGTTCATCTATAGCACTGCATGTCTGTCTGCAATAATATTAACAAAGCTCCTTCAATTACTTCTCTAACAAGAATAAATGATTGTAGAACATGAAATCACAGGCATTGTATTGTTAATTATCACGTGCTTAAACTAATATTGTTGTAGAACTACTTCTGTTTATCCTCTTGTTCTCTTACTAAGAGGAATTTTAATGAATTTATTTTTTTCAGTTTTGTTTTCTTTTGGCTTTGGTCTTGCAGTGTTTTTCTAGGTGTATGAATATTTATGAATGACAAACTTTATATCATATTGGAAATGGTGTCATGGGGAAGGATCTTCTGATGAAAGGTAATAATGCTTCACTTAAATATGCTAATAAGGAAACTGTCACAATATGGTTTGAATAGTTAACATAATCCCAACATACATGCTTCAAAATATTATTTGCATTGAATAAATATGAACACTGTGGTTCTTTTAGATTTACATTCAATAAACCGAGTAATTTAAAAATACTCTAGCTGGAGGTTAATCTGGTGTTAACGCCTTAGGTGGGAATATGTCAATCTTCTCATTTTCAAGAGTAGCTTGAATGCTTAGAACAGTAATTCCCATTTAACAGGAGTCTGGGGTGTTTTAAACTTGTGACCATTTATTTGTAGAAGAGGGCAATATAAGTGAAATGAGGCCATCTCTCTTACTAGGAGCAGATGTTAAATTTTCTGAAAGATAAAATTATCTGAAAATATGAACCTTTTGCAATGTCACCTATTTCCTATGCTGATCTGGGGCTTTGTAGGTGACTTCTAAGTGTTCCAAATTATTGTGATAAAGCTGGCCACAGCCAGCTTAGAGATCCATCTGGTTGCACAGTGACGTGAAGCAGCATTTATGCCCTGCCCACTGCAGACCCTCATTGTCTGCAAAGCTGAACACTTGGCTAGCCTGGCCTTTACTGCCCATTGCTGCCAAAGAAAGAAAAGGGGTGCCAAAGGGACGAAATAGAGACAAGAATGCATGAGCCTTTTCTTGGAGTTCGTCACTGGCTGAAGGTATTTTTTAATGAGTGTCAGAAGGCAGATATTTTCAAAATATTTCACTAGAAAAATCCAGAAAAGGAGACAAGACCAAAATCTTTTCAAGACACTTTTAGTGTTTCCTGTAAAACAAAATTGTGAAAATGACTGTTTCTTCCTGAAATTGGAATAGTGTGTTTCCAAAGTGAGGCTAACCTAAATTAAGTCTATCTTCCACCTTTCTGCTTATACTCTAGCAAACAAAATTTTTCCCATGCATGCCAGCTGACTTGTTACAGTGTTTTTATTGTGGATTTGTGAAACACATCTTGTTAGCAGCAGGAAAAGCTACCCCCATAAGATTACAGTTGGTGACAGTGCAAGAAAGACAAACGGGCTGGCAGCAGAACAACATACTGCTGGGAGAGCATCTGTACTTTAAAAATGGTGTGGGGAGGGAAGAGAGAGCACTGTGCAAGGTGGAAGCTGTAACTCCCAACTTACACCTTACACAAGGTCAGGATAAAGAATTAAAACTCCCATAATTGTTTCATTTACTCAGTTTTATTATTTTGCCTATTGAACAGGGTTAGTAGGAACTGCTTTCTAGAGGCTGCCAGAGATGCTCAGAGAAGTCTTTAGGCCACATGCTGGAAAGCCTAACCTGTGTCCTGACCTACCCTGTGTTGCCTTCTGTTGCTCCCCTGACTGGCCCTGTTAAGTCATACCCCTCTCTGAAGTATATATAACTCTCAGCAAGACAGAGCTAGATGTTTGGTCTGCTCTGGTCCCTTTATTCCTTTTGATGCTTCCTGACATTATGCATGGAAGCCACTTCCTCTAAACAGACGTTTATATTTGCTAGAAGAGGCAGGACTGTTTATTTTTTTTTAATTAAACTGAGATTGAGTGGTGGGTTACACTGGGAGAGGGCTTACATGGCAGTGCAAGCGCTTCTTTTCCCAAAGAGCGCCTTGCTGGATGCAGCTCTGGAGAAAGCTCACATCTTTCTCTGATGACTGTGATTATGGTCCATGTGCCATGATATAGTACATCGAAAGAAAAGCTTCTTCAATATCTTGGATATATCTTGGATATTTATGAAAAGTCCAACACAGAGTGATCCTGTGTATGCTGTCACTTGTACCAGTAAAAGGCAGGAATGGAAACAATATGGAAAATAGGAAAGAGCCCTGTATTTTTTCTCTGCCATGCAGAGGTGTCCTATGGAAAGAGCATTCCACAGCTCCCATTGCCTTTCCTCAGCCTGGTACCTTGGCTCCTGCAAATTCATCCCAGCCCCCAAACCACCCCCATCCCAAACCCCATGAACAGGGTGGAAATCTGCTGATCTGTTATTAGTTACAGAATGCCTCTCGCATCTATTTATTTATTTATTTATTTTCTGTGGAGGAAAAAAAAAAGGGGGGGGTCAACAGTAACTTTTAAAAGGGTCAGTTTATAAGTCATTAGGTTGGAGATAAATATTTTACACAGCTCTGATAAGTGTGATTTTTGTTTGTTTGTTTGATTGATGAAATGAAGGCAACATAGACCCTACAGTTGATTGCAGTTTTTGTGCATGCATAATTTTTCCCTAAAACAGAGGCCAGGATGAAAAGTGAGTGGGCTAAACAAGAAATGTGAATGCTGTGTAGGGTCCTTGAAATATTTATTTCTGACTTTTACACAAAGTGGAGGATGTAACACTGAGAAAATCCTTCCACCATCTGTAACAGCAGAGTTGCAATTGCATTTATTTCTACTGTTCATTGGCTAATAGGAGGCCATTTCTTTCCCCTTCTGCCTCCTTGCATTTTTTACATCTTTTGCAAGGACATCATGTTCACTTTTAAAAAAGCTGACTTGCTTCAAACTCACTAACTAGCTACATCCAATTTATCCTTTATCTTTAATGTTTTTGTTTGTTTGTTTTTTAATTCCTTGATGCTGATTTTTTTTTTTAACTCCCTATTGTTTAATTGGATATCCATATTTTAAGAATGGACTAGAAAGCAACTTATCCAGACCAACTGGCTGAATTCCTGAGAACTGAAAAAAAAAACACTGGCAGAAAGACAGGGTCATTTGCGATGTGTAGGCATGTGTTTGAACATGATAACATCACAGCAACACTGCAAGTCATATGTCTTTAGCTTAGATAGTAAATACAGATGTACTAAATGGTTATGCGTATTTATGTTCTTAGTTGTGATGCTGTATCTTAGGAGTATATAGTATTTTAAGTTTGTTACATGTATGCTTAAATATTTCACATTAGATACAAACTGCATAAGCTAACCCACAACTGTAAGCAAAAGAATAAATCGGGTTAAGTCTAGCTGTTAAGAATGAATATTATTCTTATAAGAAGGAAAAGGTGGTGAAGCCTGAAGCCTGGTGATATTTTAATTCAAATTTGTAGGATTTATTTGGCTTTAACCAACATGAAATTGGTGTATGATTAAAAAAAAAAAAAAAAAAGAGGATCTTCCTCTCATGTGAGAAAGTGAAAATAGCCCTTCAATTTCATTCAAAAGAAAACAAATTTTTCAATCATCTGATCTAACTTAACAAAGGAAAAAGTCCAGATTTCTGGCATATTCTTATACCTAGCAATAGCTAAATTTAGAACAAATGTAAAAGCCCAAACTTATAATATAAAGGCAATTCTTAAAATTGTTTGTTTAACAAGTGAATGGTTAAATTCAATGTTACATGCCATTTAAATATAAAAATTGTAGACAATTTTATTTTATTGTATTTCACAATAAATTGCACAGTAGCGTTCACCATATTTTTAACGTTTAGAGGAACAGTGCAATTAATTTTACCAAAAGGAACATTGTGTACCAAGCTCAAAAAGCATGAAATGGAGTAGCACTAGAATAGACAAGAATGCCTGGCGTCAAGTGACATTATCGTTCTGTTAGCAGCATGCTGCACAGTCACTCTTGGCCGGCTTACAGATCTGAGAGTAGTTTCTTTTTGTTGTTATTATTTTTTTTTACTTTTTTTTTTTTTTTAGTAAACTCTGTTAAGAATCCAGAAGGCTGCTTACAGTTAGCATGTTTGTAATGCATCATATACTCCTGATAAATTTTTAGTTGCCATCAAGGAAAATAGCGGAGTCCTTATGGAACAATTTGCGTGTTTGCTGGGAATCCCCCAGCTGAGAATTGGATGGTTTATAAGCTTACAGAAATAAAGGGATGCAGGAGAATGTTTGGTTTGTTCCTCAGGTGGAAAGCTAAAATTCAGCACAGCATGTCTGAATAGCTTGCTATTATTTTCTTTGTAATTCTAAATAGGAATGCAAAAATTAAAATTGTTATTTTTTCAAAAATGAAAAATGATCTTTTCCAAAGATCAGAAGGATGGGTTATTGTTTCACTCTGATTTGTGCTGTCACTAAGCTCTCACCATAACACCTAGAGACTGGTACTGTGTCGGTGCAGTCCACAGCATCTCCACAAGGCTCCAGATTTGCTGTCAAATAGGATGTAAATATGTCCAGCTTCGATGGCTTAACTTGCACAGCAGGCATTTCAGCTCACGAGATGTTCTGTCTTTTTCTGTTGGGGAGGTTAAGAAGAGAGATTTCTGAGAAATATTTTAGGTAATTTCTTTATATCTTAACATCGGCTGGTATTTGGAAGGCTGAAGTATTGCTGCCTGTGCTGTCCCTGCCCTGTACATGCAAGATGATATTTCACTAGGATTTGAAAGGGTCAGCTCTAAAGAAAAAGTGCTGTCGGATGGCATCTTCCAAGCTATCAGTTGTCTGGGTCTATTAAAACAAAAGATTTTAACATATGTGTTTGTTTTCATTGCAGATATATATAAACATGTACTTCTAACATTACTCTGCTTCAGTATGGCAGCTCTCCTCTAATGAATTAATAGAGTGGCACATGATAAAGACAGTGGTAGCAACTGTGGTGTCCCTTGTAGCTAATTTCCCAGCAAGGTTTGTTTTTAGCTGGGAGGCTGACATTCAGCTTTCATGAGTCCTGTTGCTACAGGGATGGTTTGCATATGTTGTGTGGAAAGCTGACATGTAGAGAGGCAAGCTTCAACATCGCCTTTCAGCTATCTTAGTCTTTGGAGAAGACAGATGCCTTTTTAATCTTTTTTAACTATTCATTACAATGTAGCTGTATTATGTAGGTGAACAGGAGGACAAAGCCTTTCTATATTCACTTAGCTTTCCTGGGATTTTTTTAACCCTGGTTAAGGCCACTGATTTTTGGCAGTCTTGATCATTTAAAATATTTTCAGACTTTATGTAGAATATACCTGTTTCATCAAAGGTCCTTCCTTGCTTCAGACACTGATACTTCATTTCTCCTACCCCCCTTGCTATTCAATACTCCCATTGCTGGCTGCTGATCTTAGAGCAGCAGTCATCTGAAGGGGCTGTGCTGGTGAAGAGCTTGGCTCTTTCATTGCCTTTACTTGTGACACCTCTCGATTGCTCAGTTTTTCTCCCTGTTTCTTTACTTCCGATGATTGGCAGTGCTCAGGAAGATGTTCACCTTCTCTTACCCTCTGTCACTAAAAGATTCCTTTAGTTTCAGAGAGATGTGTATTAAAAAAAACTAAACAACCACATGTTTGTCTAGTTTCTCCCAATTGTTGCATTAAAGAACATTCAAAGTAGAAGCAATAGATGACTAGGTATTACAATTACCTCCCAACTCTTTGCACTTCCAGTACTAAAGGAGTGCTCTCTATTCCTGTAAACCAGGCAATTCCTGAAAGTGTGGTAATAGCCCAGGAGGGGGGCTGTGATAGAACTCCAGAACAGAGACACATGAGGGCACTGATGTTTTCCCTTTTAGTTTTGTGTAATCAAAAAATAACAGACAATTAAGATACTCAAGTCATATGTGCCATAAATTCACTTGTTTTATTTTCAGCCCTTCATTGAAATACAGCCTGTGATTCCATGGGAATGTGGCAGAATCCTAGCACAGGACTTTGTCATATTCTGACTGATAAATCACCCAGGGACTAAGGGATCGCTACAGCTATCCTTACATCCTGCAACATTAATTTGGCTTTCTGATCCTGCCAATAGATGTATTCCCTGGGAATTGTTCTGCTCCTCATTAGGACTTGGTCATTTCCAGCTATGAAGACATCCTTCCCATGCTCTGGGACTCGCATGCTCTGAATGTGTGTTTCCCCAGTGATGCCTCAGTGTTTTGGCTAGAGGAATGAGCAATGCTGTCATCCTAGTTGGCTGGGGAAGAAGCCTAGGTCTGATATTCACCTTTTTGGCACCTGATCAGATAAATCAGGTCAGAACAACTGAGATGCTGCCTGCTGGACTGGGGCTTCTCTAAGAAGATCCAGGGTGCGTTTGGCATACTGGTGGTAGTGCTGCAACGGGCAGTAGTTCAAGTGATCTTTTCTAGGAAAAGGGGTTTTGGGTGTCTGAAGCCAGCATATCTATATTTTTGTTAGCTTCTATAGCACGTAAAATGGTAGTGAAAAGTTAAACTGCATTTGTAAAGTTAAGGCAGGTCACAGGGATTCTGTCTGTGTATGTGAACTAAGCAGCAGCCTCTTCTGGTGTTATTCTTCCTCCAAAGCTACAGCAAGCAGGTCTGATGTTTGTGCAGTATCACACCTGCTCTGAGAGGCTAACCAAGTGGCATTAACTGGTGCCAGTTCTTTCAATCACCATTTTGCTTCTCTGCAATGTTAGTCATGCACACACATCAATGCTTTTAGTTACCACTGTGTAGCTTGATGGGAAAAACAAAAATGCCTGCATGGGTGGATTTTCTTGTGTTTTGTTTTCCTTTGCTTTCTTTCCTGTTGGAATACAGTGCTGCAGGTTTTACAACATGCTACGTGAGGTCCTGAACAGAGAGAGTTTGCTAATGAACATGCATAAGACCAACTGACTATCCTAGCGTTAATTAGACCTCCACTTTCTCATTTGTTAATTGCAGGGTAAATTTGGGTAACTCAGCTGTCTAAACCTCCAATTCACAGGGCATTTGCAGGATCCAGGGCAACCTAAAATTAAGTAGCTGAATAACAACACCTGCAGCTATCGGCTATATGCTCTTGTATGAGCATACAAGAAAAGCCCCTCCTATCATCACCATCCAAAGCTGTCCCAGAGCTGAAGGCAGGGATATGGTATACAACTTGGGTTCACTTCTTCTTCTTCTTCTTTTTTTTTTTTTAATCAAACAAATAAATAAAAAAGTCTAACCAGTTACAGTAGGATAAGAGAAAGGCAGATGACAAAACAAACAAACAAATACCAAAACAAACAAGTAAAGAAAAAAAAAAAGAATCAAAAGAAAAAAAAACAACAACAACAAAAAACAACAGGCAGTATGGGAGGGAATGATTAGGACTTGAGATAGTCTTCAAACAACGGTAGCTACAGAGAAGGTACATGGCCTGGTGTTCTCTCTGAAGACCAAGCTATGGCATCTCACAGACAAACTTGTACAACTTTTAGAAATATTTCTGTACTCAAGTATGTCGATGGAGAGGCTGGCTTGTAAATGTTTTGATCTTGGTTTAAATTGTTATTAATATATCTAGAAGTGGGAAGGATTGTTACGTTCATCTCTTGTAGCATACTGTCTGTGACTCCCAGGGCATGCAATATGTGTCTGTTGATGAATTTTGCCATTAAAATGTTGAAGACAAGCAAAGAGTTTTCTCATTGTACTACTTTAAAAATTAAGCTCCTGTTAGATTCAGGAAGTACTTTTTTAAATAGCAGCTAGAGGGAGGTATGTATGAAATTTAAGCTTCCTAGTGTTTACCACTATACTGTTCGACCGTAGATGCATGAAAAAGGAAATGACAGTACTAAATAGCCTTCAGCTTAAATGTAACTCAGAAGGGTAGGAATAGCAGAAGAAAGGTACATGGCATGAATTTCACTGCAGGGTCCCAAGATCCTGATCTGTTTCTAGTTTATATGATCAGAAAGACAGAGGCATAGGAGAAATTGTAGGTGTAAAGAGGGACAGAAGATAGGAGGGAAGGAATGAGGATGAGTTTTTTTGCAGGAGTTGGATGTTGCAGGGGATGCCCTGGTTCTTTTAAAGGGGGACAAAAATGGCAGATGTAGAGAGGTCAGCCCTTGGAAGGGAAAGTGAAAGAAAGAAAGCAAGACACCCCTTCTACCCCTGCAGTACTCCACTGCTGTTCTATTTCCTAGCAGTGTTATTTATTTCCTGGGGTACTGCTGGTCTCTCCAGGCTTCCCACTGCTCCCCATCACAGCCTGTTCTGCAGAGCATCCTTGAGGCAGGACAGGTCAGTTGTGCTGCCAAGTAACAAAATGCTGAGCAGGCTTAGGCTTAAGCAACCTGCTGCTGCCCCAACTCATAGGTCTCAGTTTATACGTGGAGAGAGCTGTTTGCTGCCTGCTCCTGATGCAGCAAAGAAATGAAAGTTTGTCTCCTCTTGTCTCTGCACTTTCTTTTCAGTGCTGGAGACAGCAATGTGTACCAGCACAGCCGTTCTTCCTGGGAAGTGGCTAACTTCCACCGCCTAGGAAATTCTGCATGTGATTTTGGTATTTATGTAAGCTGCTAGCACACTATTGCCTGTCCTCACACCCAAGAGTAAGAAGGGCTGTTCAGTTGGGCACATATGGTAAAAGCAGAATTTTACTCCGTAACTTATGGATGTGACTTTGAACTTCTGCAAATGTGATAATCAATTCACATTTCATCAAAATATTTAAAAAATAAGGGGGCACGTTCATTCTCTGTTCCGCTAACCGAATCTGTTAAATGGATATTGCAGATACCCATGAGGCTATGTGCACTGTGCTTCAGCCAAGGCAGAGCAGAAGTGAAACTCAAGCCCAAACAAGGTAAGCTATCGCTGTTTTGATCACATGCAACGTTATAGATCTACTTTAATGTTGAACCTTATGATTACAAAACCAACTCCCAAATAACCAAGTGCTTCATTAATTACGTTTACCTTGTTTGAGGTTATCTTTTACATAATTTTTTTGTCCTTAAAATAAGAGGGGTTGTCAGCAAATATGAATAAAAAATGAAAAAAGGATGTTCAAGCATTCCAACAGTGAGTTTATGCAAATCAGCTTTCAGAGTTTATCAGGCAGAACCTGAGGTAAAAATGCAAAGTTAAGGCCTTGTTAGTAAGAATATTTACATATGCACATATTTCAACTGTGTTTATTGTCATGTTAAAGTGAATTAAAACTGTTCATAAGATACATGACATCTCAGAAGATTTTGTTCCATACTTGTGGCCTGCAGTACTTTTCTCAGTAGCAGAATGACTGTCTGGGATGACAGGGCTCTTTCCATCAGCTATTCCTAGTGTATTTTCAGGTGGCAAGAAGTGTTCTGTTTGTGTCAAAGGTGAAGTAAGTGGATCAAGTAAAATAACTAAAAAAAATAAAAATAAATAAAAATAAAAACTTAATTCAGGCAAATGATAAATAAGCAAAGTTTTTATGAATTGTTAGTCTTTAATTTGTTTTCATCACCTTCCACATTTTTTAAACTCTCCTAACTTTTCATTCCTTTAACTGAAAGTGTTAAAATGTCTACTAGATTGAAATCATAGGAAATTATTGGCAGGAAGATGTGAGATTAGTTCTGGCTGTGACAGGTTTAGAAGATTTAGCAGGGGGATTGTTATACCTGGAGGCACTGCAGGATAGAATTTTTCTTGCCTCACTACTCTCAAAGATTAAGGAAGGAAATCCCATCACTTTGGGATACTTGCTGTTTTCCTCTTCATATCAGGGTAATTGCTTGTAAGCATGTATTAGAGTCTAGGTTTAAACCAAAATCACAGTTCTTAAATTTGATAAAGTTTCATCTGGGACAAAATTTTGTTTCTATTTCAGCTATATTAAAGGACAGCACAAGCTATAGTGGTCTTTGTCACAGAGGTGAAAAAGTTGTCTGATTGAAATGGAGGGGATTTTTTTTTTTTTTAATGATGCTGGAGAAAAGACATTTTTATTCCTTGTTGAAATAAGTATATTTTTCTTATTTAATTTAAGGTTTTAGAGGTTTTGTGAGATGTGCTAGGAGAACGTGTAACATCAAAGTACTTTTCTCCTCAAAACATATTTCTTTTTTCTTTCTTTCTTTTGAAACTCTTTGCTTGCTTAATTATCTTTTAAATTAAAATAATCTGTTAGTAGTAGTTTATACAGTCATTACTGAATCACAGCAAGAGACCATACAGGATTCATCGCATGCTGCTTTAATATGTCTCCATACCATAGATAAACTTTATTGCTGTGTTTGACTTTTGATCTTGTCCTTGCCAACTCACACCTATTATCTTTTTTGTCATCTTTTGCTGCTTAGATAAATTTAGAACTTTTAAAGATCTCCCCCACAGGGAATAGCTGCCTCGTGTTGTGATATATTCCTGTACGGAGTTCTGATTTACACATAGCACTGATCTGTAGCAGTTTTTCTGAAGAGAATACAACCCCTCAGATCAGATGAGATGCTGCAATTGAGTTTGTTCCTCAGAATGCCTACCAGAATTAATGGCTTAACTTGGATAGACAAGGAATATACCATGTATCAGGAATATTGGTGTAAATAATTCCTGGACTTGACTGCAGTATTCTGCAATTTGTCCAAGCTACAGGAGCCTGCTGCCAGGGGTATCCATCTTGCTATCCAAGATTATTTGAGCTACTTTGGAACAAAAATTTAAAATACAAACAAGTTAGTGTACCTCATACTGAAACTTTATTTATAACAAAATATGTCATAAAAATGCATCAGTTGCAAAGAAAGTAAGGCCTGCTAAAATTCCTGAAGCAATCACTCATATATATACATATATACATAAATTTATAAACATATATAAATAAACCTTTAAAGCTTAATGATCTGTATGTAGCAACAACTAAATGTTTGATTGTTGTCCCTATATCCCCCTTGATTTTGCTCTAGAAGTACATTCAAGAGATTGCTATAATTGAAGTAAATGGTGCAAGAGCTTTCTACTCATGGATGCGTGTTTAAGGAAACCATATGACACATTTGTTCAAATGCATATCCTGTTTAATCTTTAACCTGTGAACAAATGGAAAGCTGTTGGAGATCAGCAATGTTTTCTTATCTCAGTAAGCAAATGTTGTCAGTGCATAAATAGACACACAAGGCAAATTCTTCTTGGTCATTTTGATTTTTCAGCTTCTTAGAATAATAGAGATCAGGGGTTTGGAGTAAAATTGCCATGCTTAGTTCATACTGAGCTACCCTTAAGATTAGCATTATGCAAAATTGATTGAAAGGTGTACAACAGTCAGTCTATATCACAAGAATAGAAATATTTTATACAGTATTTTCTGTAAAAGCCTGATCAAATATCCACAAATTACTTACTGCATAGTGAATTCTATTTAAAACGTATGTTCTTTAGTGTCAAAGAACTTTAACCACCCAGCAGCCATCTCCATGGCAGACAGTAATTCTTTCTCAACCACCAAGTAACTTTATTCTCTACTAAAAAGTAATGGCTTGCAGAAGCTATCTTTATATTATGGAGGAGGTCATCCACCCTCAGAGTGCTGGAGGCTAAAGAACTACTGCTGTCTGAGAGGATATTGCAGTGTATAGAAATGACACTTGGCTCTACAAACTTTGGGTTAAAAATAAATAAATAAAAGAAAATTAAAAAAAAAAAAAAGAAAACAGCATTAAAACAAGTCAGAACTTGAACTTGAAAGGGAACAAAAATGTAATGAGTTTCAAATTTCAGATGTCTGTATGAAATTGTTTCATACCTGTAGTATGATCAAACTTCTACTGCTTTTTCTGTAGGTAAGCAAACCTGGTTCTTAGCTTAGGTACGGTGTTCCTACCATGAGTTACATGACTCTTCAATGTTTTTCTCTCTCATTCTGCTCAAATACTGATCAGGATAAATCTTTTCAGTAGAGCATTTCCTCACAATAGAAAAGCAAGTGTAAAGAATGAATGGCACCTGTATTATGCCCTAGTGGAGAGAAGGAAACAGAAAATGTATGTCACGAGCAAGACAAAACTTCAAATATTTTAGAAGACCTACTGCGGTATTTAAAGACAGGGTTTCAGGGACTTTTCCAGTAACAACTGTTTGGATTAAGTGAAGAAACAGGTAGGTGAAAAAGAGTCCACAGTTTTGGACAATACTCATGTATAGACACTATTCTTGTAAATTTTCTTGTGCACACTTTCCACCCTGTTACAGGCTTTGAATTATATTGTCATTTAAACAGTAGAGCTGAATACCTGGGAAAAAGCAGATTTCTGTTTAATGGTATGGACATTAACACTCAGGAAAGTTTTGAGACTGATCTGTTAAAAATAATAAAATGAGATAAACTTGCTGGATCAGCAGCAAGACAAAAGCAAAAGAAAAAAACTTGAAGTGAAATAAAATCATTTAATCATAATGGCCATTTTATATTTTTAAACACTGTGGAAGTTATTGGCCCAAGTGCTTTTTCTATCAATGTCTCTTAGTGTATGTTCAACACACAGAAGAGTGTGCATCTCATACCAGCTTTCAAGCTGCAATGTATATTAATTAGAAGGTAAGCTGCATGAAACCCAAGCAGTTGACTGGGGAGCAGTTGCTGTTTTAAGAAGAAAAGTTGGAGAAATCAGAAGACAGCAAACGAAAGTGAAAAAAAATTGTATGCATTTTTAAATTATTTTTAGACATGGTTCTCAAGAACCTGTGTGTTTTCTGAACAGCAGAAAATGATGGATCAACTGACAAAAACTAGATCTCAGAAAGTCTTCTTTGCTAAATTATAAAATGTAGTATTTTACTGGGCCATTTTCAACTCTATTGAGTTTTCCATACAATTGCCATTGTTTCACCTAAGAAGCAGCTTAAATATTTTTTAGCCAGTCTTTATTCCAGTCTTTAAATGCTGTTGCCTTTCTGTGACACTTTCAAGTCACTGAAGTTAGAAATGAAAAGTTATCTGAGACAGGTCTGATTGATTTTATCTATTTTTATACTAGTGTCAGAGACTTAAAACATCTTGAATTCCCTGTACACTTCCATGCTAATAGATGGATATTGTGAGGTAGAAGTAATAAAAGATCTTTGTAGTTCAAAACACATTGCATTTTTACTCTCAGTCACCATGTGATTATGGACTTGCATGAATCAATGTCATTCACAGGTATGGCAATATGTTCAGACACTCATCTGAAGTTATGGTGCCATATAGGACAGGTTCACTGTGTAAGACAGCATATATTTCTGTGAATAAATCAGCATATTTACAAGCTTTGTTTTTATCTTTCCTTGGAAAAAAAAAAAGTGGGAATGGGGATGGCATCACAGAAGAGGAGTCAGTCCTTCAGACATAAATGGAGTTGGATGCAGGTTAGTCTTGCGGTGTAAGTGTAAACAAGCAACTTACGCTTCATGTCACAAGAGGTGGCAGACCCAGCGTATGTATGCAGTCAGTATTGTCAAAGTAAATGTAGTATGAAGGTCAGTATCGGCAGTTTGAACACATAGAGCAAAGATGATGTTGCACCAGTCTTACCTCAAGGAGAAGACGTTGCACAGTGGGAGTAGCTCGGTAAGAGCTTGAGCTCTAGGGAGACAGTCGGAACACGTTAGAATACTGCTTAGACTTTTGTCTGCAACATACATTAGCATGAGAAAAGCTTGGGAAACACTGAACTCTACCAGGTTAGTGCAATTCTTCATTGTTTAACCCTCCCACAGTCTTCTCTTTCCTCTTCATCCTCAGCTAGTGGTGGCCCATGATAGACAAAGCAGTAAGAGACATCTTCTTCAACAAGTCACCCCTTCTGTAACACTTTCCGTCCTTTGAATGGCATCAAATACAGACTATTTTTTCTAGGACACTTCTTGATACTTTCCTGTCTTAACTTGTCACACCTGAAAACAATGTCTTTAATTCATAATTTAGGAGATCTTTCCTATATTTATAGCGTTTCCTAGCCACCTACTATTATCTAGGGTCTGCAGATAGATTCAGTCACTTTTTTTCTTTTTTATTTTTTTTTAATACTGCTAGGTGGAAATCTAGTGCATGTGATGGTTTAACACAGCATCTGACTGAAGACTGACATTATTTCCTGTTCCATGTAAGAATTACCCAATCTGTAGCTCTGTGGGCAGTCTCCAGAGTCCCTGTGCTCAAAAATAGAGTAAATAGTCCTTGGATGAGGAGGCGTGCTCCTTCCCACAAAGTATGGGGGATCAGCACAAATACTATTAAAACCCAAGGGCCAATGTAATAGTGAGATCTGTTTTACTGTGTTGTGGGCAGGGAGCTTAGTCCCCCTGGATCAGAGCAATTCATCATTGTTTGGGCCAAATTCCCTGCAGCCTCCTGTGCCATTAAATGGTTATGTGAGATTAATGGGGTCCTACCAGACCAATCAGTGGAAATATTACCTCTGTACTGCAAGAAGAGTTCATGCAAAATTTTAGATGCCATTCATTTTTTAATCTCACAGAATCACAGAATTTAAGGGGTTGGAAGAGACCTCGAAAGATCATGGGGTCCAACCCCGCTGCATTACAGCAGGCTGCCCAGGCAGGCATCCAGACGGGCCTTAAATATCTCCAGAGAAGGAGACTCCACAACCTCCCTGGGCAGCCTGTCCCAGTGTTCCATCACCTTCACCGTGAAGAAGTTCTTTTGCATGTTGGTGCAGAGCTTCCTGTGATATGTTTTTTGGCCATTGCCCCTTGTCCTGTCCCCACAAACCACTGAAAAGAGGTTGGCCAAATCCCTCTGTCTCCCACACCTCAGGTATTTATACACATTGATGAGATCCCCTCTCAGTATTCTTTTCTCCAGACTGAACAGACCCAGGTCTCTCAGCCTTTCCTCATAAGGAAGATGTTCCAGGCGCTGTATCATCTTTGTGGCCCTCCACTGGACTCTTTCCAGGAGGTCCTTGTCTTTTTTGTACTGGGGAGCCCAGAACTGGACACATTACTCCAGGTGAGGCCTGACCAGGGCAGAGTAGAGGAGGAGGATCACCTCCCTTGACCTGCTGGCCATGCTCCTTTTAATGCACGCCAGGATCCCATTGGCCCTCTTGGCCACCAGGGCACACTGCTCGCTCATGGTCAACCTGACGACCACCAGGATCCCCAGGTCCTTCTCCTCAGAGCTCCTCTCCCGCAGGTCATCCCCCAGCCTGTACAGATACATGTGGTTTTTCCTTCCCAGGTGCAGGACTCTACACTTGCTCTTGTTAAACCTCATTTGGTTTCTTTCTACCCATCTCTCTAGCCTGTCCAGGTCTCACTGAATGGCAGCACAGCCTTCTGGTGTGTCAGCCACTCCTCCCAGCTTAGTGTCATCAGCGTACTTGCTGAGGGCAGACACTATTCCCTCATCAAGGTCATTGATGAAGATGTTGAACAAGACTGAACCCAGCACCGATGCCTGGGGAACACCGCTAGTTATAGGTCTCCAGCCAGACTCTGCACCTCCGATCACCACCCTCTGAGCTCGGCCAGTCAGCCAGTTCTCAACCCACCTTACTGTCCACTCCTCTATCCCACACTTTCTCAGCTTTGCTATCAAGATGTCATGGGAGACAGTATTGAAGCCTTGCTAAAGTCAAAGTAGATCCACTGCTCTCTCCTCATCTATCCAGCTGGTGATGCCATCATAGAAGGCAATGAGGTTGGTCGAGCACATCTTCCCCTTGGTGAATCCATGCTAACTACTCCTCATAACCTCCTTCTCTTCTAATTGCTTGGAGATGGCATCCAGATAAAGCTGTTCCAACACCTTTCCAGTGACAGAGGTGAGACTGACTGTCCCGTAGTTTCCCAGATCCTCCTTCTTGCCCTTCTTGAAGACTGGAGGGACATTGGCTATCCTCCAATCTTCAGACACCTCTCCTCTTCTCCAGGACCTTTCAAAGATGATAGAGAGCAGTTCAGCAATCACCTTTGCCAACTCCCTTAGCACATGTGGATGCATCCCATCGGGACCCATGGATTTGTGTGTGTTGAGCCCACTCAGACGTTCCCGAACCACTTCCTTGTCAACAAGGGGGGAGATCTCCACTTCCCAGACTCTTTCTCCTCCCTGCAGGGTTGAGGAGTCCCAGGAGGGAGTCCTTGAAGCAAAGACTGAAGCAAAGAAAGCATTCAGTATATCTGCCTTCTCAGCGTCTCCCATTACCAGGACACCCCCCTCGTTCAGCAAGGGACCCACATTATCCCTAGTCTTCCTTTTACTGTTTATATACTTAACAAAAAAACAAAAAAAAAAAAAACAAAAAAAAAACAACTTATTATCTTTTATCTCTTTTGCAAGCCTCATCTCTAGGTGGGCTTTAGCCTTCCTTGTCGCATCCCTGCAGGCCCTGACAACACTTCTATACTCCTCCCAAGAGGACAGGCCCTTTTTCCACATTTCATAAACCTTCTTCTTCCTTTTGATCTTATTGATGAGCTCCTTGCTCATCCACACAGGTTTCCTGTCCCCCTTTCCCAATTTCCTACTCTTAGGGATGCACCGATCCTGAGCTTGGAAGAAGTGCTGTTTAAATGTAGCCCAGCTCTCACATGCACCCTTGCCTTCTATCAACCTAGCCCATGAGATATACTCCCAAGCAGGTCCCAGAAGAGGTCAAAGTTGGCTGTCTGAAAGTCCAGGGTTGCAATCCTGCTTTTAGCCTTACTTCTTCCACCAAGTTCCATCTTGAACTCCACCATCTCAAGGTTGCTGCATCCCAAGCTGCCCCCAACCTTCACACCCCTAAAAAGCCCATCCCTGTTGGTAAGGACAAGGTCCAGGAGCACCCCCCTCCTCGTCAACTTAGTCTTCAATGCATTGTAGGAACCCTTTGGACTGGGCGTGCCTGGCCAAGTTGCTTACCCAACAGATGTCTGGAAAATTGAAGTCCCCCGTGAGAACCAGTGCCCATGATCCTGAGGCTACTACCAGCTGCTTGTAGAAGGCCTCATTGACCTCCTCCTCCTGATTTGGTGACCTGTAGTATACCCTCACAACAGTCCCCCATACTAGCCCACCCCTTAATTCTCACCCACAAGCTCTTCACTTGTCCATCACCCTTCCCCAGGTGGAGCTGGGTAAATCTCAACAGATTCTGTTTGTGAACTGTAGGATTAAATGGACATGGACTGTGTTCAGATGCAGTATGTGTATCAGCACTTTTGCATATGTTAGTATATCCTATTAACATTTTACTCAGTAAAAACTTATTTAGGCAATATGGTGAGTTATTTTTGGGTGTAAGAGACTCACAATAGTATTGAATTTCTTTATATTCATGGGCTATATATAATTAAAAATATAAAATGACTTAAAAGGGAACATGTTTGCATAAAGAACCCAATAAATGGATTTTTTTAAACTTTGTTTTTACCTCATGCTTAATGAATAAGTACCTTCATATCTGACATGATTAGAACAAGCTGCCTTTTTGCCAGTGAGTGTATGCTAGAAATCTTTACTAAATATTTTCTAGATTTGATGCTGCCTGTAAAGTCTCTTCCCTCCACAAGATAAAGAAAAATCAATGAAGCATATAATGAGATCAGAAAAGGCTATGATAAAATTCCTATATTTTGGGCAAACCCTTACATTTGCTCTAGGAATTTCCCACTGTGTTATTTCTAGTGTTTTGCCATTTTATAACTTATTACCTGTATTCCTCTGTTACAGGTCTGGGTGAATCCCCAGCTCCTTATTAGAAAGCAAGCAAACAAAAAGCAATAGGATTTTGTATTATTTCTGCAAAATACCTGGATATCCTTTCCTTTAATATGACCACAAAACTACACCCATAATCTTCAATAATCTATATGCTTTGATGACTAGAACTACTAGAAAAATACATTTAGGTAGTAAACTTAAATTTTCCATGTCTAATTCAAATTACTTTGAACATCAGGCTTCTGTAAGATTAGGATAAATTACCTACCTTGTTTTAAGTGACCCTGGCAATAATTATTCCAACCTCAAAAAAAGTCCATTATCTGCTTTTAATCCATGTTGAAGATAGAGGATATAACTGAATGTTGTGCTAAGACATTTTGTACAATCTTTTTGTTTGGCCCTCTGCAGAGCTTGCTTTTTTTTTTTTTTTTTTTTTTTTTTTTTTTTGTACTATTGTATTGTATTGTACTAATGCATTTAAGAACGATGCTTTTATTTCTTGTACAGTATATGAACTTAGTTGAAGATTCTTTCCCTCTGCATTTCTGTAAAGCACAGTTAAAGCTATATGTAAGCTAAGCCAGAAGACTTTCTGTGTCTGGTGGTGTCAAAAGATGAACAGAGAATTTTATGGAAGGCTGAAGGGGTGCCAGAACTCCTGCTTCTAATGTAATTCAGCACAGAGTGTTTTGTTATTATGATATTTAACTGCAATTAGTAGTATATGCTTCAGTAGTCTATATTATCAATATTGTTTAGTATAGAGTATCTATAAGATTATATAGTCTGCTGTTTACATGTTATATTGATAACAAAAGCAATGAGACAAGGACCGAGATCTTTGTATTTATTTAGTTACTATCCTGAAAGTCTCCTCCTTCACACTGAGGAAAATTGTCTGTCACATCTTTTGGCTGTGTTTGACATTTAAACATTGGAAAGAAATTGGTTGCATTGAGAGCAGAGTGAGAACATTTGGGGATGATATTGACACATACAGAAGTCATGGCCACTTGCATTTTGTCTTTTTCTATGACATCTGGTATTTTCATTTTATAGGCTTTTTTGCCTCTCTTCTGAGGGAGGTACAGTTTGATTTGTAGAGGTGCCCACTGTCTTCTGATCGACTGCAGCATGCAATATCCTAGCTGCAGTCAGGCAGTGCAGGGGGAAGCATGGGGAATAAGGGCAGGAGAAGATTTGGGACATGCAGTTCTCCATGCATTAACACCGCTTGAGAAACTATTAGTAACTGAGCATGAGGCGGATTTGGCTTCAATTCAGTTGCAAATGCCTGTCAACAATAAGAACTAAGCCACCTCTCTGCACCTTGCTTGGCACAAGTAGAACATTTCTGTGAGCTGGCACTGCAGGTCTCGCAATGCCCCCCCGTGCAAATGGAACTGTTGTCCCTGACTCTGGTCATTTCTGTGCTGACATGCTGTTACAGAAAGGAAACGATGACCAAAAAATGATTTCTTTTCCCTTTTTTTCTTCTGGCTAGTGGGCCGACAAATCAATTATTCCCACAGCTCTAATTACAGTTCACGGAATGTATATTTTTCAGAAAATAAAGTTCTTGCCTCAGCCATCAGTTCCCTTTGGGCTTAGCCTTTCAAAGTGAAATTGCAGTTGTTTGTTCTCTCAAAGCTTTCAAGTTGTTCACCAAAGTATGAAACGACTGGAAAGCAGTAATGAATAAAGGAGCCTTCTGGCTTTTACTCAGTCCACTGACATAAAGAAATTTTGGTTCCTGTGTAATTGCTGTACATAATTACAAAAATGAGGTTTCACTTCTTTGTTGGGTTGCTCAGCTTTAGAGCTCATTTCCCTGATGCAGCTGTACAGCAGGCTGGATGCTGAGCTTGGTAGAACAGGGATGCTGCTGGAATATCTTGTTTTCCACAGCAGAGAGGAAATCTAGCTCTTTGGTGCCTGTGTTGCAAGATCAGCCCGTCCTTGGCATGAGGCACAACCCAGTTGGAGCATTACTTGCAGCAGGGCTGTCAGCAGGGCAGAGGGCCCCTGAACTTGTTTCCTGGGCTGAGCTATGAGGAGGTGGCAGGAGAAAGCACCATGGTGAATCTTCACCGCACAGAGACTCCTGGGTCTGCTGTGGGCAGGAGAGGCAGCCAATGGTGCAAGCAACACTGGAGTGCACCATGGCTGTTTCTGTTAACAGCCCCCTTTTCCAGTCTTCTTGGTTAAAAGTTTCTAGAACGCTGTCACAAATAATTAGGATTCAAAGGTTGGTAGTGGCTTCCACTTAATTAGTTCTGTAAACGCTTTTTAAAGAGATGACTGATGGGATATTTTCCAAACACAAAGAGGAGCGAGGAAGAGCGTCCCTAACATGGAGTGGAGCCTTGCTGCAGGCCTCACCTGTGTGGGGCTGCAGCCCAGAGCAGCAGCAGCGGCTGGGGGCTGGAGGAGGTGTCCGAGGCCACGGTCAGGACCTGGCCATGAGGGAGTTCCCTGTTGCTCCTGGAGGTGTTCGTCAGTTAAAGTACATCCCAGTGTATCTGGTGGTATACCCAAAACTCAGCTGTGTGTGTGGAAGGGTAGGCTGAGCCTTAATTACTGTTGCTACTTAAACAAGTCAAACGTCACTACAATTACATGTGGAGAGAAGGGTGGGAATTCGTTGTCCACCACACAGCTGATTTTGTATACAGCACTTGTACTAACAAAGGATTCATATTTTCTATCACATATGCTTCTCGAGATAAATTTTATTTATTTATTTATTTATTAAGAATGTGGATATCTCACTGTATAGTTTCTGTACCTGTAACTGTCTTTCTACTGTTTCTGTGGCGTGTGTGTGTCTGTGTGCTTTAAGGAAGAAGCATCAGTTTAGAAAGCACTCTTATTATTTCGTAACTTTTCTTCTGCCATGTTTTTGAGGTAATTGTAATTTAACTAGCTACATAGCAATCATTAATTTCAATGACTCTGGGATGTTGCAATCTTCTCCATCTTTTTCTTATAGGTAAATACAGACAGATGTTACAATAACCTTTCTATATTTATGAGCAGTCCTGCCAATACCCTCAAAAACAGAGTTGGCTGATCTAAGTTAGCAACATCTCTTAATGACTTTGTAAAATGCAATAACATTTGTGCTGAGTACTGAAAGATAAAGATAATCATCACAGGTATTTCAAATTGATTTAGATAAGAGAGAGTAAGTTTGAAAATGCACAAAGCATTCAGCAACATGGGTATGCAGTATTATTAAGAAAATAACTGTCATTGTATATGCACAGGTAAATGCCAGTGCAATTCTTTTTCTAAAATGACATGTGAAAATAAAAGCTTTTATAAATGTTCTTTGGCTGCTGTACCATTTTCCCACTAAGTAGTTTTTTGATTAGATTTATTGAGTTAGGTATTGGGACTGTAGTTTATTTAAGTAACCCTGCTGATCTAATATATTTGCATTTCTCCATTCTCTCTATTTGACTATCTGAGGCAACCTCATGGGCATTAATAAATTAAACTCCATAACCCTGAAACTGTTAACAAGGGATTAGTATTCCTGTTTTATTACTGTAGGCTGAAATTAGAGCAAGGAGAGGAAGTGTGTGTTGCAGTTGGTAATCAAACATTTATTGTGTTTCTGGAAGGTATTTGCAGACTTTGATGAGAGTGCTGAACAAATATAGATACAGTAGAGTGGGGAAATTTAGTGGCTTAATAATGACTGAACATTAAGAGAGTGACAGAACCAGGGATAGAATTTAGAAATTCTGACTCAGGTTGGCTGTATTTAAACTTTTTGTTGGTTTGGGACATTATTCTGATTAGTAAGTCAGGTGTTAATCTCTGGGTAGCAACTTGCAACCAAGGAATTCTCTTTTTGATTAAAATCCTTTAAGAAAGATTGTTGGGAAGATGTAGAAACAAATCTTTTCTGACAGCCTTTTAGTACAAAATTTTTGAATATACACATATGTAAAAAGAAAATGAGATTATGACTTCCCATGGAAATTGTTTGGATCCCTAAGTGATATGGATATATGTTATCTTAAATTCTGTGGTACTATATGTGTTAATGTCATTAATACCCCTCCTCAGTACGTACTGACATTTTTGTACAGTTCTGGTGTAGTGTCATTTTGCAGGTAATTTGTAACCAGAACCTTGGGTAAATAAATGGGCTGGTTTTTTTTTCTGATAACAGATGCTCAGTTGTGTTGAGTTATTAGCACTGACCTGCCTTATGCTATGGAAATCCTCAACTCTGTTTATGCACAGTGAAGTATAACTCCCTTATCTGACTAGTGCAGATTTAGCCAGGAGAATAATGATATGCTTCTGTAAAATAGCCTTTTTTTCTTTCCTTTTAGAAAGCTCTGTCTTTTGATATTTAGAAGTCTCATTTTATTAATGTTTATGCCCACAGTCTATTTTGTGCGCTACATAGGTGAGGAGGGTTGAGAAGACACACAGGTATGGTTACCATACATTCATGGGACAGGTCCACTGGAATTCATGTTGCTGCATCCATTACAAAACCTAGGAATCTGATTAAGAAAGACATGGCTTAGTATGCAGATAAACCTTGCAACCATATGCAAAGAGCTCCTGTGTTCACAGAGAACGTCACTCAGAATGTCCCATCCATTTTAACAGCAAGGCTGCAGTCTGTCTGCAGCCTGGCTAACATCAGGAAGGGTTCAGGACTGTCACAGAATGTCATTTCCTTGGTAATAAATGAATACATTGGATCATCCAGGCAGACAAGCCTCAGCACCAGAGGCTTAGGAAGTCTTCCCTACCAGTCATATAAAATAAATATGGTTTATATTATACAAGGCACTTCTTCCTCCCATGTACACAGTTGCCTTCAGTTGCAGATGCAGAACTATTTACATTAAAAAGAAAATGACAACAACAACCAAATAAAACCCTTAAGTATAAAACTACTAAGGACCTATACTATACACCTATAATTGTGATGGTTGCAAGATACCTGAACTGCTTAGCCGGTTACATAGCATTTATACACCTCTACATCTCTCCAAGTCAGGCCCTTGCTCACTTGGTTGCCCATTCTATTTCTTGTTGCTTGGCAATAGAAATAATTGTCTTTTGCTACCTCACAGAGTGACTACAAGGGAAAATAGATCAAAATGTTGTGCTGTCATTCTTCAGTAGCTTTGCAAGCATTTTGATTGTAGGAATAATTCAGAAGCATAACACCTGCTAGCTGCGCTGCAGTGTTCTTTTTTGGCCTTATTGAGGGTTAAGGCTTTGTAATAATAGGCCTCAAAAGAGACCGCCGCAACTTTTCAACACAGCAAGTGATTCCACTTTCTTGCCAGATCTAGTGCAGAACTGTTGCTGTTCATGCTTACTGATGTGCTGACAAAGGGTCTACTGTACTTTGAAGGCATTCTTATTTTTAGTTTTTCATGGTAGGACATGCTTTTCTTCTTTATAAAAAGCACAGTGTATATACTGATATTCTCCCTGCTTATGTTTGATGAATGATATCACTGGAAAAGTAGTGTTGTTTATGTTAGTTTTTATATGAAATTTGAATGTACATGTGATAATGGCTTCTTTTTTTTTAATGCTTTTAATTGATGACAAAACAGAATCCTGTCAACTGTCTTTAAATTGGCTTAGTAAAACAAAGCAATGTGGTAAACCTTAATTTAGTGGAAAAATAAGAATAAAATGTATTTGAAAAGGGATAAATCTCTGTGTCACCTAAACAGACATTCCTGAGCTTTTGCCATCTACCTGACTTCACAGTAGTTTTTCATGTCTGTTCACAGTAAATACTTAGCCACTCTTGTGTTCTAAAAATAAGCTGTAAGTAAAGATTATCACTGATTTAATATCACATCATTCTTTCTAGTCATGAATCAGATTGGTAAGAGAACCAGTATTTCACTCCAGAAATTCTGTAAGGACGTTCTATGTCAGTCACTTGAAATTTTTCTGTGAATAACAGTAATTAATATATAAGGATTTATAAGCTTATCAACTTATGATAAGGGAATTTTTTACAAAAAATGAGAATAAAAAAAAAAAATCCAAACACTATATGGTGAAAATTGAAAAAGCGCTTTAAAGAATAAGCACTTTTCTAATTTCTAATAAGCACAATTTCTAAACATGCTTACTCAAGAAATGGTTATCTTGTAAACCTCACAGATGATCTTTGGCATTAAAAAAATAAAAGGCAAACAAAAAACCCAAACTGACAATGACTACCACTGGTAGCCATGAAGGGGATATAATTTTTTGTATCAGTGCAACAGTCAATGGTCCAGAATACATCATCTATTGAGCTGGAAACAATTAACTACAAAGTTCATAATGTTCCAAATTATGCTATAATACTGCAAGGCATAGTGACATGCAAATGTCACTAAACAAATTAAATAATTACTCAGGTATGCAAAAACAATACTATTTTTAGAAAGAAGGCTTCACCTCAGGCCCTAATAATTACAGTGTTCTGTATCAAGTTGCTCTGGAAAGTAATGTCTGAGACTCTAATGGTTTTCTTATTAATAACATTGAATTAATTATCTATAGGCTCTGCAAAGCATTAGGTAAATGTAAAGTTCTAGGGGGTTAGAACAATCTTAAGGAAAAAAGGTTGTTCTGAAAAAAAATTAACAATAATTTTGGCTTAGAACAATAAAATAGCAAAACTGTTGAAAATTGAGTCAAATATACATGTACACAAGTAGCAGAACTGTTAAAAATTGAGTCAGATATACATGTACGCAAGTCTACAGAAACTGCATTTGTGTTCAATTATTGCTGCTACCTGCATCGTGAGTTGCAGTCTGATTTCACCTGGTTCTGCAGAATGCTCTGTATTGCTTCTTTTGATAGCTTTTCTCTTGTAGTCCTATCTGTTATGATATTTTAAAGCTTCTAATGAAAAAAATAATGTGTAGTGTCAGGTGAGTAATTCGGAAGAGTTTCAGAAAAGTTCAGTGTGGTGAAATGAAATATTAGTGGGTTTTGTTTGTTTGTTTGTTTTTTAAACTTAGAATTTAGAAATAGTTGTATGTCCTCTAGTCTGAGAACAAAAGTATCACGTAACTTGTCCAACAAGCTAGGTTTTATGAGGTTAGATGAGAAATCTCAAGTCATGTAAATTAAGAGAAAACACAAATAGTTCTGGTACTTATATTTTAAAATTTTCTTCTCTCTATATCTACAGCTTCTTTAGTAAGTACAGTGAAATCTGGAGTCACGAAGACACAAAGGTCAGGTCTGCACACCTGGATAATCTGTAATGTCTGTCTAGACTGGTCAAAAGCTGGGACACTCAGCAGTTCTTCCCTTGCAGAGAGCTTTGAGAAAACATCTCAGGGTTATAAATGGATTGTTGCCCAACATTGATGAAAAAACTGTTCCATTTTAATTTCCAGTCCTGCAGCCATTGACAGCTGTATTTAGTGATAAACATGTGACAAATGTCATTAGCTTAAGTGCAAATATTTGTGTTTAAGATGAAGTCCAAGCCAGAGTAATTGTAAGATCAAGGCTTTATAGAAATACATTAAAAAATATAACTATATATATATAATATTATGTAAATTATATTATATCATATATTATATATAAATACATATAATATAAATAATATATATTATATACATGGTATAATATAATGCTTTATGTATTATATTATAATATATATAATGTAATATATATATATTATATATATAAATAAAACCTGAGATTTCCCTTGTAATCTGAATTGCTTCAAAGCTGATCAGATACTCTGGGAGCAGTTTTACAAACAGTCAAAGATACTGTTTACTTCATATGTAAATTGTGTTGCATATCTGGGGGGGGGGGGAGGGGGGGAATAAAAATGCCTCTTTAGATTTCATTTTATTGCTAAAATTGTTCAAAGTGGGGTTTTGA
This sequence comes from Anas acuta, assembly GCF_963932015.1. NCBI lineage: Eukaryota > Metazoa > Chordata > Aves > Anseriformes > Anatidae > Anas > Anas acuta. Next base: position 23,202,225 of record NC_088987.1, read on the forward strand.
CAAACGGAAACTGTCACACAGAGAGTACTTTATAAACTTCAGCATTAGCCTCTTGATAAAACCTGTAAGCACTGTTCACTCTTATGTATATAACATTGTTTGGAATTTTTCTTGAAATCTCTCTGCACAGCTGTTAAGATAGATTTGGGGCAGGATGCAAGCCTGTAATGTTATCCTGTATGTTAGCAGCAAAGTAATGCTGAGCTAGGGCTACTGTATGTGGCCTGGAAGTGCTCAGTTATCTTGAAGTCTGTGCACTCTACTGTGTGTAGCCAGTGAAGTCAACAATACCAAACTCAGTTTTTCACCAGAAATAGGGTTATTGCATAACTAAATTGTTGGTATCATCCATCCCATGCAAAAATGAAGCAAAACAAATGTCCATGCATCAAATTCCATGCTTAATCAATGCTACAAAATTCTCCAGGGCAGGAAACCAGAATCTGCTGTAAAGCATGGGCATGGATGTGTGTAGAGAGGTGAAGGGGCAAAATTGATGCAAACTCTAACCACACTGTTATCTGGAAAGCTTAATGGGATGCAGATTTAGATTTAGAAGGGCAGATGCTGTTTCACTTTTTTTTTTTTTTTTTTTTTTTTTTGTACTGTGCAATGTTTGTCCACAGCCATTGCTACCAGGATTTTGGTGCATACCAGTGCAGTCTGTGTATCTCTCCACTGGGCTTTGTTAACTCATCTACCAGTTAAGTGGCAGTCTGGATGTCATGCTGCAAAAATACTACATTTAGTATCTGATTGTGCAGGTTTTGGGGGGACCTTCTTTGATCCTTGGAGCATTTTATTGCAATACCTTGAAATACCTCTTCTGACAGTAGGATATAAAACATGCAAAAGATTTGATTTTGTTTACTACAAGGATAGTCAGCCTACTCTTTTATCCCATGTTGTGATGAGGATCATATAAAACTCTGGTACTGATGCTATCTTGGCAGTGAGGCTGAATAAAAAGGTTTCCTTGTGTTTACTGACAGATTTTTAAACTTTGGTAAGCTGTTGCCTATATATAAAGTTGAAATGGAACTAATAGAAAAAATACATATATATTAGGCAGTTACAGGTTTGCATACTGTGCTGAGACTTATATGTGGGACGCATTTGTTGCTACTGGTTTTTAATGCATTTTCAATTCTGTTTTTCTCTGTCGAATAAAACAGATGTCTTCATTTTATATGTATTATATTTATTCTTTAAATAAGACATCATTTGGGAGATCTGTCTTTTATCTGTATCAAAACTGCTTTATTGAATATATGAAATATATATTCAAAAAAAAGATAAATATTTCTCTTGGCTACTAACTCACAATAATATCAAGGTCAGAAAATCTTCATATATTTTTCCCTCCAGATCCTGATTTGAATTACAGTTCCAATTGTTTGTTCATAACATGTCCTCTAGGTACTTACAGTGAAGCTTGAATTTGGGTGTATGATGAAGAAATATATGGAAGTGAATGCAGAATTTATGTCAATTGTCTTCAGATTAGTTACCTTCCCAGAAGCACTGAATTGGATGCTGGGCTTCTTAATTATTAAAAAAAGTGCTGTCTGTGCTGAGAGTTCTTAAATTAGTGCTCCCTAAATTGAGCTTTTTTAACTGATGTAAAGAATGTATTACTGGATCCAGCCTTTAAAGCAAGCCCGAAGGATTTAATCATATATATTTTCAAACTGGTAATGTTGTGATTGTAACGACCTCAAAATAATGCAGTGAGTTTCAGGAGAGCTGGAACACTGCAGACACAAGGGGATGTGTTTCACATGTTTCAGCCTCAAATTCCTAGAAGAGAAATATATTCAATTCCATGAAAAAGAAGTTTTTGTTTGATCTCACTTCATAGAAACCCGTCTTTCTGCAGGAGACTATTACTGGGGCATCTCAGAATCAGTCTGTCCGTCTGTCTTGTTGAGGTCTTGGATCACAATCCACTCATTTACTACATCTCCCATTTAAGAATACATGTTGGGGTTTTCATCTGGGGTTTATTTATTAGATCTCTTCTTAGATTCCACAGGACAACATGGTCTTCCATTCTAAGGTTATTTTAACTGTTGATTTTTAGAATGTCTATTGGTAAACATTTAGTATTTCTACAACAAATCCACATGGTGAAGCAGAATAAATCCTTTGACCTTAGTTGGAAATTATGATTGTATGGCAGCCTTCTCCACCTTCCATCTCTGATCTGATGTGGAGAAAAAAAAAAGCAAAAAAAAAAATAATTCAAACATAAAAACATAAGTTTAAAGATATGGCTGAAGTAGACAAATGTGTCATTGTGATGGCTATTGACATCAAGGGGTGAATTTAAGGTGTTTTTTGTTTTGTTTTGTTTGTTTGTTTTTGGTTTCTTATATCAGATGCTTTGCTTGTTTTAGGTACATAGCTAATTTGATAGCAGGCAAAGAACTGGCAAGTACAGCTACATATGTTGAGTATAATTCTAATGCCAGATTAATTATGGTAGGAAAAACTTGCATATGACTATAAAGCATGCTGAATATTGATGCTGCTTAGAGCATTTTCCCTATAGAAACTAAATGAGCACTGCAGCTGGCATATCATACTGTAAATTAATTTAAGGTATAATTTGTGAAACACTTTCAGATAATTATTTCGTCTAAATTAGCATGTTTGTAAAGCATTAATTTTACTATCCATGAGGGAAAAGTATGCAAAGATACAATATTTAGCTGTATATACTGAATCTTCATTTGTTTTGTCTTTTATATTTTTTAAATACCTAATGAAAAAACTATACTGTGTATATTATTCTAAAAGAAAACCAGTTATTTAAAATACCTTAAAATAAATGTGATATTTCAGAAAATGTGCTTTTATAGTGCTGCTTCCTGTATTGTTGGTTCTGCTCTTTTGTCAGTATCAACTTGCTAATGTAGACGTACGGGTGTATTTATATATTTTATTAAATGGCCAGTAGGACCACGTAGCAAGCCGTGTTTGAATCTTTTAAAATTCATATTGTTTTATTGATTTTTTTTTAACTTGACAAATAGAGGTTGCATATTTTTTGAGTAAGCTCGTTGCTGCCTATTTATGTGCTGAGTCTGTGAAGTGCTTGTGTGTGACTTCTGCAAAATGTCCCCACTGGACACATTTGATTAAATCATACTAACTTGACCTTTTGGCAGGCACTCTGATTCAGATGGCCTACTTAAAGCTTGTTTTGAAACTAAATCTAGAAACTACTCCATCTTCTCTCATCCTAATTGTGTTCATTAAAGTGATAGATTGTCAAGGAAGACACAAAAAGAAAAGATTTTGCTTTCTGAAACTGTACCAGCTAAAGCAGTTATATCCCTAAACAGAATATGGGATTACTATCTCCCAGGGAACACATCACTTAAAAATTGGTTTAAATGTAAAACTAGTGAGATCTCTCTCTCTCTCTCTCTCTTTTTTTTTTTTTATTTTTCCTCTTACCTGCTCTTAACAGCCAATCTGATGCTCTTTGAAGTCTTTCTATTGATTTAATAGGCTCAGACCCTTGCTCTCTTAGCAAATGTCATTGCATGGTCTGGGTCACAAATGGTAGTCAAGAGGCTCCTCACCTCCACAGGTGAATCTCTACTCCCTTTTGTGCCTGGATTATTCACATTAGTTGGAATTCTGGATTTAGGAATCTGCTCATCCCCCCATGATACTGCTGTCCTTTGTCAGATGTTCCGGACCCCTACTTTTACAGAATTGGCTTCAGCAATTTGTTATATCTGGCTACCATCTACTGGTCTGCTCAAAATAGGTCTAGCCAGGAACTGAAATTGTGGAAAATCTCAGAAAGAACAAACCAATGTTTAGGATTAATATTCAAGTAAAATTAATCTCTCAAGTCATTGAATAGGATCTCAGAAACCAGAAGTTAAGGCTCAACCTTTTCATCATCACAGCTGTTTCATCCTGACAAATGGTTAAAGATGCCACGGCTCTTCTCTGGGTGCAATTTATTGGGTCATCTTAGCTTTTGGTTAGTGCTGGGGCCTTGCATATCCTCTCTGCAATGCCCACAAAGTTCCCTGGCATCTGGGCTGTGGACGATGAGATTCTTATCAGCATTGCTGTTCCCCACAGGGTCTGTACTTGCACCTGGGAAAATCATGAAGAGTCACAAAGAACTGGATGTCTATGCTGCTAGCGAAGTAGGGCTGTAGGTTCACATTAAGGAGACTGACTGTGAAACTCAGAGTAATTCATTTTTAAATCTTGTTGTGACAGTGCTTATTTTTTTCCCTGTGTTCTTCTGGCCCAGTGGGGAAAACTTGCTGCTATCTAGGAGAGAAATGCAAGAGTAGATTCACTTGGGCCCCAGCTGAATTCTTCATTATTTGTTCACGGTGGACTGTTCAGTACTGTGTCCCTTCACCTACAGGCATCTGTGCTTAGAGAGTCCATGCGTAAGTATTTATGTATATGTGAGTAAAGAGTGCATGTGTATATCTTTTATGCAAGTCTTTCCACACTGTCTGGAGACTGTGTAGCATTTTGTGCAATGTTCTAATCTGAAGTGCCAGAAAATGCATTTAGGCTCTTGGCCCAGGTGTCCAGCTAGTATGGAATAATTTGGGTTTTGTATCAGTCTGCCTGGGCTATAGGTCTGGGCTCTTCTGTTTCTTGAATGACAGTATTAGTCATTTTAAATTCCCCATTTTAAATTCCTGCTAGATTAATGAGACATCGTTCAGCTATTAGAAATTCCCGTGAAATTGCATTGGTGGTCAAAGAACTGACATAAATTGCTTGCATGCTTTAGCTCAGCACACTGCATTTCTGTCTGACAGAAAGGAACACTGGGCCAAATCCTGCCTTCTATCCCTAGATATAAGTGGCCATGCAGGAGGCTCAGCTAACTTCCCTCAGGGTCTCCAGACTCAGTTGAATTGCCTAGGGGTCAGTTAAATGCAGTTAAATATTTGTGCAGCCTTATGTTAATGTGGGAACAAATAGAAACCTTACACAGGTAAGATGTAAATGTTGTTATGGCATGACATTTTTTTTGTTTGTTTGTTTGTGTGTTTTTTTGTTTTTTGTTTTTTGTTTTTTGTGACTCTGAGTGCAGCAGACATGGTAGATGGGGCTGTCAAAGCAAATTGGCAGAAGGGCTCAGGTGTGATCTAGTTGTATCAGCAGAGAGCCTCCCATGTTGGCTCCATTACAGCTACAGTTACTGAGGACACTTTCATTTAAAAACACCATTGGCGTGCATCTAATATTTCTCACAGCAGGGAAACCGGGTATGATGGACAGAAGCAGAAAATATCAGCCATAGTCAGGTTAATACTCAGCTAAATGCAAATGGGAGGCAAACAACTAAAACATACAGAACAAATTTTCTGCTGGATCAGGCTGGTGATCCTCCAGTAAGTTCAGTGGAGCCACATTAATTTGTGCAAATTGCAGTTCTCATTCAGTTAGTAAGAATTTTTAAGTAGAATTCCACACATCTGAAAAATAAGTATTAGTCTTTTCTTTCATAGTGGCTGTGCTCATTGAGTTGTACATAAGTACAACTTTGATTCTTTCAAGGATACCACCTGTTCAAGGTGTGGCTGTGTGTATGATTAGAGGCAAGAATATACCAAGGCATCAGGCCAGTCAGTAAAGCTTTTGCTGACTTCAATGTTAACCATTTCTGAAGGTGAAGTGAAAAAAAAAGCGTCACCAGGTCCAAAGGTTTTTAAAAGAGGGGTTAGAAAAAAGGGGACTGACGGAACTACAGTCCAGTTCAAAAAAGACAGAACCGAGGGGTCAGTTCTGGCTTTTAGGGCCAGCTTCCAGAATCTGTATGAATTAAGGATTTGAAAACTTGAAGACTTTGCTCTGTTGATGTTGACAACAACATTTCTGAGGCTTTCAGCAGAGCTAAGTTTTCACCCCAGATTTTCTGGTAAATCTTTAATATAAATGTCACGTTGATGTTGGTGTATGTTGGGACTTTATTCATTTTACCACACTGAAATAGATAATACTTATTCTTACACTGAAGGTATTGAGCTGAAATTTGGCACATAAATAAAATGCTGTGTTTTTATAGCAGAATGTCCTTCTTACCAGATTTATAGTACTGCTGACTGCAGAGGTCTCAATGCAATACTTATTTTAGCATTCTATTTTTAGATCCTGTTTCAAAATCTAGGTCAGCTTGCTTGGCAAACTGATAAGAAGGATATGCTGTAAGACTAGAAGGTGTCACTCTTACAGATGATAAAGACATTGCCTTTTTCAGTCTGGTGATACCAGTTTTATTTCAGGATTAGAAACTTCTGAAAGCTTTTAGGATTTCATTTTTATATCATAAAATATTGAAAATGATGTTTCCAGAGGAATTCACTTCTATGAAGGAATTGAGTCAGTGAAGAGGACAATTGGAAAGACCAAACTCTCAAGGAATTTATGGCTGTAAATGCAAACATAATCTGTGGAAGAGAGAAAAGACTTTGCAAATCACAATGTTGATGAAATTATCATTGTTCACTTTTCCTTACTCCTACCATGTATGACCTGCAATAAAAGGAACAGTAAGAAAAAGGAAAAGCATTTTTTGCCAAAATGTTAGCCAAAGTTGCTGTAAGGCTTGCTGAGTGCTCCAAAAGCTTTGCAGATCAGGAGGAACTACATAATTCAGTAAATCAAATTCTACCAGCTGATTTAAAGGAATCAAAGCTACTTCAGTACCAGTTGTATTTATTCAAATCTGGTAAGATTGGGTGTTGTCTCAATAAAGAACATCCTTTCCTTAAGGTTATAATTTTCAAAATTTCTTTCATCCAAACAAACATTTTGCTTTAGACAAACCCATGCCACCGGGCACAATGCAAATTTGTTTGCAGAGAGATTTCTTTTTGGGGAGAAAGGATTAATTCGAATCCCAAGTATAATTTAGAGCTGCATTTTTGAGCTAAGGTGTTCTTTTCCTTTTCCTTTTCCTTTTCCTTTTCCTTTTCCTTTTCCTTTTCCTTTTCCTTTTCCTTTTCCTTTTCCTTTTCCTTTTCCTTTTCCTTTTCCTTTTCCTTTTCCTTTTCCTTTTCCTTTTCCTTTTCCTTTCTTTTTTTCTTTCTCTTTCTCTTTTTTTCTTTTTCTTTTTCTTTTTCTTTTCTTCATGATGCAAGTCCTCAGTTCCCTTTGGATGTGACTGTTCTCTCATTATAGCTTCTTGGCTGGAAGTTGGTTGGTTGAGCTTATTTCTCATGGAAAGGTTTTTAATTGACTGTGCAGGATTTGTTTATTCTCTGTGCTATTCTACTTTACTTCCTTTCAGGTTTTTATGGATCAACAGATGTTCATAAAACAGAATATTTCTTTCTAAGTGTTCTCTCTGCTCCTGCAACTCTTCCCCACTTGAACTCAACATCCTCTCTGTAACATAACAGTCATTTGCAGAAACCAACTGTGTTGTCAAATGAGGCATAAGCAGGGAGAGCAGATGAGCAGTAAAGAAGCATAGATCACATTTTCATGCAAATATACTACTAATAAGCTAAGAGAACAACCCTTCTCTTGAAAATAAAAATGCTAGTTAGTGGAATCAGCAACTAAATGAAACCTTTCTTCTAACTTTTCTAGGAGTGTCATTTGCTTTTTAATGTTACCCTGTTACATATAATTTCATTTGTTATAGGTACTGCAGCTGAAGTGTCTGATGAACCTATGGATCTATCTACATTGTCTTTCCTTCTACTCTTCCTCTCCTCCTCTCTTCCTCTCTATACTATCAATATTAAGATTATAAATTACCATCACAGGATAATTCAGATGGAAAGGGGGATCAGATGTTCTCTAGTTCCTCCTCCTCCGTCAGCTATGAGACCAGACCAGGTTACTGAGGACTATTCAGTCTGGTCTTGTAAACCAATATGGAGACCACACAGGTCTGGCTAGCTGTTCCATTACTTGATTGTCCTTGAAGTGAAGAAGTTTCTCCTTTCATATAAGGTCTGTTTTAGTTTATGTCTTAGTTTAAGGTCTGTTTTAGTTTATGTCTCTTGCCATGCACCACTGTGAAAAGCCTGGCTCTGTCCTGATAGTGTTACCTGGAAGGATGTTTTTAGGTCCTGCCAAAGCGTTCTTCTCCAGCTCAGCTAAGCCAAGTTCGTTCAGCCTCTTCTTGTAGGGCAAATGCTCCAGTCTTGAACATCTTGGTTGGCCCTCCACTGAATTCACTCAAATTTATTGGAGTGTTACTTGTGTTTGGGGTCCAAAACATAATTACTGGCTACAGCTTGTATTTTACAAAAATAAAATTTCACTCCTGTTTCAGTGTTCTTGACTACACCTGTATAGCTCAGAATTCATCTACTCTAAGAACTAGTACTACAGGTATTATTAGATAGAAAAGGTGTTTTTTGTTTGTTTGATTTTAATATATATTGGATTTTCATTTAAGCTATGTGAAAATCATAATCTTGCTGGGTGCCAGTCCAAACAGCAGGTCCATCCATACCAGACAGGTAAAAACCTTAGTGAACTTTATATCAAATAAGATAATATAATCAGAGCATGAAACTAGTGTCAAGAAAGGAAATGCAACACATTTGTTCCCATCTGTTCATAAAAAAAGCTGGCTATATCCTACTCCGGGATATTTTCTTTCAGCGCCTTTAAAAATTGTCATTATTGATCTTATGATCTACTGATGGAAGGACTTGATTCAGTCTGAATCTGCTTTGAGAAAGTTACTTGCTGAGCTGCCTGGAAAAAAAAGTAGTTTAACAGGGAGACAGAAAGAGTCTCTGATTCTGTTTTTTTCTTCTCATTTTCCTTGTCCTTATATCTTGTAGTTAGGTCTGATCACCTTAAGAGCTGCAGGTGCTATGGGAAAGTTCAGCAGAGTGCAGTGAGGCAGTTCAAAAAATGCCAACCTTTGCATATTCCTTGCTTCCTGCATCTCCCGCTGCTAGCTTCCACTCTCTGTAGTTTTTTAATTCCTGTATGTACAAGGAACTAATTCTATTTTCCTGTTTGTGACTAGGATGTTTTTGGAAAGTGAATATTACAAACTGATAAGAATCTGGTACAACAATAATACTCAAATTAACTTCAGTTTGTTGGCCTGGAACTTTTTTAGTTGCTCCCTGAATTATTAGAAGTGAAGCAGCAGCTTGAATTTCTACTTTGATTTAAAAGAACCTGTAAAGAAATATGAAGGTAGAAATTCCTATTAGTGCCTCAAGTGTTCTATTCCACCTTTGCTGATCAGACATACATGAAAGTCCTTCAAATAGCCTTTGAAGATAGAACTGAAGCAATTGATATATTCACTTCTTCCCCATGAAAATGACCTTTTGCAGGGGCTGAGACATTTCCATTAGTGGATATTTTTCCAGTAAGGTATTTCTTCTTTTCTTATTTATTTATTTATTTATTTAATATTGCTTAAAGGCTAACTTCTCATGTACTTTGAAGCTCAGATGGAAATGAAAACAAGTTTTCAGTATCTCCCTAAAATCTTTCAAAAACTTGGAGGTAACTGGTGCCTAATGATCTTCTCTCCTTAAAACTCCCCAGGCTCTTGTATATAGAGCTTCCTCCCTCCAATAGGGATGAAATATCAAAATAACTTATACATTAAGAAGGTTCTTTTGTTTCCTTCTTTTGTTCCCTTCTTTCTTTCCCATCTTTCTGTCCCTTTTTCCTTTTTTTTTTTTTTTTTTCCTCCTCTGGTGACACCAGAATGAAGTATTATTAGAGGAATTCTTATTTTGCTTATTATAGTTTGAATAATAACTACACCGTTACTTTAATCTGAAAGTGGTTTGCAGAATGGGCAGGATTGGGAGCTACAGTCACCGACAAACTTTGCTTTAGTAACTAACCTTTTATGGTACAGAAGCCATTTTCTGCTCCCTGACTAGGCTTCTGGCAGAGTCACTAAGGAAAGACTTGTTGAGTGCTAGGAGGCAGCATGGAGCCATTTCTGATGTCAGCCCATTGTGAGAGATGGTTCGTTCACTTCAAATGATTTAGTTCAGTCTAAGACATTTGTGTGTGACTGTGTAACTGGGTCACATATATCACAGAATCACAGAATTTCTAGGTTGGAAGAGACCTCAAGATCATCGAGACCAACCTCTGACCTAACACTAACAGTCCCCACTAAACCATATCCCTAAGCTCTCATATGTATGCTGGTAGGTACGTCATTGTGGGAAATGAGTTGTACAAAGATTGTGAGGTGTCCTCAAGGCTGTAAGTAGTCTATAGAAATGGTATTCAGAGGAATGAATGTCAATACAAGTAGCTGGTCAAAAGTACTCACCACCTTATTCAGTAAAAGTAAATGTATTTTCTTCATTTGACAGTTTTTTCAAGTCAAAAATAGTTTCCTTAAAAGTTGGATTTTTGTTTTTGTCATTTGAAAATGATGTAGATGTTTTTAGATAAGCACTTCTTGATTAACATCACTTCTTGATTAACATCATCTGTATTGTATTGACACAAGCGGAATTAAACTGTAATGTTTCCCATGTACCCCATCAGCTGCACTTCCCTGTTGTCCAGCTTTTAATTGACTGAATATCAGAGAACTGGTGCTAACTCTCACCATCCTGAACCATAACCCACCAGTTCAGGCATGTGCATAAATCCTCTGCTTTACCATTAAGAAATCAACTTTGGAATGTAGTATTCATTATTATAGAAATGCTGTCCTTCTACTATTTAAAAATAATAATAAAAAATAAATAATTTTTTTATAGTACTATTCCAAACATAGCGGTTCTCATCAACCATAGGTCATTCACATTTTTCAGTTCCAGGACAGGCTGTGATGTTGGAGGATGTGCCCTTGGGATATGCTGCCAGATGAATATTGCCTTTTAGACATTTCTCACTGCTGTGTTCAGAGGGCAAGTTTGATCAATGTATGGTATGAAAGATGGCTTAAAATATTAATTTGGTTCAGATCAAGAAGGATGACTGCCTAAAAAATGATGCTGCTTCACACAACTTTCTGAACATTATTTTGTACCCATAAACCTGTCACTCCTTTTAAGTGATAATGCTCATTTCTCTGTTCAAGAGCCAAGATGGTAATTTGGTTATGAAGTTATATTTGGGTGTTTTGTTTTTGCTATGGAACATTAATGGATTTATGCAAAATTTCTTGATTGCTCGAATAAATATTCTCCTGAGGAAATAAACTTTGATCTTAATCTTCACATTTAGCTTTGCAATGCCCTTGGCAATATGCATCCATGTGCATTTTTCATTCATTGTTTATAATTGGATATTTCATTGAGATTTCTGTGCATCTGCAATCCTTATAGATGCACCTTGCAAAGTTAATATTTTATCTATTTCATAATTACTCAAAGATTAGCAAGTCCTATCTGCAGCAAAGCAAAACTGGAATTGTGAACATAAGCCAATATATTTTTTTTTTCCTACAGATAAATGAACTATAAGAACTACTTACTTTTAGGCACATCTACTGTGCACCTAAGCCACACGTTACCTCTTGAACGTAAGTGGTGGCAGATGTATCTGAATGCTGATCATGCATGAAAATCCCTGAGTGTAGGGAACAAGAAATACTTAAGGAGAAATACACTTGCTGCCAATGTTAGAACAATGTATCTGCATCCCTCTCTTCTTAACCTTTGCAGAAGACCTTTAGAGAGAGGTGTCAGGGCAACTATCTTAAGACATTTTGTACTGTTTGTTAACACTGGAAGCCTGCACTTCTGGCATACTCTCTAGGCTGAACTTCAGTGTCAGTTTTCCTTTGTCTCTCCAAAGTACTGTGTTTAAGGAGTTTATTAACAGCCCTTATTTTGTTAACAAACTGAGCTGCTTGATTTTGTTGTAGGGCTTATGACAGAAGCCAGTGGTGTGAAGTATGAAGATGGCAATTTTAGCCATTAGAACGTGCTCTCTTGTAATGTCAGCCGGTAGGCTGCAGAGCTGGGTGTTTTCTGTTCTCATCTTTCTCTGTCTTCGTTCCATATGTTCATAGTATCTTATATCAATGCAGGCATTGGAGTGGGTTGCCCAGGGAAGTGATGGAGTCACCATCCCTGGGGGTGTTTAAGGAAAGGTTGGACATGGCACTTAGGGACATGGTCTAGTGAGTGATATTGCTGGTAGGGTGAGGGTTGGACCAGATGGTCTTGGAGATCTTTTCCAACCTTTATGATTCTATGATTTGCTGTTAACGCTATATATACCAGTCAATATGCAGGATGTACTCTGTGTACTCTGATATTATATCTGTCTACACAGGACCATGCCTGGTCATGTGTTGGGAGAGAAATGAGTTGTCATAACTTTTGATTCTTCTTAGCCTTGGAACTAGTACAGAAGGGTTTAGGAGTCCAACGGACCAGGACATGGCCTGAGGGAGTGCAAGGAGTGTTTGAGGGTGCAGGAATTGCTGGAATGGTGATGAACTACTGTGTAGAGAAGGTGGTGTTCAGTCTGACAGAGCAACTTATGCATACTGTCTATGCACAATGCTCCTTGAACAAGCTATCCTTAGATGAACTACAGCACTGAAAGGTAACTGGTTCAACCAGCCCAAAAATAGGGTCTAAACACAAACTAATATACATAAAATGTACATGATCAAAGAAGATCAGGGCATGGAATGAAATGAAGAGAGTTGTTATGACAAGGTAGATGTACCTTTTATCTTCAAGAACTTAGAGTTTTTGTGTCTCTATCAACAGATTAAAGGAATCTTTTTCATCTTTGTCTCAGTTGCTTAAAATTTGCATCTGATCTATGGTTTGACTTTAACTTCCAGACACTGCTTGTCACTATGATGAAGCCTGCCAGAGTAGAAGCCCCTTTTCATGCCTAATATTCTCTTCCTGAGTGTGCACTCTTCATTGTTGTGTACTTGATTATATTCTTCTGATTAACATTTTCTGCTTGGCACTTGTGAGGTATTTGCTATAATCCTTGGATTATGTCTTTGACTTTTTTTTTTTATTATTATCCATTTTTTTAACATCCTTCAGAAAGAATGGATTTTATGTAGTCTTCCTCTATCATCTTCAACAAGAAGATTGTACTGATTTACTATGCTTGTGCATAGGGATTAGAAGCTAATAGACCTTTAATTTTTTTCCCTAAAACAAGTAGGGAAGTGGAGGCTGCATGCTGGTCAGTGAAGCCTCTCTTTACATACAGTCCACCCTGAGAATTATTTATAACTTTGAAATCCTTAAGGGGAAGGGACTGTGTCTGTGGATGCACAGCATCCCTGGAAAATCTATGCTCTATGCAAGGTTCAGGCCAAGGATTTCAGCTCCCACCTGGAATTTTCACACCACAGATACCTTTTCAAGATTTTATAGTAGGGACTTGACTGATTTTTTATTTTTTTTTCTTCAGCCAGAAGAGTTGCAGAAGATTAAATAAATGTCCTGCCTAGTTTTCTGTTTTCCTACATCCTTCTAACAAACAGAGCCGGAGCAATGGAAATCATAGAGCAGTGTTAGATCAATGATATAGTCTTTTTTCACAAATGAAAAGTAAGAGGAAACGTTCACAGAGCTGGAACTATTCAGTGGGTTAAACGTGCAGTGGAGAAACTTAAATGGCTAAGTGCAAGAAGGTTAAGCCTTCTAAGCACTCCTGAAGATCAATTTGCCAGACACCTGCTGCTGTTTTCTTTCTGTTTTGTGGAAGTAGGTCAGGAAGCAACTAATGGATGTCTCACATGCTTGGTGTTTATTATTTTTAGTCATTTTTTGTTCCTTTTATTGATGGTTTTTACACACTGATGATGTTGAAGGCTGCCCTGAAGATATTTGCGTTCAAATAAGTCAAAGTCTGGCAATCCAGGAGGAAAGTCAGGTCATATAAAAGTCAAGATGTCCCCACACAATGAGACAGTTTGCTCTATGAAATAAGCCAATAACCCCTTTGCTTAACAGATTGAAATGACAGATAAAGTGCCTGAGGCATAGTCCCCTTATATGAGTTCATCAGACTGCAGGCATACATGGCTTTCCTTTATACCTATATTTGCCTTCAGGATGTTTTGGTTTTCTTGAGCTATGAAAGTTGAAGTGGGGATATTTATGTATTGTTAGTTCTAAGGTAAAGGTGAGAACTGTAGGAAGGGTCCACAGCCATTCTATGTTAGAGTGACAGTGATACTGGCTAATTGGTTCCTTTAGGAATCTTACAGATGGGTTGAACACGCATGGTGTATGAGCAAACAAAAAATGACTGCAAAGCAGATCCACATGGATACAACATATTAGCTGCAGAACAAAGCAGAACTGATGTAAAACTAGAAAATCAGGTATTGATCAAAACTCGGACAACCACCTTATTCATGCTAGGAAGTGATGCTGTAGATGTAGGCAAGGTAGAGAAAGTTCTCTTATGATGAGTGTTCTTGACTTCCATTCAAAGCATTGGCAAAATCTTAAGTTTTTTTAACTTCTGTAAGTAGACAATTAGACCTTTTATATTTAGCTCATTCTCAGTGAGTACCTCTGGGATATAGCAGTGTCATTTCTTCTTATCTGCATTAGCATGTGATAACAACCTCATTTGGTATGCATGAAAATAACGGTACAATTTGCCCATCATTCAGCAGACTAAAGATTGAGGAAAGATGTTTGAAAAATCCCCCCCAAAAAGCATGAAGAGATAAATTCAATGCACTCAAAACAGCAGCTATTTTTTCTAATATGCATGTATTCAGACTGCATTGATGTCAGCAATGGTATGGGATACTTAAAGAATGTCCTAAGATATAAATAAAAATAATAATAATAATTAAAAACAGCCTAAAGTGTTTATGTAGGTAACTAAATTCTTTGTTGGTTGAAATGGCATCCACATCGTGGGTGAGTGGAATTGCTCTGTGCGTTTTGCTACATCAGAATCTAGAATTGAACAACATCGTGTCCTGACTGATTATTAAACAGAAGTTTTACAATGCCAGTCTGAAATAATCTCATTTGTGGCCAGATGAATGCAAGCTTCCCTACTGATCTGTCTCCTGGAGGCTCCTTTTTAGTTTTAGCAGTGCAGTGTATTCATACAAAGACTACAGTAGGATTCTTTCTGCTTTTATCTTAATGTCAGAAAAAGAAAAGTCAATGCATCAGGAGCTCTTTGAAGTAATTTCAGTGGTTTGAAAGAATGTTATTCATTGTCTGTGTCAATCATATTAACACTTCCAATTATGCTCCTTGTCAGTGGGGACAAACAACAACTTTTACCTGAGAGTCTCTGCTGTTATGGAAGAGGATTGTAGATTTTTTCCTGCCATGGGGATTTTTTATTTTTTTTCAACATGTCATTTCTACCAATCTAAGATGGAAATGTGATTTCAGCATGCATGGTCTCCATTTTGGCTGCAGACCTATTCCAGTATTAACCCTTCTACTTCTCTGAATAGCCATTAATCGGATTATATAGTTGTTAAAACAACCTTAGAATTTAAATTGGAAAAAATGTAGGTTTCTGATACTTAATAACTAATTGTTGTAATAAATCACTGAATTAAGTTGCAACCCATAAGTTATTAAGTAATCCTTATTGTTAGCAGTACTTTTTCTACACAGCCACGAAAGCTTGATAAATCATTAAAGATCAATCATGACTATGTAAGCACATGATGATATATTTCTATTTTTAATCCTTTCAGGCTACATTTTGGCAATTGCATAATGCTAGCAAAGGGCATAGCCACAATTACAGATACCTTTAGACAGTAAGAAAAGCAATGCAATAACCTTAGTAAAAACTGCTCTTCAGGGGAAAATGTGACTTCAGTCACTTGTAGAAAATGTGGTCTTTTTTTCCTATTTAGTCACTACAGTGCCATTAAGAAACGGAGTCAATCAGTTTGGTAGGAAAAAAGAGACAGTGCAAAGACAAAAAGAATATCTTTGTTGAGAAAGACACTTCCCAAAGCTACAAGGAGAGATGGTTGAAGAATGAGGGTGATTTGAAAATATCTGAATTCTCCTGGGGTGCCTTGGCTTATACGTGTTTACTCCTGGCTTGAAGGTGGCATCATCTTCAGGAACAGAAGCCACATTTGTTGCTGTGCCAGATGGCTACATGTCCTAGGTTGGCTTTGAACCTGTCAAAATATATAAGGGTGATTTCATGTGAAAAACTAGATCAGGTGAGATACTCACCATGCGGTTTTCTTCTGGACTATCTAGTTATTTAAGCTTTATGGCAAGGCTGTAATGTAATGTAGCAGCTACTGACCAGATTTAAGATTGTATGTAGTATGCACTTGTGCACTGTTCTAACAGTAGTACTACTTTGTAGATTTATAGGGGGCACTAGAAAAAAGAGATGAAAACAAGACACAAGTTGTGTTGTGCCTGGACACGCCACATAAACCTTCAGTAAAAATAGGCACTGGAGCTCCTTTGCCAGTGTTACAGAAGGGCAAACAATCTGCAGACATAAACTGAAGAGACAGGCTGATGTTTATGGTTACTTGCTTCACACTTGAGCAGGTCTAGAGCAGCTCCTGGGAATTACTTCAGCAGCCTGAGGGTCCCTGGCTGTTTCTGAACAGAGAGATCTGATGAGCTCTTCAGGGTAAGAATGAGGTGAAAACCATTCTGATCCTTCCATGGGCTGTCTGGTCCTATTAATTTATCAAGGTAGCAAGTCTTGTGTGTAGAGTATCATCCAGTGCTTTTTCTGAAGTCATTCTCACAGACTCTACAACAGAGTCTACAACTTTACAGCCTGGCCAGACTGTAGACGCTGCTTTTCAAAGGTCATTTGAATGGATTTACAGTGCTGTAATGCCGTACCAGAGCACTTGCTGATGTGCAGCATATCACAGATGCTGCTGCGCTGCTAGTATTGGGTAGGTGCTCTTCAATTTATGGCTCCATTCCCAGCATGACTTCCTGGGCATTTTTAGGCATGCTGCTCTCAGATTCAGCAAAATGTAGACAATATTGTGACCTTGCTTGATGTGGAAGGGGAAGACACAAATCCATATATAACCAGCATGTGTTTGTTGTTGTTGATGGAGGGAGGCATTTGCTGGGAAAGAAATTGCCCACATAGTTTTATAAGACCGTTGTATTCCTGCACTGAAAGCAAGGCTCTGTCCTCAGATGAGAAATAATTGGTAGTTCAGACTTTCACAGCAGGTAGCTAAGTAAATATCTCTTGTCCATGCCAGGGATGGTAACCTAGAGCATCTCGGTCAACTCGGATCTTTCTGCAAGTTGCTACAAACACTTCTGCTGAGGAGAAAAAAGCCAGAACAAACAGCATCATAAAGTCACTGAAAACAGGCAAACTATATGTATATTATTAATCTTGACCAGAGAAATTTCTTCAGCACTTCTTAATATTTAAATGTCTATTTAAATGTCTATGCTGTCCCACAGTGTTTGATAATACCTCCTTTTGTTCTGGCAGGAAGCTTCTGAATATTAGGATTAATATTAGTCTTAATATTAGGATAGAAACATTCACTAGTTTCTTACTCTCATTTTGAACATGTGTTTAAGTCATTATTTGAAGTTGGTTTTCCTCAGTTAAATTATATTTGATTCTCATTAAGAGACTGATTTTGTGGAGCCTGAGTTCCTGCAGTGATGCCCTCAGCACATTAGGAATATCTCTCAGCACCGAGCAGGAACAAACTCTTAACTTTTGAAGAGTTTTTTATTTGGCTTCAAGAGAATTTAGAAAGGCTTTGGCTGATTCTGTGTAGGACTCAGGGATGAGTGTGTTTATGAAATCAGAAGAAAAACAGAAGAGAAATGAAGCCCTGGAAATTGTAGACGCCTTCTCTTAAAATCCAATTATCTGCTGGGAAACAAGAAGCAAGAGGAGAATAATTGAATGGGACAGTACAGAAAATCTGTCTTTGTAGCCCTGTAGAGCAGGACATATTTCAGCTGCCTGGCTGTTACACAAGCATCGTTATTTATCTGTTGGTAACTTGCTTCTGACATTATCACTAAATTGGTATCACAGCTTGTTGTCCATCATTCGTGTTCATTTGAAGATGCAGCATCTAATACTTGGCCTCTTTTACTTGGCTAGCACAGTAAACCAAACAACCTTAAGTTGTCTTGGAAAATAATTCAGCTTCCAGAAATTAAACATGTATATTCAAAATCTGTTTAATCATCTAGAATTTTCTTCTCAAAACAAAATACCTCTTAAATTACCTTTGAATGCCAGCTTCATTTTGATCAGTAAAGTCCTGGCTGAAAAGCAGACTGGCCAGTGCTGGCCTGCTGTTGTGAAAGGTGTTTTGAGGAAGGAGATGTTCAGAGTCTGAGAGACCTAAGGAAATGGCCACTGTCAGAAGGCAGAGAAGATGAAGCTGGAACAGTCTATTCCTATTGTAGGCCTAGTGTGGACAGCTTATTTCCAGAGAAAAGTAGAATTTGAGGCCAGACTGTGACCAGCTGCTCTTTCTGTCTCAAGTCTCCTTTCGGAGAAAGACAACTGTAAGCTCTTCTTGTTCTCCCTGTTGCCACCAGCTCCTGGGATATTGCAGGTGCATGGGTATTTGTGGAAGTTTTATTATGCTTTGCAAAGTTTCTGTCAAAGCATACTGCACAGAACCTTATTTTATAATGGTAGGTTCAAGGTAGTTGATTATCTAGATATTAAAATGTGAAACAAAAAATTGCTGTATAGTATAGTTGGCAATTCTGGCTTTTAACAGTATAATAATTAAAGCTATTGCTGTCATCTCATTAGTGATGGCTGGAAAACTGAGGGACAGGAATTGTCAACAATTTCAGCAAGGGTTATGTTTTTTTTTTTTCTTTTTTCTTTTTAATTGTTGTGCTTACCTTGACCTGTGCTCCAGCTGCATGTGCAAAGGGAGATTTGGAAATATATGATACTGGCAGTGGTGTGGGAAGGAATTATAGTCAGGTGGAGGATACACTTGTTACATCCTCCTTGCCATTTCAGTAAAAAAAGAAAACATACAGATGGAAAACAAATTGGCAGTAGGTTGGTTAAGCAAAATATTGGTAACAGATCTTCAGTCTGATAAAAGATGTAGCATAAATAGTACATAAATCTTTGCATTACTAGTAATGTGACATTTAAAAAAATATATTTTAAAGGAAGCCCAGTGAGCTACCCCTGCCTTGAACAGATTCAATAATACACAAGTTTCCTGTCCCCTTATCTGTTTAGTTAAATGGATTTGACTGTGAAAAATGGTTTTGCTTTGAAGAGTGCTTTAAAACAAAATCTAGTAAACAGAATTTAGTTCGTATGAGGTATGCAGTTCTGAATACAAATCATCAATTTCTTAAGCGTGAGTGGACTTTTTTTTAGTATATATCTTTGGTGTGCTTATTACAGATTCTGGTGTGCTCAAGGTTTAAACCACAGTATTAAGTACGTGTTATAAAGAAGGAAAATAACTGTGCTGGGTAGAGTTAGAAAAAAATAAATTTCACGTGTTTGTTTAAATTTTGATATGGGAAGTTTGTTTCTTTTTTCATTGTGATCTGATGGTGCAGAAAGAAAAAAATAGCTGCTGATCACACTGGGCAGGCCCCAGTCTGACACTCTGGAGAGCTCTTTTGGGAGATATATAACAGGGGAGTCCCAGTGGCTCCAAAACTCCAGAAAATAAATGTTTTCATAAATGCAGCATAACTAGTTAGTGTTGCAGCAGCACCTAGGTTTTCATCTCTTTTTCTCTTCTATTTTTTTCTTTCTTTTTTTTTTTTTTAAAGTAAGTGAAGTTGAATAACAGAGGGAGTCATAGCATACCATATATGTCTTTTCTTCTAAAAATGTAAATTATCATTATCAAGGGGCAATAATAAATACACATTACCATACAGTGTTTAATAATATGGTACCCTGCTTTGGTGAACCCCCAGTGGCACATCACCCCTGAGCAATGGCAATATGCATCTCAAAAAACCTCCCTTGGTGAGCAAGAGACTGCAAGATATGGCACCCAGATTTAATGCAGAATCTCATCACCAAAGATAAAATGATTTTATGAAGGACAAAAAATCTGTTGGGGCTTGCTGGTGTATTTACATTTCCATCTGGAATATAAATTATGCTGAAGAGTGTATTCGTGCAGTTTTTTTATAAATCTGACAATGCTGAGCTCCTATCAGGCCAAGCAGCAGTTGACTCGTCTGACCCTGGAGGAAAAATTGCTCAGAAGCTTAGAGTATTTTTAATGCTCAGTCAGGGATTACATCTGTGCCAGCACCAGCCCGGAGTCTTGGCTGCCTTATCAAAAGCAGAGATACTGGAGGGTTTCTTTCTCTTTTGGTAGATTTTCCTGTTAAAGGTGTTAAAGATCCTTGGATCGCACTGAAAGAAGGAACAAGGCCACTACAGAAAAGGAGAACGCTTTTACTTCTGGGACACATAAACTTATGAGATGTGTGCACAGAGTTCGATATTTGTACTGCAGGAAGGGAGTGTGTAATCCAGGTAGAGAGCAAGAAAACCAGCTGGAATGACATCAGAAATACAGGGCTTAATAGAATGAAAAATATTGTCTTGTAAAGCCTCAGTACAAACCAAAGTACAACTATTTATATGTAGTAGCCACTGTAAACATGGGAATAATCTGGCTGGGGTGACTTAATGGAAAACATAACTGCTTGAAATTCAGATAAATCAGTCTAGCATGTAAAAAGGGTGGGGGTAGGGCAAAAAAACTTCTGGGGTTGACTAGAATATTGGGTGGTGTAGTAAAATCACAGTGGTGAAAGATCCACATGTTTAAATTAGTAGCATTAACCTGCAGATTTTAAAGCGTGTTTAGAGACCTAAGTAAGGACAATGGAGTTTCTAAATGCATACATTCTTGCATATGCTAACAGGAATGTAGCAGATTCCCTCATGTTGGGAATACTCTGATATCCACCCTTATATCCCACCCTGGAGCCTCAGTACAATGACTAATACAGACAGCTGGATTATTCAATTTTAATAAATTTTCAAACAAATACCAAATTGTTTCTATTTTCAGCTCTCTTGTAAGGGATGTCCTGGTTTTCTATGGGAATATTTGCTGCTATTCCCACTTATTTACAAAATCAGTTTTGAACACATTTGTCAGTTTACATCTGGATACTAGGAATTGTCACTTACATTGTTTGATAGCCTCTTACTGGGAGGCTTGAATCCTTGAAGCTTTTAGGCAGTAGAGTAATGAAATGTGATAGTAAGCGTTTCTTTTCTAGCCTGAATGATAAGGTGACATTCCTGTGAACTTGTGGGCATTTTTGTTGTTGTTTTTGTTTGTTTGTTTCCTTAAATATTTCTCATGAAGAAATCCTACCTCCATATAATAGTTGCACAACATGAGGGCTTCAGTCAGGAGAAAAAAAATCGTCATTCTCTTTTTATCCCATTAAGCTACCTCTTCACATCTCCAGTTATGGTTTACTTCAGAACCACCTGGCAACAAACCCATTCTTCTTTTGTTGGTGTTTCTGAGCAGCTGTGTGTTGGCTGCAAAGAAGCATGTGTATGTATACTCCTCTTTACAGCCAAAACACAGTTTTGCTTAAGCAATCTGACACTTAAATACTTCATATTTTAACACCACTGTCAGTCTACAAAATGTTTACTCTGTATATTCTTGTGCATCGTCTTGGAGGGGTAAGTAATACTTCATAAGTGCTGATGTTGCCTCACAGTAGCAGATTTCTTCTAGTCCCATAGTTCCTGCAGTAGTACCAAATACAAAGTTCTCTGCTCTTTTCTTATTCATTTTTTCTCTTTGAATCTTACAGCAGAATAAATCTGAAGTCCATTTGGTTGAATTTTACATTGCAGCTGAACACACTATTTTATTTTTTTTTGCCACTGTTGTGTATTCTCAGCTGGCATCAGTGGCATTTCACCCTGTTCTGTTTGGTTACTTTTCCACTTCAAATACTTAAAATCTTTTTAAAACTAAAGGTTGGGTTTATTCATCTGTGAGAACTCAGCGATGATGCTGTTTTGTTTTATTTATCTGTTTTAATTTGAAGACACAAACAAGACATGTCTTTACCTTGTTAAGATGCAGTCTTAATGGAGGTAGCTTATAGTTTGTATGCTGCATGTATAGGTTCAGTGTGCATGCAGATTCTTTCTGCCCATTGGGAAAACTTCTTTGGAATATTTGAAATCTGTTTTGGTATTTATGGTTTTATTTTGTTTCTCCTAACTGTGTGTCAAAAAATAAAAATGAACAGTTTAGTTTGTCACTGTTGACTGCAGGACAAAGGTGTTCCATTTATGATGGATCTGTGCAGCTACTACCACCTAATGAATTCAAATGTAAAACATTCACAGAGAATTTCAAGCAGCACCAGCTCTAATTGCCTTGTTAATCTTACAGAATGATGTCCTTTTCTAACTTTTGTTTAGAGTCAGTCAGCATATAAACATTCTTCCTGCTGAAAAAACTTCATAGGCAAAGTTCAAGTGAGCAATTAGTGATTGCATCTGTTTTTGAGTTATTTTCCCAGCTTGTGGTAGTTCAGTTAATAACCTTTTAAAATTCTGAAGTATATCCCCAGGCAGCTGTAGTTCTGTTTCCCAAATCTACTGCAATGTTCAAAGTGCTTGCCTTTCTGGGACCATCTGTTTCTCTTCTCCAAAGACTCTGTAAAATCCTTGGCAACCCCTTGAATGAACCTCATGCTTCCTAACATGGAAGAGTATCGAATGAATGCACAAACTGAAAAATTATGGGAAGAGTCTAATTGATATTAAAGCTGGTTTACATTCAGTGACCATTGAAAGAATAAACATTATGCCTCAAAGCACCTCAGTGAAGCATTATATACATTTATCAGCAGAGCACATAAAAGTAGATGCCAAAAATACCAGCAAACATCCTAAAATTGGCATGGCATTAACAAGGATCTATCTTAATCCTGAATGGGGATATAAAACACCCAAATGGCATCAAGACTACATGTTTCTTAAATTATTCCATAAGTATATCTAGGGAGTCATTCAAAAGTTTTCATTCTAATATCCCTAGATAGAAACTAGGAACTCTTGGATATGAGTCCTTGTGTTGTGTACTGTTTGCCTTAATACAGAAGCTTGTCCTAGATGTTGCCTACATATTGGTATTGTCAGTCATGGCTTTCTGGATGTGTCTAAATTTTGAACTTGAATATGATAAATCAAAAAGATAAATTAATATACTAACGTAAACCCACAAAATAGTGGCAAAAAATGTGGTCCTGGTAAAAAGAAATTAGACAGCTATTAAAGACTTTGCAAAGTTGTGTAGTTTTTGTAAATACACAAAAATTAAAGCATTTGGAATGTATCCACCTTACCCAGGTTTCTTCCTCTCTGTTCCAGACAGCTGGTGAGCAACTGCTTTCATTGAGAGGATCAACTATGCAACTATGCACAGGAGCTGTGCCTATACAGTTACTCAACGTTTTTACAGTTTTAAAAATATGCTGTCTTTTCTATTGCCATCTTGAATTTTGTTAAGAAAAGATTGGCTCTCAGCCCTCCCCCCCCCAAAAAAAATAAAATACTTTTTTTGTTTCTTCCACAGAGATTATCAAACTTTAGCTGTGTACTCACTAAGCTGTGCAAAGAGCATTTCTTCTGTCTCCACGAAGCTGAAAACCATTCCTGCACTGCATTTGCTATTCTTAGGCATCCAGTTATTTCTAGATCCCTGAATCATTATTTATGCTTTTGATCAGTTGTTTCTTGCCTAAACCCACCATGACCACATGGAAGAATAGAGAACGCATTCCTGTTGTTTGACCTACTATAAGTCTGTGCTGATGATTATTTTATCCCAGCATGTCCCTTCACCTGCACTGAGTCTTGGAAACACAAAGGTGAGGCAGGTATTGCATCCTCAGCATCAAATGTTTGGCTGAGTGCTAGGCACCTAAATCACTGATAAGGCTGATATCCTGGGCTCTCTAGCTATCTAGTTGTGGCTCCTCCACTGGGGCTCACATAGGCTATTGATCCAAGCAGTTGCCTGAATATGCTTGTCTCTGTCCTTTGATTATCTAGGGAACATAAGGAGGCTAGAACTTATCCCTAGATGATGGAATTATTTCCCTTATGCAACTATGGCATATGGCATAGTATGATGGAAACACACCTCAATGTCTATGTTTTTTAACTTGTCAATTTGCAGTCTCTGTAGAGTAACTCAAACTAGTCTCAAACTAGCTGCTCCATTAGCCTGAATCTTTAGGCATATCCCGAACTGACATGTCCTTTGTCACTGGCTGCCTAGGTGATATTTTCTTCTTCAAATTTGTCTATCAGAAACTGCAAAACCATAACGCTTAGATATGGGTTTGTAACTCAAATATTGTTTGTCATGCAATCATATCCTTGTATTAACACTAGTTTCTTGCAGGCATAGACCTATACAAATACATATATACATATATACACATAAAAATGTATAAAACCATGTAAGTATATAAACATAATTTTGCAGTTTTTAATAATAGATTCTTATGTGTTAGAACAATTTCTTACAAATCTTTAACAATTGCTTGTATAACCAGAGGTCAGTTATGTGGTGGAGTGTCCTGGCCCAGGTCCCTACCTCCATATGTTTAAACAGTGCTTCTCAAAAATGCTCTGCTTTCCATCCAGGAATGCAGCCAGATCCTTTGTATTGAAGTGTCTGTCTCAGACTGCAAATACCCTGTGGTAAGCCTTGCACAAGTGTGCACCTGACTGAATATGCATTCCCACTGATGATATAATTTGGCTTTGAATTTGTGCAAACAGCTACCTTGTACGTCCTGTTCCCCTGTGCTTCCGTGCTCACTCAGGTATGAAATTGCTACATACCGCTCAGGGAGTGTGCTTATTTTTAATAACAACCAACCTTTCCTTATCATCACTGCTCTGTATCTGGGACAACATAACATACTAGTCATTCTTCCATTGGAAAACTGTCTTCTGTAGATTTTGCTGCATCTAATTGGTAAACAGTGATATCAATACATGAAAGAGATCCTTCAAACACAGACTCTATCCAGCCTACCTTCCTGTAGCTCATATGAACCCTTGCATTGTCATATGGTGTGGCTTACACCTTTTGTTCAGTACAATCTTCCTTTTATCATTTTTGAAAAAAAAAAAAAAAAAAAAAAGGCAATAATATACCTTACTAAAACAGTAAATGTTATTGTACTGTTAGACATATACTGGATGAAGAAAAAAATATTCCTTGGCACATACCTTCTCTTAAAGATGCAATGTCTTTCTCACCATATGCTTGCTCCCTTCTTTGTTCCTGGCGTTGAAGGCAGGATGATCCTCCCAACTCTTACATTCCTTACAAACCTTCCTTCCTGATCACATATTTAACAGAAGTGCAATTTTGGGAAAAGAGATCAGAACATCAGTCATGGTCACTCTCTTTTCACCGATTCATCTCATTCATTTGACTGATGAAGTTAAAAAATGCAAATGTACCCAAGAGGATGCTTCCTCTTTCTTCGTGACTTAGAGCTCTATGTTGTCATAAGTTTTTATAAAATCAAATATCTTAAGGAGTTCTCACTGTACCTTTATCTTATCAGCCACACAGGTTTCACAGACCAAAGATGACAGAACTAGCATTTGGCATGCTTATCCCAGTTATCTCCTCTCTACTTGTTATCACTTTTGTAACCTGGGGAATTGTGTGAGTGTTGGTCTTCCTTTGGGAAAGAAGAAGCTGGTAAAAAGAATAACTCTAGCAGGTGAAGTTGAGCCTTTGGTGTTTTGAATCTCATTCTTTGTTTCATAACAAAGAACCTGAAGTTATTGTAAAGGAAAATGTGCCCTTTTGTGCTCACTCACCAGATAAGAGACAAACCAAGAGCCGTATGTATCTTCATCCCTTGAACAATCTCTGTGCATTGGTATCCTATTTCAAGAGACAGGGGAGTTTTCCTCTGTAGGTGCAATACTGCAATTGCATTCAAGAAAATGAATGCCTGCACACAGATGCAGACTCTCTGAAATCAACCCACTATGATGAAGGATGTATATTACTGTTGCAGGCTCTGCAGTGTGAGAGACTTGGGAAAGAAACATGACTTAGAACATAGAATTATTTTCCAGTCTCATTTTAGATCTGACATAACTCTACCACGTTCAAAAATATGCTTACTCATGTCTTTGATTTATCTGTATTATTCAGTCTCTAGACCTTGTTTGTGGTTCCTTATGCAAAATTCAACACAGTTGCTAAATTTGTGGCCCTTGTGTTTGCATTTCATTTTCTCGTCAAATACTTTTTTTGCATCAGTGTTGTAAAATATTCTCAAAGGGCAGAATTAATATTTCATGAGTACCTTCAACTACAGCTAACATTACTGATCAAGAAAGTCTGTTTTAATATAGAGTGTGATTACAGTCAATGTGGTCTTTATCCAAAACCTGTTGAGTAGAAAATGCCCAAGGACTTAGACAGTCTTTCAGACTTTTATGTGAACGTTTTTATCTGTATCTGACAGTCAAGACTATTTTAGCCTGTGATGTCTGTCTGTCATGGAAAGTTAGAGCATGTGTACTCTTGGGAAGAAGATAAGGTTAGCTTAAGAAAAAAATACAAGACTAAATCATTGCTAGTTATGTATGATATTTGCAATTAAAAAAAAAAAGTCACTAATTATCTTCCTACACCTACTTTTAGATTTAAAAAGTGATCATCACCTAGATCTCTGTAATTTTGATACAGAAAGAACACTTCCTGGTTATTTTATTTTATGTTATTTTATTTTATTTAAATTATCTTCAAAAATTAGTGTGACTAGCTTCTTTAGCTGGTTATGCAGTTCCAAGGACAAAATGACTTTTTAATTTAATTTTTTTTGTGTGTGTGTGTCCAAAGTCTAATATAGATAATGGGGGTCATAGGGATGCTGGGTGATAAGCTAGAAAGGTAGCTGTGTTGATAAGCAAAACCAAACAAGTCCCTAGCTAGGTAAAAGTGGCCTAAACTTTCATGAGTGTGGAGAAAGAGAAGAGCTTTCATGTGAACAAAGCAATTGAAATTAGGAAAGTATGTTTTGCAAGTAGTGTAGCAAGGGATCAAGGAAGTCAAGCTAAAAATGATTTGACCTCAAAAGATAAAGTTGACTTAATATTTATTTATAATTTTCAGATTTATAGGATTTTTTTTTCTTAATGATAAAATAATTATGCATTCATATACTGAATATGGAAAATCTTCTAACTGTAGACACACTCAGGGCTCAGCAGGGATGGCTCTGTCTTAGATGATGGTTGGATAATCTTGATAGTGATGTTTTTTCCATTCAGTGCACTTCTGATGTCTTGATAGGATACATTTTTGACATTTAAATATCCATTGTTATTAGAGATATTACTGACTTAAGTTGCGCCAGGGGAGTTTTAGGTTGGATGTTAGGAAGAACTTCTTTACTGAAAGGGTTGTTAGACACTCGAACAGGCTGCCCAGGGAAGTGGTGGAGTCACCATCCCTGGAGGTCTTTAAAAGACATTTAGATGTAGAGCTTAGGGATATGGTTTAGTGGGGACTGTTAGCGTTAGGTCAGAGGTTGGACTCAATGATCTTGAGGTCTCTTCCAACCTAGAAATTCTGTGATTCTGTGATTCTGTGACTTCCACTTTCAATATGTTTCTTTAAAAAACAAACAAACAAAAAAAAAAAAAAAAAAAAAAGAAAAAGAAGAAAAAAAAAAAAGATGCAGAGGAATCCTCTGCCTCTTTTGGAAAAAAAACAAAACAAAACAAAACAAAACAAAAACAAAAAAAAAAAAACCACAAACAAACTAACAACAACAACAACAAAAAACTTTCCACAAATTAAGCTATCACCAGCTAGACAATTATCCTGCAAGTGAATATCCATTCCTACCTTGCCATCTGTTGATTTCAGTGCATCAGCCTGGGCAGCAGGGTTAAATCCTTGAAGAATCAACTTATTTCATCTTTTGCATTGAAATCTTTTTTTTTCAGTCAGAAATCTCTTCAGATTAAGCTGTGCTGGCTTAGATTTTGATGTTAAGGAAGCTTAGTAAATGTGGACATCAAAAAGAAAAGCAAAGCAAAATCTAAAATAAAAATACGGTAATTAGTTTTTTCTGTTTTCAAATATTGCACATTCTTGCTATTGTTAAAAATCTCAACCGAAGGCAACACGTAAGACTTCCTAAAGAACTTTTCTGACCTATAGTTGCCCTTAACTGCCTAACAGATGTCAGTAGGACCCAAAGGTTCCTTGAGTGTAAAGAAAGAGAAAGTCAACTTAAGAAGCAAACAACAGAAAAGATCAACATCAAAACCAAGCCTTTATCATAGGAGCCAAAATCCTGTTCAGAAGCAGATGGATTATTTTACGGCAAGTATCAAACCAGAGATTGATATCTCTGAGCTAGAATCTCTACACAAAACAAAAATGACAATTCCTCTCTTGGAGAATTTCCAATTAAAGACCCCTACAGTTCATCATGCAGTGAATGTGTTATCCCTTGTGTTTCTGTGTCTACCAGGTAAAATCTTTCTTGTTTTGTGTGCAGTGGAGCCTGTCTCAGCACAGCCTGTGAGGCATCCCAGCGTGACTGTGCGAAGATGGGAGCAGAGTCAAACACAGCTTCCCCATATCAGCAATCCACGCTAATCTTGGTGACTCATACTCTTCTTTTGACATGAAATATTACTGGGTAGTCTCAGTATTTTAATTATACTAAAACTGATTAAATCAAGCTCTGGAGAAGCTCTTCTGATAGCAGCAGAGCTGTATGAAGCGCTTTAATTGAATAGGTCTCTTCTCTGTCTTTAAAGCCACAGCCACATGGATGTGGAGACCTTCCATGAACATATGGTTCCATATATTCCTTTATGGAAGAGTCATAGCTCCACTGGCTTCACAATATTTGATGCCTCTGGTACATGTAGTCAAGAAGCAGCTTCCAAGTTAGTCCCGTTGGGACCTTCTAAAGGGGTTTCTGTATCTCTGTTCTGGTTCATAGGTGCTACCACTGAAAGAAGGATGCTATCTTTATCTGAATCTGTCTGGCCAGGATGGAAAGAGGCTGTTTTGTGTCACATAATAATTTTCCCTAGAAGAGAGAGTTGTCTTTTTTTTTTTTTTCTGTCTTTTTTTTTTTTCTATTTTTCTATTTTTTCTTTTTTTTTTTTTTTTTTTTTTTGTGATCAAAATGTGTTTTACAATGTGCTGTTAGATGCCCAGGTGTGTTTCTTAGGACTCTGTCCACACTGGCTAATGCATATGTTTTTCTTTGTAGAAAGTATCTTTGCAGAACTGAGAATCTGGAGCACTCTGACATGAATTAATGAGCAACTGTTCATTTTCTATAGAGGTTCTTGCTGGCTTTCTCCTTTCATATGGGGGACCGTCCGTATATCTGATTATGGTTCCATTGCTCTTCACTATGTGTATTACGTGAGGGAAATCCATTAGCTAGGAGGTGTTATCATTATCATTGGAAAATACTTGAAGATTTTATTTAGTGCAGTCATAAGTGTCAAAACAGCTAATTGAATGCTTTCATCTCCATGACTAATGAAAGATTAAATTACTGCAGAAACATGT
This sequence comes from Anas acuta, assembly GCF_963932015.1. Taxonomy (NCBI): domain Eukaryota; kingdom Metazoa; phylum Chordata; class Aves; order Anseriformes; family Anatidae; genus Anas; species Anas acuta. The sequence goes on from NC_088987.1 coordinate 23,231,779, forward strand.
CACAGGATTCTACAAATTGTAACTAAAAATAACAACCTTATTACATTTAAAGATAGTTAAATGTCAGTGCAGGAAGTGTCTCAATGCAGAGAGCATTGCAAATGCTTAAGAAAAGCACCACCACCGTGCGTTTTGGTGTCTTAAGGCATAGAGACAGCTCCTGGGCAAAATCGTCAGAGCTGGGACCAGAGCCTGCTTACCATCGGGTTGTCCCAGTGGGCTTCCTGGAGGAACAACAAAGCAGTTAGACGTTAGGAGGAAAAATAATTCAGTGTGTGTCAGCTGGTGCTGACTGGTCTTTGAGAGAGCATGCTCCTCTGCTGCTTGACTTGTACTTGTCCCTAATATTCCTTTCCTTCTCCCACGTTCTGTAGGACTCGATATAACTGGAAAAAAAATACGTTGTAGGCATCCTTCAGAGGAATTTTGTACTAGTAACAGACCTATGGTTGCAGTGGCAGCTATGTAAACAGCAAAAAATCAATCTTATGAATCTGCTCAATTCATTCATCCTATCTAGAAGTCTGTCACCCAGAAACTAATGGTAATTCTCATCACCTTACCCCAATCCACTGCTTCTTTGACCTTTCCATGTTCCTCTAAGTCTTCATTTTGCTAACATTGATTTTTGTTTTGTTTGTTCCTCTGATTCTTTGGTTTGTTTTGCCCAAACCTTGTAAACCGTATCTGGTTCTTTCGTAAAAACATACCTTTAACATCTTGTCCTCATGAAAGTGTCTTTTGATAAAATAAGGATGACTTTTGTATTGAGTTTGCATGCTTTACCACTGCGTGAGATAACCACAAAGGTTTTATTTTCCTTGTTTGCATGTGAAGAACTGTAGTGGATTCTAATTTTCTTTGGATAAATCCAAGTTTCATGGGAATGAGTAGCTGATTTGGAGGCAGAAGATTTTGATTTCCAGAGGGAAAATGGAAGTAGGGTACATAGGGCTGTATGTACCCTCTCCATACTGTCTGAAAGAACATCACTCATGCAAATAATGTATCATACAGTAGATATTTATGACTCTTCTAAAAAAGAACGTGCCCATATGTATAGAATAAATAGAAAATCTATGTCATAAACCTCTAGTCTATGCTTAGCTGCTGCTTTAATCTGTGATTCTAAACCCATTCTGAATAAAACCAATTCCCAAGGCAGGATGAAATTTGGTAGGTTGTTTATTCACTGCTGGCATCCTTTTAGCTGCCCCTTAGAAATTCATATTCCAATTATCAAGACATAGGCATAGATTTTAAGTGGAATCCAATTAACATATTTTCTATTCCTGGTCTATTACTCTTTTTAAATATTACCATGGTAGAGATTCCTGATAGGTTTTCTTTGTATTTCCTCTGCACTATTCTTACTTAGGAAGATAAACAGGGAAAAATTTGAGGACAAATTTTCAAAAGGAGCTTTTTAAGCTACTGTTTATTGGGGGTAGGTGGCTGAGTGGGTAGAAACTTACTTTCTACTTTTCAATTGTCATTTACATATTTCTTCTTACCTTTCACCCAGCTGTTTTTTTCAGTTGTTATGAGAATTATGACAAGCACTTTTAATTATTTTCTCACAATAAATATAGTTTTTATTTCAGAAGTCACTGCTAATTTTAGGTCTCTGATTGATTCCTCTGTATTTGTCATTCTTTCTAATCTAGTTGTCTCCCAATTCAGATGTGACTTTTCTGGAATTATGTTAATATATACTAATTTTCTCAAATTCACCCATGGACAGTTTTGCTGCTTGATGGCCACAAATGCCTTCAGATCTGCTGATCTGGCAGAATTGAACACAGATCATCAAGCAATTTGGGACCATGTTATTGGGGCTCCACCTTACAGCAGATGAGAGCAGAATGCCAATGGCATTATAACTTCTCCAGGTTACTTGTCCAGAAACTAGGGAAAAGAAATAATGATGGTTGATGTGGGCAAAAAAAAAAAAAAGAGCTTTTAAAATGATCATATCGCCTATTTTTATAAGGGTAAGATTGCCATGCATTTGTTCCTGTAAATATTTTTGTTCCCAAAAAGCATATGGGAACTTAAATCATTGAAACCTCTTTATAACCACTTTGAATACCTACCCGGGAGAGGGTAGTCATTGTACCCTATTCTAAAATTCCTCCCTCTTTATTGGAAGAGGTCTTATTTACCAGAGTGGATTATAAAATAGTCTAAACTATTTGTTGCAGAGTTGGAATTAACTTTATATTTCATTTCTGTTTAAAACTATCATGGATTGATGTAAACTCTAATAACTCTTTAGGGGTACTTCTTTAATTTCTGAGTAGAAATCAGAGGCACAGTGATTGTTTGTACATATATATGTATAAATAAATATTTTTTGAAGCAGGGTATTTCCTGACTTTATCAGATCTTTGTTTTTTGTTTGTTTGTTTGTTGTTGTTGCTGTTGTTTTTTTTTCTTACGTATTTTAAAGATTGAATAGACCAAAGCTTTGGATGTTTGCTTTAAGTAAATAGTGATATTTAGATCACAGACAAGTTTCAGTTTACACAGGCTAAGTAGAGGATGGCTATTAGGCTGTTCTATGAGCCAGAGAGTTCCTGTTACAATAAGAGTAGATCCACTGGCATGAACTTTGATTATTTGTGCAACAGCTGATGGCAGGAAAGCCTGAGAAAGAAGCATCCTGCATAACCCGGTTGTCTACCACCTCTTTCCTGTAGTTTTCTGTACTTCAGCTAATGTAGAGTTTAGAACTTGTTCCTGAAAATTAGACTAATCTTGACTTCTAGAAAAAAAGGTATGTAAAATTGGTGAGCTGGCTTTGTGCCAAATTCTGTTCAGACTTATTTGTACTGTAGTTGAGTTTGCCAAAACCCATAATGCCCTTAATGGTCAGTGATAAGTTTTGCCCTCAGTAATCTTACTTGGACCAACTGATTTTTTCCATCAGTGTGGCAACTTCTTCACACGGAAGGATTTCTTTTTGGATACTAGCTATACCCAAGGGTAGAAACTAGATTTATGCATTTTCTTTAAAAAAGCAATAGTAAAATGTTGCTTTCAGAGAATGCAGTTTTTCATTGTGCCTTAAGGTCCATGCAAAGCAAGTATTTTCTAGTAGTGTTGTTTTAACAACATCTTACATAAAAATGATTTATTTGGCTTGAAGATTACTGTGCAGACAATTAGCAAGAAACATCTCTTTTTAAAGTAATTTGTTATCTCTGCATATTATAGGAATGAGGCCTTGATTACTGCATTAGACATTTAAATGAAGAATAATGAAAAAAAAAAAAGCTTCCAAAACATAATAGTTGTGGTAGCTGGGTATTTTTTGCATCATTACTTCCATGCTGGGTTCTTATTGAAACTGAATCTCTGAGCTTTCTGATATTTTTTTCAAGCAATTACCATTATTATTAATCTCTGTATCTTTCTATGGCCTTAAAAAGTATGTTTCTCTGTTCTTCATCTGCACCACCTCTGGCTACAGAGGTACACTAACCAAAACCAAGTTTGCAAGGAGCTTTGTGGCCTTCCTGAAAGCCATGTGCCAAGGATATATACCTAAGAATAAAATATGTTGTTCCCATCCCACCTCCCCTCCCCCCCCCCCCCCAAAAAAAAGGTGATAGCAAGAAAAACAATTCCTTCTTGAAAATTCAAAAAATTCTGTTTTTCTTGCATTTTGTTTGTGCAGCACTGTACTACCCCTTTAATTAAAAATCATTTACAGAATATAACTTTCCCTAGGGTTTTTATAAAATGTAAATTATGAATGAGAGGAAACTTCTCCCAGATTCTGAGAATGAATATAAATAAGTTAATGAAAAATGTTTTAAAAGTTTTATGGTTGAATTCTTTCTTCAGATTTCTGAATGAGGACCCTCTGTGAGTGGTACAAATATGCCTGTGCTCAGAAATGGTTTAGTCTTTTCAGGGCTTGTTCTATGATCATCTGTCTTAATATATGTACTTCATAGTGAAGTACAATTGGTTGAAATGAAAGGGGTTAATATCACAATATCACCAGCTACATCTGAGATCTAATAATGGCATTTATTGTTTTGCTTAGAACTTTGCCTAAATCTTTTATTTGTCAACTCTGTATAATAGTATCTAAGAATGATAGAATACACTTAAATAGTTCATTTGGAAAGAAATTACAAAGATCAAGTCCAACATCACTGAAAAATCTCTTCTGTTGCCAATTGTAATTATTTCCTATAAAGTAGGCAGCCATTGTGAGTAATCTGACGAGTGCTTCAAAGAGCTCTCTCTACTTTCAGACTTACTTTTTTCCCCCCTCTTTTCTTTTTTTTTTTTTTGGTATTATTTCTATTAACTGAATTAAAAGAATTAAATTAGCTCAAATATGCTGTAAATTGCTGTAACCTGCTCTAAATTGGTCCCACTTTGAGCAGTGGGCTGGGCTAGGAGACCTCCATCCTATATTATGCTATGCTTCTCTGATTCCAGGTAAACCAGTGTTCCTAATACCCCATTTTACAATGCAATGTATTAAATTCAGCTTGATTTAGTTTTCTATAACCAGTTAGTTTGACATACTCTGGTAAAAATTAACAAATATTAAAAAAAATCACTACATGTTAATAAGGAGCTCAGCCCAGCCTTGAGAAGTCCATAAGAACACAGGTGCTATGTGATACATGCTTTTATTTTTTTCTGATATGATTTATAAAAGGTCAGCAATAAAACTACTCCTGGAACCCAATGTAGGGCACAGAAACAATTATGCAGTGAAAGGATTCTGCTAATAATAGTTCAAATCAGAACCAGCTGCGCCTAGGCTCTTGCTTGCCCTCCAAGTTGCTATTTGCCCAGATTAGGCATGTCATTTATTCAGTGCTTAGAGCAAATGGAAATGACTTCAGTGAATCTTGTGCTGACAAATGCTTTTGTTTAGTCTATTGCAGTGTCTATTAGAGGAACTCTCCTGTGCTTTCTAAATTGCAACAACTTTTTTATAGAAATGATGCCAAATCATGAATTTTTTAAAGGGAGGACAGTCCAGTTTTGTTGTCGTTTTAATGCTGATAGTTATAAACACATATTTATTATTATTTACCATATGTAGTGTGACAGACTTTTTGTGCATATTTAACCAGTGAAATAATACAGATCTAACAGCTTCAAAATTTCCTGTCATCATCTGTGGCTTGCATGTAGGCTGAAAGGTGTATCTTAGTAGTTTCAAATTACCTAAGGAATGAAAGAAACAAATCATAAGATGTTTTTCTAATATTTTATGTTGACTGTAAAGCTCCGGGTGTGAACCCTGCTTGCTAATGTTCAGCTTGTGGGTGTATGTTTCAGAATCTCATGGATTTATTCAACTCTGACTTAGAAAGCTGGTGGCTCAAATTTTTTTTTGGTGCATTTGTAATATCAGTGTGTGAAATTTTCCTGGGTGCTGTTTTTTTTGCAGTACATGACCTGTTTGAAGAAAGGCCTTGACTTTCAAACACACTGCATTATTTAACGTTTCAGGGCATTTGCCTGACTTCTGTAATGTTCCTGCTAAACATTTATGTGGATTGTGAGTCAGTAGTTTTTAAATGGGAATATATCTCAGATGTGAAATCCAGCTCTCTATTCATTCAATTAAATAGTTTTCACAATTGCTGTGATACTTCATTAGTTTTGAATGGTAGAGTTCTCAGGTCAAAAGAAACTATTGCATGTCTCCTGATTGCATCCATGTTTGAAAATATTCTCATTGAAAGGGCTATTGTACTATGAGAAGCTTCCTTCGTCATTTTCTTTGTGCAGAAGCAAGCTAGCAAAATGACGTTTAATAAGTAGTTTTCCAGACTATGTATGATCAAGGATATTGCAGGAATGTTAAATCAAAGAGGGCCTGCAAAAGGCAAATGACTGGGCATCCATTAGGATCCATTGGTGCTCATCCATCCTGGTGTTGAAACATGTAGTCCACTGGGCTGGCGCCAGGGTTGGAGAGGTTTGCCAAAAGCCAGGAAACAGCTGACCAGATCCTACTGCAGACAACTCAGAGAGCTTTACAGATGATAGGAGCATTGCATTTGCAGGAGACCAATGCAGAGCATCTGACTGTTTTACTTTTCTTACTTTGCTAATTAAATAATCCTATGCCAAAACACATGCTGTAGCTGTGTCTCCATGTGGCAATTCTGTGTAGGTGGCTGATTTGCTCCTTGGTAATCTTTTTATTCTATAAATGGAGATAATTTCAGTTTGAAAGTCTTTGTTTTACTTTAGCATACGTCAGTGACTAAGGAAGTGTAATCTCCATAGAAGTCCTGCATGCACTTTTTCAGAGTAGCAGCTCTCTTAAAATACAGAACCAGAAGCTTTTTATTATATATTTTTTTAAAGGTGGTATATATGGAACAATTCAGAGTAGATTCATATCAAGGTACACAGGCATACTTAATACCCTCACAAGGTATATAGATGTACTTAATGTCCTCATGTCCTTACTTCACTGTATCGATACAAGTTGAGAAATAGCAGAACTCTAATCTTCATTAGTGTTATTACATCGTGTTTTCCTGGAGTAAATTGTCTGTTTACCATCAGTTCCTTCTTTTTTTGTGCCACAGTAGTAGGTGTTTGTTTGTTTTTGATTTGAGGTTGATTCAATGTTATTTTCCTAGGATTTGAGTATCAAATATTATGCTGTAATCTGTAATGGAAAAAAAATTAGGATATAATACATAGGTATAAGAAAGACTAAGTCTTCAATGCATTTTGTTCCATTTGACATGAGGAAAATAGTGTAGTCCAAATTGTTTAACTTCTCTATTTTTTCCCCAAGGTTAGAGTTATCCCTTGTACAGGAGTTGAGGTTTACTTCAGTATTAAGTATCTGAAATTCAAAAGTACCCTAAAAGCAGATCCTCTAAAATATAAGCATTACTTCATGTTACCCAGAGTAATGGAAATGAGAGGAATAAGAAGAGAAGTAGAATGTTAGAAGACTGGAATTTGTGTCTCCTGTGAGGTTTGTTGAGAGAAATGTTATTTTTGTCACTCTCCCTTGACTTGTTTTCCTGCTGCTTCTGAGTCAGAGGGGATTTGCACCTGTTATTGAAAGGTCATATTTATAGCTTACAATCTTAGCTGACTACAGAGGCTGTGACACTTTTGTCACCTACCTAATGGAGCAACCTCCTTTCCAGTTTGCATTCAGTTCTTGGTAGAGAGAGGTATTGTGTGATCTGTCCCCTCAATGCATATGGTGCTTTTTAACAGTCTCACATTGCGGGCACAAATGTTCTCCTCACTGAGAACATAATGAGCATCATAGGAGGTGAGAATGGCTTTATTTGTATTCTTTACTGTCATTCATTTTTCTGTGGCTCTAATGTTAAATCAGTGGCAGCTAAACCATTTTTCAACCAACGTTTCTCCAAAATTTTATCAGGATATGCAATGTTAGGGACATGGTTTAGTGGGTAATATTGGTGGTAGGGGAACAGTTGGACCAGATGATCTTGGAGGTCTTTGCCAACCTTAATGATTCAGTGAAGTTCTGTGATGTCTGCAGAGAAGATTAAAACTGAACTCAAGTCACTTATTAATCCTTTTCTGTAAACTACTGATCCAAGTTCTTGTAAAAGGTTGTAACATGCTGGAGAAACAATGGCTCAAGTAATGTGACATAGTTTCCTGATGGTGGAAACAATGATATTGTATTTGTTAATCTGTCTCAAAGTCATTAAAAAAAAAAAAAAAAAAAAAAAAATCCCTTAGAAGAAAGTTTGCTTCATTCTGACTTCAGTTTTTTTCCTGAAAAACCAAAAGTGTGGGGAGAGCCTTTTCCTTCACTCCTCAAAAAAGGCAATATAAAATAGTGGTATGGCTGCCTGTACAATCAAAACAAGGATGTCCTCAAGGCTGCACCCCAGCCATAAGCAGCAGGAGGAAATGGCACACGGGAGCTCCGCTGGTGCTAGGACAGCAGCTACTGTCAGCCATGCTCTCCCCATTGCTACCCCAGCACACAGATACTCTCAGGTGTGCTTGTTCTTTGCTGTGCTGAGGTGACCATTTAAGTGAAAATGGGGAATTCTGGAGCAAGTGGTTTGGGACTGGGAAGAGCTGCCAGGTGGAATGATATATTTGTGGATTTTACCAGGACGGCTTTCTGTCAATGGAGGGACAATGCCTTGCCCATGAGCAGCAGAGGCAAATCTTTCCAGACTACCTCAGACTAAAATTTTCAATGTGACTTGTCCCCCTGTTGTTTCTGTTGTAGTTGTCCGCAGGCCAGCAGCAGACTTGCACATTCAGCGTAGGATGAGGTGCTTAATGCTTTAAGATCACGTAGTTTTAAGCCTTTCTGTGATTTATTATAGATTTTGGATATCAGCTTAAGTGATTTCTGGTCAGGAGTCTTCTTGCTGTAGGAAGTTGGGACACAATTTTATTTCATCCTTAAAGCTGTTACTCACACAGAGACTTGCCCTTTTTGTTGTCCTTTTGGCTGTATTACCTGAGGGTCAGTTATAGCAAACAGGCAATGCACTGTACATCCATACCACTCTGTTTTAGCAGGAACAGGAGATGAAGTAAACAGAAAAGTAAAGAGAAAAAAACTTCATCTCTTGAGATGAAGTAAAGAGTAACTAGTCACACCCATGCACTTACTTGATGTTTCTGCTTCTTAGTTCCTGGATGTTTGTCTGGCTTTTAAATTCCCCACAAAAAGAATAATCAATCTCTTCTATAGACAAAATTTTTGCTATTAATCATTTATTGGAATTCAGGGATGTTCACTCAGAATTTTAAATGCAATGTCTAGTCAGAGTTATATAGCCAGGGGGATGTAAAGCAGGCACACAATAACAAAGGCAGATCAGACCAATCTGATTTATTCTGGTTATTTGATTTTCTTCTGTTAAAACCTGCTATGTGGGCTCTCTTAGCCTGCCGCATAGGTTTTCTCTATGTATATGTAATACCATATAAAATATATACATTTATGGCCAACTGCTAAAAATGAATAAAATGAGTGAGATGAAAAACTGTTTTATGTATCTTTATGGAGTTATCTTTGGAGTTTGCTGCTCGCAACTGCTTCTTTATGTGTAGTTTTATATTGCTATGGTTCTGAATTTCAGTATTTTATAGCGCATGAATGTTGAACATACAGATTTATTCTTTAAGAATGAAATGCAAGAATTTAAGAAGTTGTGTAAGTTTCCGCATTCAGCAGCATCCTTCTCAGAGTTTGTAAGCTTTATGTCTCTAAAGTTATTCAAGAAAGCTGTCACTTTCCTCAGAAATAGTGTTGGCATTTTGGAGTCATATAAGGTACAAGCAAAACAAGCTTTTGTGGAGAAACAGTGTCTGTGTTATATATATACACAGCTAGAAAACCAGATGAGCTTTTTGGCACATTAAGCTTTTCCTCAGAACCAAAAATATTAACAAAATGTCTCAAATGCAACAAACTCCCTGTTTTCCAAGGTCAGAGATTGTAATGCGTTCGCCTCTTCCATGATGGAAGCTTTCTTCAGTTAATAACTGAATTAAAACTTTTCCTCAGAGAATTTTGAACAATTATCATTTATTTTGGGAAGAAGTTCCAAAACTGCAAAAAGCAATCCCAGGCTATCTTTAGGTTGGCTGGTAACACAAGAGGTTGAAATCATGTACTTTCAGCTACTTTCCTGACACTTTTAGAAGCTTCCACCTGTGAGCATCCCTCAACCACTTAATTCGGGTATTATTGCCTGTTTGCTTCGCCAGTGCCTGCCAGCACTTCAGCTGCCAGTGAATCATCAGTGGCCAACCTGGCATACTAGGTATGGTGGTGGGTTCTCTCTCTCTTGAATTCCTATCTGAGGGCTTCTTCTAGCAGCTCTCAATAGTGGATCTGTGACTGTACCCTGAAAGCACTTCCTCTGCTACACTAGGTAAATGCAATAGACATCATTAAAACATGCAGGCATCTCTCTCTCCCTCCCATCCCCACACACTAGAGGAGGCTTTACTGGTCACAGTGCACAAGAGGCAAACTGGACAAGGTGGAAGGAAGGTCACTGGCTAAAAGAGTAACTGGAGTCCAGCATAAGTTGGCAGTCTTGGTTGAGGAAAAGCCAAAGGATGGAGGAGTAGAAATAGTCATTTCTTAGTCATTCACAGGTTCACTATACAAACACGTTTAATTTGGTTTTTGACCAAAGGAAAAAATTTTGATCACAAGATTTAACTATTCTTTTCTGTATCATGTTATTCATAGGCCTTGAATATGTAGAAATCAGTGAATCTAATAGTGCATTTATACTGTCAGTTGTGTTAGGTTATATGAAAGTGGGCAGCAAAAAGGCTAACATAATTGCACTTAACTCTGCTGCAATAAGAACAAATGGGTCTTTTTAGACATCTGGTGATATACCTAGTTTTGTGTGTTGGTTTTTTTTTTTTTTTTTTTTTTCTGTTTGTTTTAACCTAGACAGCCAGAGATACATTCAGATAACCCATTCGCATAGTTTCAACTAATTATTTCAACTTTGTATCGGTACATTTTAATGCTGTACTACTGACAGGTTCCTTCCTTGTGATATTTATCAGCCTTCAAGCACCTATGGAAAACATACCATTTTGCATTCTGATTAAATTACTTTTAGTTTTGAGTATGCCATGTCCGTTAGAATGGAGGAGCTTAGAGGATATATAATACTGCAAGAAGTGTTTAGCTGTCAGCTGATGACAGTCTCTCATTTCCTACAGCTAGAAGGGACCCATTAGTATGACAAAATGCTGCATTTTTCAATAGGTCTTAGTGAATACGTGTTTCAAAGAGAATTTTTGGGATGAGTCACTCCCAGACTGTGCTCTATTTATCCATTATTAACTCATCTGGAATACCACAGTGAGTAGTTGGGATTGCCAGTGGTTTATGATATTGATATTAAGTGCAGTGTGCAAAAGCCTAATTGTTTGTAACCGAGTAATAGAACAACAACCATTTTCGTTCAGTTAAGAAGATCCTTTTGGGCCAAAGACAATCAGAATTCCAAAATCATTCCTATGATCCATTTTCCACTATTTTAATTTTAGTAGTAGGAACCTTTCTCCTTTGGCAGGCTCAGTGACTTGCCAAAACAAATAATTTTGGTTTCTTTTTATTCTTCTCTGAATTACATTTCTGAACTCAGAGAATGCATATGCTTATTTTACTATATCTACGGAACTAAGTAACTGTAGCAGTACCTTTTGATATATTGTGGTGGTTTTACTCAGGTGGGCAGCCAAGCTCCACCACAACCGCTCTCTCACTCCCCCTCTCCTCAAAGAGGAAGGGGGAGAAAATACAACACAGAGAACTCGAGGTTTGAGATGAGAAAGGTTTAATTAAAGGGAAAGGGAATGAGGAGGAAAAAAAAAAAAAAGGAAACAAAAGAAACAATAAGGCCGTGCGGAAGCACTGAGAGAGGGGGAAAAAAAAAATATTCTCTACTTCCCATCAACGAGCGATGTTCGGCCACGTCCTGGGAAGCAGGGCCTCAAAATGTGTCGTGGTTGTTCAGGAGGAACAGCCCCCTCCCCCACGAGAGCCCCCCTTTTATTGCTGAGTGTGACATCAGGTGTTATGGAATATCCCTTTGGTTGGTTTAGGTCAGCTGCCCCGGCAATGTCCCCTCCCCATCACTTGCCCACCCCCAGCCTGCTGGCTCCTGGGGGCTTGGAAGGAGTCCTGATGCTGTGCCAGCACTACGCAGCAATAGACACAACACTGGAGTGATATCAGTGCTGTTCCAGCTACGAGCGCAGAGCACAGCACTGTGTGGGCTGCTGCAGGGAAAAGGTGACTCTAGCTCAGACAGACCCAACACATATATCTTTTCAAACTTATGTTATTAAGCCTTTACTTAGTATAGTCAAATATGCTAGCAAAAAAATCAATGCAAACAGTGGAAAAACTATTCTGCCTACATAAAACTGTCTAACAACAGCTAAATAGTTCATAGATCTTGTAGGATCACTATCACAAAAATAAAATAAAATAAAATAAAATTGGGAGTTTTATTTCTAACAAGGTAGCTTGTGCATCAAAGGCAAATGCGAATCCTGATGTTTTTGCAAAACACAACTGTGTGTAAGGAAATGAAGCAGAAAGATCATTACACTGAGACTTGCTAAAGGTGGGAGAGAACATTAGCCTTCAAAGTGAAGTATTTTGCAAGTTAGCCAGCCAACAATAATATTAAATAACTTCACCAGGATTTTATGAAAGCATCCAGATGGCTCATGCACAAAAATGGAGGCAGTGCACAAGCAGGCTCTAGCTCTCAGTGGATGCCTAGAGGATGCTTATGATAATATTTGTGTAAGGTGTGCCTGGACAGGCACATATGGTGACTACTTCAAGCTATAACTCTTGGTTCAATTAGCTGCTCAGCTTTACCTTTGTTCTGCTGCTCATTGTTACTGGGGCTGTGCCAAGCTGACAATGTTGAACCTGCATTAGAGATGGGAACCCAGATATTTTCAGGGCACAAAGTATGAGGAAGGGGAAGCTGACCTTCCTGAGGTTTGCCTGGTTATATGACCTCCTTTCCCTGGAAGGTGGCTTCCCAGGCTAGATCTCACTCCATTGCTATGTCTGGTCCTGGACACACAGGCATGCTCAGGTATTGGCCCATGGGACCATTTCAGGATGCTGCTACAGCACAAATGAGCAAGGTGCTTATATCTCAACGGGGAGAGAACTTGAATGTGATTTTTTCTATCTTGATTTCTGTTCCTTTAATTTATTCTTCTATCAGCCTTGTAAGAGGTTTACCCTTTATTTTTTGAGAATTATCCATTTAAACACTGTTCTTAGAAACTGAGTTTCTGTTAGGGAAAGAAGTATAACTGCTATCTGGTTTGAATCTAGCCATTGAGATACAAAAATGTGTTACTAAATTATACTGAAAGCAGTTTCAAAAGGGAATACTAAATCAGTCACCCTGTTCACACAACATTCAGGAAAACTTCTTACTCCTTCAGTCATGTCTGACAGTTAACTTATTATTTTAATACGTTCACGCTTTCTTAAAGCTTGCTCAGATAATGTGAGGTGCTTCCAGTTTTATTGGGATGTGAATGTTCCGGCACTGATATTTAGACTTTTTGAGTCAGGTCTGTTTTGATGATTGCATTTTGATGCTGTTCAAGAGTGGTGCAGATCTGAACAAAAAATCATTTTTCTTTCAGCACTTGACAGTCATATAAGTTGAGCCCTTTCCCATGAATGAGGAAGGTAAGAAAACTGCTTTATTGTATTTGAAACTCCATTTTTAATAAAATGTTAATTGGTCTGAGAGCAATGGAATATATTTACTGGAATCAAACCAAATTCATTCCTCCCAGAAAGGCAAAGCAAGGGTTGTTACCATGGGCATAGGCAGTGAACAGGAGACAAGACAGTTGTGTGCAGAACTGCTAGTAAGAGCATTCAGTCTCGGGCTCAGTATCAGGACATGGGGTGACTGAAACAGGAGGAAAACAAGAAAGCAGAAAACAGAACAAGTGCAGAAGAGGTATGAGGCTGCACAGACAAATCGGTTCAGCTAGAGGCTGGCTGGGAGAAGATGTTCATCGATCTGTGACACCCCACTGCTGGAGACACTGGCTCCTGTGGCACAGCACTGTATAGTAATCCATTTTAAACAAAACTGTGTGTGTGTGTTAACTCAAGTGGGCTGATTACATTGTTTGTATTGTTTGCAAATTATAGTAATTTATACTGTTATACTAATTGCTGCTGGCCACTTCCGTGAGAGTGCACAGCTGCTCATCTCACGGAACCTGGTGGCCTCTCGCTGGTGAGCAGGACAGAGCAGTGGGGGCAGCAGTGTCAGCATCTTATGCCACACTACTGCTTTAGACAACAGGGAAAAGGATGAGTCACTGATTAGAAAATTATTAATCACAGTTGTTATTGTAATGTCTGAGGGCCAGTCAGAAGGAGCTCCCTGTTACCCCAGCCTCTGAGCACACCAGAGAAATAGCCGATGCCTGCCCTAGTCTGGAAGTTGCTCAGAGAGCAGCCATGGAGGGATGGGCTCCACTTGAGTGGGAGGAACAGCAAATAGAATATTTTTCTCTAATCTTTTTTCAGAGAGGTGTAGGTGTCTGCAAAGAGCAATCTGAGTAATACGCTTGGATAAGTGAGATAATGGACTAGTCTATTTTAAGAGGTTAGTTTTCCTTGTTATTGTTGCACCTACACCTACTTGCATAAGGAGAATCGTGGCTTTATGGGAGGCCTAGAAGAGTTTATTTTAAGAAGAAAGCTACCATTTAGGGTGAAATGTTTGTAGTAGGGGCAGAGCGGAGATTTTACACTCCAGGTATCTTCCTTGGTATAGGCTTTTTGTTCCAGGATATCCAATGTATCCAGCAAATCCATGTTTCAAAATGTCCATAACATTTTGAACATATGAACAGAAGGAAGAGCTCTGTGATAGATTGGCATGGACAGTTCTGTGGTAGTTCCTTTTTCAGAGACCAGGGCAAGTGTCTACAATATTGCAGCCTTTACTTGTGTTACTATTTTGTGTTATTTCAAAGTATTTAGAGAAAAGAAAGATCCTACAAAGAAAACAGTATAAATACAGTTTATTGTATTTGCAAAACAAGAAAACTAATTATCATTTTAGATGAAGAGCATACCCCTTGAAAATAAAATTAGTTGATAACACAGAAGCAAAGAAGCGATAAAAGGACACTATTTGGTGTGATCCTGTCATGGGCAGTGCTCAGTGGTTAGCTCAATGGGCAGGAGTTGCTGGAGCATGAGATGTTGCTGAGCACTTTGCCAGCTGGGATGTTCTTTCACAGCTTTGAATCACTTTACTTTCTCAACTTAAGAAGAGTTGTGAGAGACGAGGCTTCAGCAATGGCTTCATCAGGCATTTCTGTAGCTTTGAGAGATGGTGTCAGAAGATCTGTATTTTTCAGATGTCTTCATACAGTGCTGTTGTAATTACCCCAGAGAAGTGGCTTCTATTGTAAATTCTACCAGGCCAGACAAAATAGCCTAAATTAATTTCTCTTATTCAAATAATCAAGTAAGAAAATTTCAGTTCCAGAGTTTATTGCTGCATTTGAATGCTAAACAGCATGGTGACCCTGTTGATGCAGGCTGTTGAGACAAATTTCAGAAGGAGAATAGTTGCAGCTATCTTAGACTTTTATCAGCGTCTGTGCAAAGGACTGTGAGGAAGATGGAATAAGTCATTAAAATATGATCTAATGATCTCTGCAGGACAAAATCTCAGCCCATCCCCATAGCCTTGAAGGGCACAAAGCTGGACAGGAAATTTGGGATTTCAGGTGAGGAACTCAAGCTTCCAAGTGTCTCACAAAATCCCTGGTGCTGCAGACTCCCAATGAGCCTCACCCCAGAGCCAAGGGGACCTGCTGAGTCCTTCGTCCGTCCGCATGGAGAATAGAACAGTGTTTCTCTCCCAGGCTTCTTTGGGTGTGTTTGTGTGTGCTGGGGGGAGGACTTCACTTCATACATCTTATTTCTATCTCTAAAAACTACATTGCAGCCAGGAAGTGGAAATGATATCTGACATTCTAAGAATCATCAGGAGAAAAACAGAAAGGAGAGAACAGTTTGTTTTGTAAGAAAATGAACAGAAACTATTCTGAGCTCCATTTGTTATGGATCGAAGTTGATGTAATATCAAATATCATCAACAGCAGTGCTGTGCATGCTCACAGACTTCTGCTGATGATCAGTACCAAGAAAAGAGAAATAAAATTTGGCAAGGAAAGTAGCACAAGGAAAATAACTTCTATTTTAATGATACAAAAATGGTTTTGAAATTACATACATTTTGTGTGAGAAGCTAAATCATTTCCAAAACAGATAGTAGACTTTTCTTCAAAAAAATGAGGATATAAAGCTTTTTTTATTATTATTATTTTTTGAAATGATTCGCTTACACAAGTTTCTGCATGTTTTTTTCCAAATACCTTAGAACAGGCTCTATATTTTATCACAGGATAGGATCAGACAAAGATCTCAGTTCATTTAGGTCACTAAATCCTGGCTGATTGAGTCAAAAGAAGCTTCAAAGCTCTAACAAGCATACCAAGGACAGAAATCCTCAGAAGGTGAGGGGAGTTTTACATCAGCTAGGATGAAAGATTTTTGAAAGCTCAGATGCTGTATTTACTCTTTATTCCTTTTGCTGTAAGCACCCAAACAACTGTGTCAGTGTCCGTGCACTATGGGCTTTCTGTCAATGTATGGAAAAGCAGTGCAGGCCCATGTGGGTTGACATCTGTATTGGAAAATGGTATAGATGGCTTTGCAAAGTACTGCCTTGGCCACTTTGTATGCTTCTGTAGAAATCTACACAGGAGAAAGTCTTTAGGGGAAAAAACGAACAAACAAAAAAACTACATCAAACAAACAAAAAAGGCCAAACACAATTCAGTTTCTAGAGTTTCTCTTCATCTGTAGGAAAGAGAGTTATGGGGTTGCAGAGAAGCTGTGGGATGTTTTTTTTTTCTGCCCAGAGATGTCCAGGATTTCCAGAAATGATCAGATTCACTCTCCACTGTTGCTGTTCCCCCAGAAGGTCCCATGTTCACCACAACATGGTTCATATCATGTTTGCATGGCTGTAAGCTTCCCCAGGTTCTCCAAGGTCAGGCTGTGTGAAACTGAACTGGTGCTCCTGTGTGTGTAACATATGATATTGTTCATTATTATAACCAAGCATGATTGTACAATGCTTTCATAGGCCTCCTGCTTCACTGAGTTGCAAAATCAGCAAAGCTATTAGTACTTATCCACTCATAGTTCAATTTGTGGCCCATTTACTAGTCATGACTCCAACCCTATGGGAAGGAAAAATTGCCAGTAATTAATGGCCTTTCTGCAGTGCTGCTCCCTTCCAGGTAGATTGCTTTCCTGAACATGCTGTATCAAGGACTGGATGAAGAAGTGTGTCATAATCTGCCTTTTACAAAGGCACAATTCACAAAGAGTGAGTTAAGACACTGTGTGCCCACAGCCCAACGGTCATTTCTAGGGCCTAATTGTTCCTTGTGCTTGTAAACATAAGCATCTGTAGGTACAAGCTAAAGGTCCCAGTGATACCACTCTCAGAAAAGAGTATTCAGGCTTCTGTAATCAGAAAATAAATAATAATAATAATAATAATAATAATAATAATAATAATAATAATAATAATAATATTTCAAGTCAAGGCTCTCTGTCCCATAATGAGAAACACACAACTAATGGCTAACTGGGATAAAGAACGTGTTTGAAATGGCTTGCCAGGTGGAATTAATCCTGTGAGGAGAAATAGCAACAGCAGGACACCTTGGGAAAGAGGGCACAGGGAATCCTTAGTGGCTGTCATCTTCAGCAATGAACATTACAAACAGGGTGTAGAAGGCTGGGAGCTGCAGAGGAGGAGCAGGGGTTTTGTGATTTGGGGGTGTCTGTGGACTGCTGCATCCCATGGGACTGTCGGAGAGCAGGGAGGACAAGCAAGGGGACACGCGTCGTGGTACAAGGCTCTGGCACAAAGCATGCAGAAAGTCTTGGAAAGAAAGTCAGTACATCTTTTTTAGGGCTTGATATCTGGAGATCCTCAGAATCCTTTAATTATTAAAAGCAAGGATCAATCAGTAGATCTCCTTGTCACAGGCTGTGACAGGAACAGTTCAGGTTGAGGGTAGAGGCTAGGGCTGCAGTTCCACAGAAGGCAAGCAAGGCATTGGCAGAGCAATACCCACACAAGGGCTGCAGCACACACAACAAAACGTTTGTAGTTACACAGCAGCTGGAATTTCAGGCAGTTCTATGGCCAGATTGAAAGCAACAACTCAGGGCTAACTGTTGTGGACACAATATTTATAACCTAGCACTTTGGGGGTTATCCCTTAACTCTGTGTCTGAGCTGTAACTGCTTGACACAAGATCAGCCCATCGAACACAGAAATTTGAAGTAGCTCTTGTCTGAAAGGGGCAGTTCTCTCATCAAAGGTCTTCTAGTGACGGAGTGTCATTGACTATTCTCCTTCGTGTGAATTCAGCTAGAAGATATTTTTTTATGGCTCCAAATATATTTTCCTTTTATTTGTAGTTGGGAGATGGGAGAGGTGACCATCTGAAGTCATAGCGTGTGAAAAGGCAGTGTAAAGGGTATTATAAAATCTGAAATTTATGCTGTGCCATGAATATAAGGGAATAAAATATGAGAAACAAATTGTGGATTTTTGCCAAAAGAAATGATAATTTCCTTATGATTCGCTCTCTCATCCACCCACACTTTTCTGTTCAAGTGTAGCCGGTCTTTATTAATTCTAGATTGTTGTATTTACATGGATTCATGTAAAAATTGTTATATTACTTAAGTCTGTACCAGTTTGCCATTATATCTAACTATTTATCCATTGATAAATGATCTAGAGATTCCATTAGTTTTCTACAATGAGGATGTTAGATTATGAAATGGAAACCATTTATTTAGTCAAGGACATCAAATATGACAGCGTGGATGAATACAGTACAGATTTCCACATTTTCCAAATACATCACAAATTAAATGTAAAAATGAGTAATCATGCCTGTGAGGAAAGAATGACATGATAGGGCATAAGGCAGCAGCAAGAAACTGTGGAGCTGGAAAAGTCCATCTGAAAAATGAGACAGTAACAGCAGGCACAAGACTTGCATTTCCTACAGGCAGCAGGATGCAGCAGCCTCTGCTGGGCTGCTTTCCAGGTGGAGGTAGCTCTGTCCTCTGTGCAGTGAAAATGCAGGCTTGGCCAGCAGCAGAGCCTGGTCCTGGTCTGTAACTGTACTGTTCTTCCCCTGCTGGTGGCTGGAGCTTCTCCTGAATACCCCTCTGAACTGACCCAGTGGCAGCGCTGTTACCAGCATCCTCCTCTTTTGTGCCCATCTGCGTGTTTTGAATCGACGTGCTGCCATACACTGGAGTACGGAGCTCTCTTAGGACAACTATATTTTAATAAGATTGTTAAAGTTCAGTTGCTGTTTCCTGGTCTTTAATGGCACAAATATTAGTAAAGCTATTACCTAGTTCTTGGCACCATCTTCCCTGATGATTAATGTATTGCATGCGATGGCTCTGCCACAGGCATTGCACGGCTTTCCAAGCAGCAGCAGGGGTTTGAAGCGAGAAGCTAGAGAACATTTGTGCATGCAGCATTTAGGGACTATTTAAAAAAAAAAAATAAAAAATAAATCTGATTTTTATTGCACAAAGTCCACTAAGGAAAAGGCCAGGAATTAAATGAAAGCAAGGATCCATCAATCATTTCTTGAGCTGGAGGACAATTAATCATTACTCTGACAAGATCTCTCCTGTGCATTTGCAGGACTGTGTTTTTAGTATGGTAGGCAATTAAGTGCATGCATTATACATGAAAAATATAGCTACTTTTTGTAAAGAATATATCAAAGGAGAACATTAACTGCAATATATTTTAAAGAAAAGAGGGATGCTGCATCCTACATAGGAGAGAGCTGAGAAGCAAGGTGCAGTGTCCCTCTTTTCTGGCCAGGTAGGCTGGGCAGCAAGTCCGGGCAGCAGTCCCTAGCAAGAGGCAGGCCTGCAAGCTTTAATAATCAAAACTCTAGAGCAGGTGGCTGGCTCTATATTATAAAATGCATCCAGAGATAATTTTAACATAAGCTTTAAATGTCACATTGCAAAGCAGTAAGGGTTTCCCCATTTTAAGGAAACACAAGCTAAGGGAATCCAAAACAAGAATAAACCTTCAAGCCCATCAGGCACAGGAAGCCTGCCATAAAGTTTGTAGAGCCAACAGATGATCCTGGCAAAATGCAGCACTCAGAGATGATAAAGTCACTGCAGAGAAGCTAAATGAAACCCCTGCTTTTGTTGGGTAGCAAACCAGAGGTTTCCCTTGGGGGAAACTTCAGGAATGAGATCTTCAGGCTGCAATAATTAAATAAAAACATCATCTCATTGCTTGGCAGCGATCAAAATGAAACCAAGTGTTGGGGCTCCTGAGACAGGACCAGAGAGCCTCTTTTGCCTTACCATATGAGTCTGAAGTTTGTCTGCATCTTGAACATTGCTTGTTCATCTCAAAAGGACAGAACTGAAAAAGTCCAGAGCAAAACAGAAGATGATTAACCAAATTTATGAAATGGCTTCCATATGAGGAACAACTACATAAGTCAGGACTTTTCATTGTGGGAAAAAAAATAATAATAAAGCAAGTGAACACACAACCAAATAAACAAACAAAAAACAACAACAAAAGGGATATGGTGGATATCTGTAAAATCAGGAATGGTTTGGAGGTGGTGCAAAGGGTTGTATCTCTGTCTTCTGAGAAAAATTTGGGAGCGTGACATTGGTTATTGGCAGCCACCAGACTTTGAACAACCAGGAAGGGCTGAGTCTTCATGCACAGCTTAGAAAAGCTGTGAACTACTGCCCTAAAAAGTAACTTCACAGAAAATGTAAGCACTGTGGCTGCTAGATACGTAGTGACTGCAGCAAGTGCAGAGCATGCCTCAGCTGAGAATACGTGAAGCCTGAGAGAGTATTAAGAGAAATGTGATATGCATGGATATGCATGCTGTTCTTGTACTCTGGGCTAGGCATCTGCTCATGGCTACAACTGGACAAAAATTTCTGTTGTGAATAGCCCCATGTTCTGGCCCCATTTGACTGATCATAAAAGCTGTGTTAATACAAGCATTCTAAGTATGCATACATCACCTTTCTGTCTGTGCGTGCCTGAGCTAGGTACAAATGCAATGAAATGTCATTCAGTGGCTGCCTGAACTAACCTGGTCTCAGGGTTTAACTTTCAAATACACAGAGACTGCTGTTTCCATGGCTTTTCACCTACAACCCCTCTTTCGACTCTTCATTCTGTGGCCCTGTTTTCAGCCTGGTGTAGGATAAAAGCCTTCCCTGCCGGACACATCGCTTACAGGCAAGCAAGGCACATGAAGGACTCCAGACTGTTCTGCAGAAGCCTGCTAGCACTGCACACTGGCAGCTTCCCCTGTGCATGTTTCTTGCTTGCAGTGGAAAGAATATAGAGCAAAAAGTGATGGCAAGGTTTTACACTTTCTCTGTGACGAAGGGGGATGTGGGGCTGCTTTTACCAGGAGCCACATCCCTGTCAGTGTGTTTGGATAGCTGTGCCTCCTGCCAGAGGTACCACTTCAGGTGGGACTAGGGCTGGGAAAAAAGACAAAAGTGCTTCAAGCATGAGGAAAAACTATCTGGCAGTAATTCTTCATTTCTGTTCTCTCTAGACAGCTTCTGCTTCAGGTCAAATATACCCTAAGAGTTGGGCCAAGCTTCCTGTAACCCAGGAAGAGGGGACGGCTGGGGGCCCTGCATGTTGGTTTTGGCTGGAGGCTGAGAGGTGAAGATGGTTTCTGCCTACCACCCCAGGAGCATGTCTTAACTAAATGAGGAGCTACCAAGCTATGAGCTTCCAGCATGTGTGTGGTACAAATGGGTGGTAAAAAATGACATCCTAAGGAGCTGTAAGGAAATTTCACATGAAAATTGCTCTTGTTTATGTTTCCACTTGGTCATATTTCTTTTAAGATTGCCTTTGCCTGCAGAGCAGAAGGGAGCAGTGAGGGGCACGCTGGTGCTGCACAGTAGCTCGTTGCTCTGCCTGGCAGCTGTCCTCTTCTGCAACTTGTTCTGTGCTTGAAAAGTCACCTGTAAAGTCAAAGATGCCTGTTACCAGAGAAGCAAGTGATGCTGCTTGAAGGGCTTTGGCTTCTGTGAGCATTAAATAGCAAAGAATGACAGAAATCTCCTAAGTGCTGGATAGAAATGGCCAGAGGGAATTTCCAGAAGTTACTTATGTCTTACCAGGAAAAAAAAATAAAACAAAGTAACTGAAAATTCAGTGCAACTAATACTTGTCAGTAGGAGTTGCTGTTTTTTAAATAATGCTCCTAACTTGCATAAAATCAAATGTATTATAATGAAATAATATATTTCACTCTTCAAATTACAGTTCTTGACCTTGACAAGCATTTCATAAAAAGCACATTAAAAATAAGTATTTTCATGTAAATTGCTCTGCTCCTTCAGAATTAGTGAATTGAAAAATGACTTAATAGCAGATTTTAGTCATAAAAGATTCAGGTTTATAAAGACTTGATGAATAACAAATCTGTGGATCCCCTTTCTGTTATACCACACTGTTTGAGAGCATTGGGTTAGAGTTAGCAAATTAATTTAAAGTTTTAGGTAACCATTACCATACCCTTTCATGCCTGTTTAAT
The DNA here is from genome assembly GCF_963932015.1 of Anas acuta. Lineage (NCBI taxonomy): Eukaryota > Metazoa > Chordata > Aves > Anseriformes > Anatidae > Anas > Anas acuta. The sequence goes on from NC_088987.1 coordinate 23,254,064, forward strand.
GATTAATCTTGCTCAGTGTTATTAGAGGATTTCTCACTCATATAAGCATTTCTTGTATGTTGAGGTGGTGAACTGTTATGTTGCTGCATCTTCAAAATGCATTTACCCTTCCTTCACTTAATGATACGCACTTATTCAAGGCTGTTTTAGTAGCAAAGGATCAGCTATTGAAATATAGGTGTGAAGAAATCTGGAGTTGTTAATAGAAATAAAAAAAAAATACCATTAATTCAACAGTATCAATATCATTTTGTGGGTCTTCATGCAGACATCAGCCTGGTCTGATAGTAGAACCAGACATCTACTTTGTACACCTAACCTAAACTCTTGCATAAACTTTTTATGGTATGGTCTTAAATACAACTGTAAATAGCAACTATAAGCACCTTCCTTGCTTTTCCTGTCAGACTGTTTCAAGGGAATGACACGGGGGAACTGAACAGCTATGCTGCAGCTATAACTATATTCATACGATGGGAGACTTGGTTTGCTGTGCTGTCTGGAGATATTGCGACTGTGATTTAGACCATGACTTCAGCATTTTTCATTTAAAAAAAAAAAGGGGGGTTGGGGGAGGAGAAAATGGCAGTATCTTCAAACTAGCTCAAAACTGCCTCTTTAGAAAAAAACTTTTTCAAAGGTAACTGTTGAGGCTTTCTGATTTATTTATTTTCCCATGTTAGAGATGATTTAGAAGCTTCAGACAAGTGTAATGGCTCATAAAGGTACTGTACAAGTGGAAGTTCCTGTTGTGGGGCCTCCTTGATAAACACCTTGCCTTACACACTTGGATAACTCCAACATTTGGCTTTACTCACACTTTCAAAATGAACTGAGCTGCTGAATTTTATTGTGTTTTATTTTCAACCTAAATTGTGATCTGCCAGTACTAAAGGGATTTCTACCTAAATGGGAAAAAAAAAATGCCTGATGTCGTCTGGATTTCTTGATATATTCAAGAACTTTTGCAAAATGAGTCAGTGATGAATCAACAGCTGTTGACTGATTTAATTGGTAAAATGCTCTCTGGTTCTAGCCATGAAACAGAAAGACAAAAGTTCCACATTAAAACCAAGCTACTGAAAATGAAGGTAATAAAGATTTAAAGAGCAGACTGAAAAGTACTTTCCACAAAAAAATAATTAAAAAAAAATGTTTCCAGAAATGATTTCTAAATGTGGCCAGTGAATTCTCGATAAAATTTTGTATCCTAAAAAAATAATTGATTTTGCACAGTTTGTTTTGACTACACAAAAGATAAAGACGTATGACAAGTGTAGCCTTGGGATGTCATCCCCCAATCCGGGATGGCAACGGAGTGTTCCAAATCCATGCCATTTCAGCTATGGAAATGTAAGGTCCACATCAGAAGCAAGTTGGTGTGAAAGTAACTCTTATCATCAGAATACGCACCCTTTCTGTAGCACAGCTGTCATACAGAAACATATTATTGCTCAAGGCTGTTTATTATTTCTTAATAAAATTGAAATGCCAGTACAATCCAGAGGCTTTCTTGCAGAGTCATCCTGATTTATCATCAGTCTTGTCAAAGATTCTTGTCTGTGGTTGAAAATAATCTAAGCCTGGTCATTTATTCTCTTTTTCTGATGTTGGTTGACATCAGCAGTTTGGTAGACAAAACAATGCTGTAAATAAACTTGAATTATTTTCAGATGTGAAAATAGCACTAGTTAGAGATCAGAGCAGTTACTGCAAATGAACCCAAGCTATTTTAATGCATACTGAAAATAGATACAGACGATGGAAATAAAGAGCTAGAGAGAGTGTTTTGACAAGAGCTATGCTCAGTAACATCTCTCGTTTATATCTGAACTGTAAAGTACAAAGGGAAAATAAATGCAGATTATCTGCATAATCACCAAGCCATTTCGTATCAGCCTGCCTCCCTCCTTAGCTAGTTATTTTGCTTTCTTGTTTCTCAGTTTGGGGTTTTTTCTTGTGCCTACTGTTCACTAAGAATAGTGCAAGACAACCACTATCTTTGGTCCCAAGACCTGGAAGCAGAATCACAATTGCTCTCCCCAGACAGGGAACTCCCATGCTGCCAGATGCTCTTCTTGTGTCAGTATCAAAAAGTTCTGTCTTTTTCCATATATATATATATATATAAAGTCTCAAGTATATTTAGTTTAATGGTTTCTACTTCATTTTCTGCATTTTGAGCTTTGGAGCAAGTAGAGGACAGGCAGCAATCACTTGGAGCTTCAGGCCAGGAGCCTTTTCACTCCCCGCAGCTGCTCATTATCAGTTCAGCATGACAGTGAGGGCCTCTTCACCACATCGACAGGGTCTGTCTCATTTGTGGCAATAGGTAGGGATGTCAGTGACCTTTAATGTTGTAGCTACTATTTCCCTGCTGGTCATATTATTAGGTATACCTTTAGCTAAGTGGCTCCTCATGTACTAGAGCTGAAGAGGCAGATGGCTGGGAACCACTTGGTTTGTTCTCAGAGGAAATAGGCTGGGAGTGCCTTTGGCTGCTACACGGATGGTGCAGGCAGCTCTGTGCTGGCTCTGGGGCTGCTTTGATCCAGGGCTGCAGAGCCAGGGGAGCTCTGGTCTCGGCACAGCCCTGGGCCTAGCATCACAGCAGAAGTCGAGTCCTGGGTTATAAATATCTTTTTGCATGAGCACTTTTCTAATACTGCTGAAACCATGTAGATTTTCCAATAGTGTTCTTCAGCATTATCATCTCATTTATTTCATTAAACATAGGCTGTATGATTACTAGAGTCTTTAAAATGTAACAAAACAGTTTACTTAGGATAGGCTGATGGGCTGCTCCACACACCCCAATGTCACTTGTGACAAAGCTTATGGGAATGAAAAGTCTATAAATGTGCATCACTGTGAAGTTCTTCTCTTAAGGTGATGAAGTTTTTCCCCAGGAGACTGTTGGTCCAAGAGACTTGATAAAAATAGATGCTGAACCTGATGTCCTCATAGGAGCAGATTGGCAGAGGGTTTAGTTGTGACTCTGGAAAGACAAATAATGTGGAGGAAGGAAGAAAGAGTTTATTTATTTTTTTTTTTTGGTAGCTAAGGGAAGAATGTTCCAACGATATATATATATATTTTTTTTATTTTTATATATATATATATATATATATTTATTTTTTTTACAGGACTTTGCATCTTTTTATCATGAAAATTGCTGAAATTAAGCCTCTGCTTTGTGAGTCTTCTGCTCTAATTCTAAATGGTTTGAAACTTCTTCTGTTTCTGTAGGAAATAAGTCTTTTCTCAGTAGCTTTAACTGTCAAGCCATGAAGAAAATTACTTTCTGCTTTTTACCACTTTTTATTATTTTATTTATTTTATTTTTATTTTAAAATTACCACTGCTTTTTACAATATCTACCAGGCTCATGTTGTTTTCAGACTATTTTCAACAGAAATGCTAGAGAGCATTTTGTCACTAGGATTTTTGTTCTGGTTTCTTTTTACTTTAGACAAACAAATGGGTATGTAAAATGGAGGAAGAAGTATTTTTTTTAACCTACTGAGAAATACTCTTGCAACATCAGAAGCCATTGTGAATAGGAATTTCGATGTACTGCCATTCCTCCCAGTAGTTGGGGCAAATTGCGCTTTTAGTTATATTGGTCTAATCTTCCTTACTGGGGCAGCAGAACCTCACACTAGGCAATTTTTCTTATGTTTAAATGTCACATCAAGTTATTTATTTTCTACATATCACTATTGAAGGAAAAGCAAAAACTAAATCAGCTATAAAACTTTGAAAGTTTTTAGAAGTCACAGAATTTCTAGGTTGGAAGAGACCTCAAGATCATCGAGTCCAACCTCTGACCTAACACTAACAGTCCCCACTAAACCATATCCCTAAGCTCTACATCTAAATGTCTTTTAAAGACTTCCAGGGATGGTGTCATCCAGGGAAGTCTTCCAGGGAAGTCCCCCCACCCTATCTCTGTCCACTTAATTCTGTGTGATTTATATTTAATAACATTTGGTATTTTATTTCATCCATGACCTAAAAGTCTAAGAATTTCTTCAGTTGTGATGTCCATTATGTGGAATGACAATGAAACAAGATTATAAGAAGCAGGTAATAACAAAGAAATGCTAATTGGCATTGGTGTCAAGGCAAATGCATTGAACTAATATATTCCAGAGATTTCTCCAGCTTTCTTTGAAGGCAAATTGATAATGATAGGAGAGGTGTAACCACCAGTGGGAAGGTAAAATCCCCAGAGCTTCTGTCTCTGCTGCTTTCCTTGTAAGGACTTCTCTTACAGTTCTGATTTTAAACATTTTTTGTGATGCCTTTAGCTATCTGTCTATTCTTCTGATTATCTAATACCTGAAAACCATTGATCAGTTCCGCAACAACATAGTTCTGTTCTTGTTTCAGAGAGTGGAGAACATTTTCCTCATGCTTAGCAGTTCAATCAGTGTAGTTGTCTGGAATATAATCCATGTTCTGAAGATGGATGAGTCAGTACAGTCTCACTCAAGTCCCTCATGATATCAATTCCTCCTGCATAAAAATAGTTGTGTTTGAAAAAACGAATGGAGGGATCACTGGCTGACTTTAGTGTGGGATGGATATGCATCTGAACTGGAACTGATTAAGGATTTCTGTAAGACTCAAAACATAACAACTGATCCTGCTCGGCGATGCTGTTCATAGAAGCAAACTGGTTTTGATGTATCTGTTTAATATGCTTTATGGTTGCAAGACATATTCAGCTGATACTATTTAAAAAATGCCTATGCATGTGGAAGACTGGAGGATGAAGTGGCAGGCATGTCATATAAATAATCTTAAATTTCGTGCTGGAGAAGGGAACATTGCTTGTGGTATACAAACTCAGTCCCAACTACTTGAGACTTGAAATAAATGGACAGAACAAAGTCTCTCTCTTATTCTCACCCCAGCTTAGCCCCCCAAGTACAACCTTCTGCCTTTTCCAAGGCACTCACTGAGATGAGACGTTTGGTGTTTGCTGTGATCAGGGAGCAGCCTGAAACCACAGCCAACCTGGCAGGGAGGAACCTTGCAGCTTACCTGGGGCTGGCTCCTTCCCTTTTTGCCTGCGAAGGTCTTCCCATCACCATGCGGGCCAGACTATTACTGAAATGTCGTAAATAAGTTTCTCCATGTAGGGCTTGATACAGAACTTCCAAATGAGGAACTGTATAAATATGATTTTTTTTTTTTGGAATAGATTGTTGCTTATCTAAAAATCTACCTGTTCATGCTCACTACTATGCTCAGTGAGCATTAAACCAAGGAAGGGAATGTTTCATTAACAGTTCACTGAAACTCATTCACTTAAAGCACTTGTTGAATATTAATGAGTTAGCTATTGGTTTGATTTTCCTGAAAAAATGATTCTGATCTTCAGTGAGATTTTCTAGATTATACTGAAATACTGGTAACATAAACTGCCACTGCAAAATGTAATACAAACTATCACAAATCAACACCGCTATTTCCAAGAAAGCTCAAAATCTCCAACTCTGTATTTGAAAGTCTGCAATGAACACGAACCATACTTAAGAAACTAAAAGAGAAAGAAAATCTCTGCAGGTACATGTAATGATGTTATTGAATTTCAGTCTTGTTTTATTGTTTTGTTTTGACAAAACACAGGCCTATAATTTTATATTCCTATGAGCATTAACATAACCTTCTTCCAAGAGCTTAAAGTGAATGCATGGAGACTTCAGTAAGGTCTAATGGCTTTGAAAATGTTTAAATTCATTATTAATTTTTGTTATTTAAAGAAAAGTACTTCATGCCTTTGTGGTGACAGTAAGGATTTTGAGTTTGTGATTTGTCTGAATTTCCAAGCTTGTTTTAGACTTTAATATGCTTAATAATTTTGGTCAATTCTTTCATTTCCTTGAAGCTAGCTTCTTACATGAAGACTTTTTTTCCTGCTTCTTAACTTTTAGTTTACTGTGGTAAATAACAATGGAAAGTTCCTTCAGTCACTTTGAAAGACTTCAGTCACTTTGACACACGATAACTCCATTGGCAGGGCATTTTAGAACATTAAGAATTTTACTTAGGGGATTAAATTATTGCCTCCAGTAATTGCTGAGGATAACAATACTCTTTCGACCCAGCAGTTCAAAAGGAAGTAATTGAGTCTCCTTGGGCATGGTGAAAGTGCTCAGTGCTGTCTTTTAATGGTATTTTTTGAATAATTATAGTACTGAGTGATCATTCCGTGCATTTTTACTTGTCTACTAAGAATCTTTAAATCTTCCAAAGCTCCCCTTTCACATCCAGGAAGCCTTCCTGTGGTATCATTACAGAAAGAAGGATAATGAGGAAAATTTAGAGAAACAGTGTTTTGCTATTTTAATGTTGGAATCATTTAGTTTTAGCAAGATATTTTTATACTGCTGAATTAGTACCTGCCTTATTTATAGTAAAGGCAAAACACGTCATAGCTATGCCATAAACAGAAAGTTGTTTTTTTGATTTGTAGTAGGTTTTAATTATGCTGACCTTGTTGGTAATCTTAGAGAATTTTACTGGTATCACCAGAGAATAGGATGTTGCTGAGTAAAAGCTGGCCAGAAGGCTCACTGCATTTGTTCTCACAGTGCTGTTAAACCTTTTGTCTACCCCAATCATCTTTTGTAAATTATTTTCAAATGCTTCTTCACTCAGCTCATTTGCAGTATGGGAGAGTAAAAGATAGGGGGCAATTCAGTGAAGAATGATTGTTTCTGGCCTGATCAAAAATGTGAGATAATCATTTTTCCAACACCAATTTGACATGATTAATTTAAAACTGAGAGATATTTTGCAGTAAGTATGAAATAATCTGATATAATGAAAGCCAAGCTGTGGTTGTGGAAGAAGTTTAGAGCTCTGAATTTTGACACATGACAGTGTTAATGCTGGTGCGAGCATCAGTGGCTTACAGGTGAACCACTGAATTTGCTGCTGAGGCTGAGACTCTACTGCAGAGTGTTTGAATTCTTACCAGTGACAGCAGTCTTTTGTTGATGTTGTTGTTGTTTTTTAAAAAAAGGAATTGGTATCATCCTTTCTTTTGTCTTTCTTTGCCTGCCTTTCTTTTGGCCACTCTCTCTCAGTGTCTCTCTAATAAATCTCTACCATCTACCAGTTGTTCATCATAGGAAAACACAGCTATAATCAAGGAAAGCAGAGGCCTTCAGTCCTACTTTCTGTTCCCAGAATAAAGGGAATTCATAGTATCTTTCAGAAGAAAATTTGTTTTCTACTGCTAAAAGATATAATCTTTTCCCCTCTGTCAAAAGTTATTTGTCTTTAATCATTAGAGATTGGCTTAAGGCTGAGGCATATAATTTAATATCCCTATCAAAATTGCTATCATTTGTTATTTTTTTTCATGTTCATCAAAACTGAGAGGTAATAAGGACACAGCATGGCAGTACTAAGTTGGAATGAGATCTTGCACTGAAAGCAGAAATTTCAAGGCAACAAAAGATTTTGTTAGTATATATATGGCAAGAAGAAGGTGAGCTAGCACAATTTAAAATTTACTTTTTTTTTTTTTTTGCATCAAACTTAGTCTTTGTTTATAACCAATACATTTTAATTCACTGCCGTACTGTGCAGAAAATGAGAAGTGTATTTATTTCTATATCTTGATTCTGTTTACTTTACAAAAGCAAATAGAAATTCATGAGATGAATTCTGGTACTACTAAATGTTTAGATCAAGTAAAAATATGACATTATCACCAACACAAAATGCTAATTGAATATTATATTCTGTATTTCCAGTAAAAAAAGGGATACTTTGCTCATATCAGAGCATTCACAAGGTGCTTTGTCATTTCCAAATGCTATCTGACTGCTTTGCTGGATTCCTTGCTGTCATGTTTCTCTGCCCATGCCATCTTCTTGTTTAGACTCCTACGATATATTTCAAACAGCTTTCTACTGTGCTCCATCACAGGGCAGAAATATTTATCGATAATGTCAAGTCTAAATTAAGGAGGCATTCTCCTTTCAGTATGAATTCAGCAGAGTAAAAAATAATAATAATAATAACAAAATGACAGGCTGATACGATATTCCACCTCAAAATTGTATATTTATAAAGCTAGAACCTTTCCTCAGGAGGCTGGTGGACCTTCCAGACCCAGTCTTGCCTTTCAATGTGCTGGTGTTGACAAGGCAAGGAGGGGAGAGTTCTCCTGTCACCTTCGTGGCCAACTCGTCTCTTCTGCTTGTGTTTTGAGAGTCAGCATGGTGGCATTGCATACAGTGATTTTGCAACACTGTTGTAAGCATCCATCCACAAATTTCTCTTGCTTGAGAATGAGGAAAAAAAAAAAAAAAGTGAATTAGAAAACAGTTCTTGCTCTTAAGTGATATAACTTTGGTAAGGGCGGGAAAATGGTCCAATGCTCCCAACTCAGTGAAGCATCTCCAGTGACTGCTATTCATTCAGACATCTCCAGGGACAATGCGTGTCTCTGGATGCCTGTCAAAGGCATTTCTCAGAGACTGGTGTGTCTCCGAGGAGATTTTTGGCTTGCTTTTGCACTTACTGCCTTTAATGACAAACTTCCATTTCACTTGGGTGGTATGAAATCAGCACTTCAGATTTCAGGCATTTTTACAGATTTATCTACTACAAACTTGTGTAGGAATCCCACAACAAGTAAATACTAACAAAAAGTTTATGGTTGACAGTGCTGGGGATGAGACAGAGAAAAAATAGGTAATAACTACAGGTAAATTTTACAGTCTTTGCCACATAGCATTCCTGTTGAGATAAACACAAATCCTTAATTCAAACCAGCAGAATTGGGCCCTGTGAAACAAACTGATTTCAGATTCTTCAGAGAGAGAAATGAGAGAGCAGCAAAATGAGAAATCTAATTTGTATCCACTATATGGCTTTTTTCATCAATGTGGGGAGGACAAACCATTTTTTAAAGTGGACTGTAATTGCCCTTGGCTATATAGATTAGTTCTCCGAAGAAAAAATGTTGGTCCCACTTATAAATTGTTAGTGTGATGTACTGGCAGAAATAGGTTCATAAAAGTATTTGATAAATACTGTTAATAACTGATATGAAGAAGCTCTTGTCCTTATTTACCTCCAGTCTATTTAAGCAGAGAGATGGCTTCAAAAGTTACATTTTTTTGCAGGTAACAACATAGTGTGAGGAAATTTCAGAAATCATCTGAAACTCCATAGTTACATAAGCATAATTATAACTCTATAACCTTGTGTATGTTTATGTGGTGTTTCTCTCTCCATTAGTAGCTATTTTTTACTCAGGGCTTTTTAAAAATAGGCATGTAAAATACTTTTTAAAATCAGAAATATCCTGCTATACTGAAGATGAAATTAAAATAAGCCTTGTGCTGTTTCTATCAATCATTTTTGTATTTATTCCCATGCTGATCTAAGGAGGAGGAAGGTTCTCTTTAATATTCCTAGAATCTACTGCAGAAATTTCAGCATATCGAAGAAATAAATGTTATGACAGAGCATTTGCAACTGAATGGTCAGCACAGACCATGGAGCCCTGCTAACACATTGTGTTCCCACTGATAAAAATTTGAAAGAGTAAGCAACGCACAGCCATACAGACGAGTACAGGTCTGCGCCTTTCAGAGGAAGGAAAAGATGCTGGTTCCTGCTATTTCCATGCTGCTGATTTATATCTGGAACAGATCATTAGCAAGTCTGCATTGAGCTAGAGGTTTCAGACTATTATTGACACAAGAAAGAGACCACTAACCCTGGTTAGTGCTGAGCACTGATATGGTGGTTCTCCCTATTCAGAAGAACACCTAGAGACTAAATGAGTTTTTTAAAGCTACAAAAAGGAGGAAAAGTGGAGGAACTTTCTCTGTTGCAGCTCACATGGTGCTGTGGTTTGCATTTTGCAGTGTGTAGTCTGGGGGTGAGCAAGAAGCTGAGAGTGGACGAAGCTGGGAAAACTGACCTGAATAGTCCAAAGTGATATTCCATACTATGTAGCATCGTGCTGGGGTAGAGGAAGAAGCGAGTGAGGGTTTTGTCTTCTCAGACAGCCAGTGCTTGGAGATTGGCTTGGCATCAGTCTGCTTGTGGGAGGCAGTGAGTGGTTGCCTTTGCATCACTTCCCACCCCCCCACACACACACTCTTCCTCTTGCCTCAGCCCATGACTTTTCTCAATTTCCCTTTTCTTCCTCACTTTCCCATCCCAATGAGGGAGGCTGGGAGTTAACCAGCAGCTTTGTAGGTACTTGTTAGAAGTTAGTAACAAGCTTGTGGCCAGGTCAGCCCACCAAGATGAGAACCCTGAATGAGCTCTGGGCAGGAAAGCAGTCTGCCATATAATAACAAACCTGTTGTCTGCTTGTATGTCCTTCCTGCTGAGGTTCTGATGTTGATGGCATTGTGAGTGCATTGGTTGGGGCATTGCTGTAGAGATTTGCATAAGAAAAGATTACAGATCAAGCACTGGCATTACCCATGTGTCAGTGGTGTCAATACCTAGGGCAAAGCCCTGAGTGGTAACCTCTACTCAGTGCAGTACTTCTGGATTATTTCATATCCAAGTTTTAGATTACAGCGGATAACCTCTCTTCTGCACAGCAGAAGGGCAGAATGTGAGAATACATCTTGGGGTAGTTTGAAAGTGTCTGTAGCAGAGAAGGCTCTTGCACTGTTGATTCCACCCAAAGAATGAATACTGTTACTAATCCACTAGAGCAACCATTTTGTGTAATCCCCACACATCACCATTTATTAAATGACTAATTTGTTCTCTAGAGTCCAGAGAAGATGAAATGAGAGATGAGCAACAGGGCATCTAGGATAAGCAGTAGAATTACTCTTTTCTGTTTGAGAGTAGAATCTCTCTTTTCTGTGTGAAAAAGATGAGAACAGCCTGTTTCAGGAGAGCATGAAGAGTTGTCGTGACATCTTCTTCTCTGAATTGTAATATGTACTCTTAGCAGTAGTGTTAAGACTCAGAGCATCTGTACTGAAGGAAGGATGCAGATTTTCCAAATTTAGAAGTCTGCATAGAACATACTTGCCTCTAGATGCATTCCTGTGGCAGTCAGTTTAATTCCAGCTGACAGTAGGGAGAAGTAATATGTGCTAAAATTTATATATATATATATATATATATATACATATATATAATTTTAATTTGCAAAGTCTGTGTTTATGAAAAAAAAAAAGGAAATTTTCAAAACAGATTTAAAATAAACTATACAATTCAAATGTAAGATAAAATGCAATATGAAAACATTCACAATGCTTCATATTATATAGAGAGGTAAAAAAAAAGATTAGTTTTATTTTAGAGAATTGTAGAAGGACTAACTGTCTCCCCCTTGTGCTACATTGCTTTTATTTTAAAACTCATTTTCTGCTATAAGGAGGACACACAGAAATCTGCAGATGGCTTGTTTAACACATTTAATGGATGCACAGTAATCCTCTCAGCTCTACCAGAATTGCCACTTCAATTCAAACATAAGACATATGTATGAAAGAAACAAAGAATAACAGTGACAGTTTAAACTTAATTCCAAGTTCATCTTGCTTGTCAAGTCAAAAGTGGATCAGTGATTCCATGTTTAAAATGTGTTAAAAATACAATAGGTTACAACTAAAAATAGCCCTCATCCGAAATCCAAAGTGCATTTGTTTCCTGTCAGTGTTTCCCTTAGCCTCAGGAAAACACAAGGGATATAAGTGTAACTAGTTGTCTGCCTTTAAGCACACGAGCTGTCCTCTCACCATCCTTGGAAAAAAATAGCTGTACACCCACACAAGCCCATAAAAATAACAATACAGGCCAATGAGCTATTGAGCTGAAGAGTGGCGAGGTAAACACGATTAAGAACCTGGAAACTCTTCAAAAATCAGTGGCAGTTGTGAGCAAGTACATTTCTGGAGACTGTCAAGCAATACAATATGTGTAATTGCTAAGCTGTCTTGATGGGGCCAGTCCTTAAGTGCTAACAAGACCTCTGCAAAACAAACTGCTGTGAAGTACGCAAAGCAACCTCGAAATATGTAAGTGGAGGGTTAAAGCATATACCTTGACCTTCTGCTAGCGTATATTTCATGGTGTCGTTTTTTTGTTTGTTTGGTTTGTTTTGTTTTAAATCAGAAGGTTTCTTTCTATGGCAGTTATTTTATGACTATTCAAGAAGCTTGAGTGCTGAGGAGCACAAGGGCACACTAAAAACAGGCTATGTTTTAGACAGGAACTTGAGAAGGATACACAACTTTTCAAATAATGTCCATACTTTCAAACTTTCAGCCAGAGGCTGTGCTGATAATTGTCACAATAAATTTACAAAAGCTAATGTGAGCTCCAGAGAGCTCAGGTCAAGGATAAGCACCTTGTTACCATATACATTAACTAGAACAGGAGACCAGCGAAGGGCCAAAAGGACCTGCTGGCACCACCATTTTCCTCTTTAATATATACTGTTGGCATGTGGATGCTAACAAACTGTTCTACAAAAACCTGTCACAGAGCTGACTGGCTCTAAATAAGGTTGGATTTGCAGTAGATCCGTACATGCTTAACTATTCTTTGACCATAAATGTTCCTCTTTTCCTCAAAGCTGTTAAAGCTTCAGTCAAATCTTATTGCATCTAGAGAAAAAAGTGCAGTGCTTTTTATTTCAAAAGTATTCTTCACTACAGACATAGCTGCCAAACCATGGATGGGATTTATTTAACCAAAAGTGAATGTTGAACCCACCGTATCTCACTCAGACTTTACTCATTAAGATTCAATATTGATCTTAGCAAAATCAATGGCGTTTATGTTGTGGCTTACAGAATTATAGGGAATGGAGATGGATGGGATATGTTTTTGTCTTTTTCACCACTTTTAAAATACCAGGATTTGATGTGTTGCTGTAGGTCCATTTTCTCTGACTTCTGAGGATAAAAAAAAAAAAAAAAAAACTAATTTATCTCAACCAGAACATTGTCCACTTAAAACCAAAAAAAAAAAAATCATAAAAATAAAAATATTGTTCTTGGTACATCTACTGCAACAACAACCAAAACAACCAAACGACTACTGCAGGTATCAGAAATACCTATGGAGATATGAAACAGTTCATTTTGTTATAAATGAAGTCTCATCTCAATCTGAATTTAGTAATATTTATAAAAGAATATTTATAAAAGGTATAAAATGAGGCAAGAGAACTCGGAAAGGGTTTGAAAGAGATTTATAGCAGCATGACAGAACATGGCACCTCCTAGTACAAAAAAGACAGCTCTACATGAAATGATCGGTTGGCAGACTGAAAACAAACAGAAGAATGTGCTTCTTCACACATCAGGCACGGAGCTGTCGGTCTGGCTGCAGACATGGTAGATGCCAAAAACCGCCTCATTGTAGAAAACACCAAAAGCGGCACGATGAAGCTCTCCTCATGGAAAACATGGTGAGGAGAAGACCAAAGGCTGGATGGTGCAGAACTCCTCAGGGCCAAGTAGAAGAAAACACCACAAGCTGCACGATGATGCATTCCTCCGGAGTCCCAAAGTGAAGAGAACCCCAAAAGCTGCGCGACGAAGAACTCCTCAGGGACCACAAGGTGAAGAAAACACAAAAAGCTCCACGAAGAATTACTCCTCAAGCGCCACGGCGAAGAAAACGCAAAAAAGCTGAATGATGAAGCGCTCCTCAGGGGAAACATGGTGTAGGGAAAACACCCAAAAGCTGCATGATAGCTGCACGATGAAGAGCTCCTCAGCAACGTAGTGAAGAAAATACCAAAAGTTGCTCAAGAAGGCACTCCTTAGAGGCTGCAGTGGAGAAACACCAAAAGCTGGACGATGAAGCTCTCCTCAGAGGAAACGTGGTGAAGAGATCCCAAAAAGCTGAGTGATGAAGAACTCCTCATGGATGACAATGAAGAATACGCCAGTAGCTGCACGCAGAAGCACTCCTCGGGGGCCACAGGGAGAAGAAACCCCAAAAAGCTCCACGAAGTATTTCTCTTCAAGCGCCACAATGAAGACAACACGACGAGCTGAATAGTGAAGCCTTCCTCAGGGGAAACGTGGTGTGGGGAAAACCCCCAAAAGCTGTGCGATGAAGAGCTCCTCAGGGACCACAAGGTGAAGAAAACACAAAAAGCTCCACGAAGAATTACTCCTCAAGCGCCACGGTGAAGAAAACGCAAAAAAGCTGAATGATGAAGCGCTCCTCAGGGGAAACGTGGTGAAGAGATCCCAAAAAGCTGAACGATGAAGAACTCCTCATGGATGACAATGAAGAATACGCCAGTAGCTGCACACAGAAGCACTCCTCGGGGCCTGGAATGAGAAAAAAAAACACCAAATGTTAGAAGATGAAGCACTTCTCAGGGGATGGAAGGTGAAAATAACACCAAAAGCGGCATGATGAAACTCTCCTCAGGAAAAACATGGTGAAGAACCCCAAAGGCTGGATGGTGAAGAACTCCTCAGGGCCGAGTAGAAGAAAACACCACAAGCTGCACTACAAAGCTCTCCTCAGGAGCCAAAGTGAAGAGAACCAGAAAAGCTGCACGCTGAAGAACTCCTCCGGGTAAACGTAATGAAGGGAACCCCAAAAGCTGGACGATGCAGAACTCCTCAAGGGCCGCAATGAAGAAAATACCAAATGCTGCTCGACAAAGCAATCCTCAACGACCGAAGTGAAGAGAACCAGAAAAGCTGCACGATGTACTCCTCAGGACCGTAGTGAAGAACACACCACAAGCCGCACGCAGAAGCACACTTCAGGGGCCACAGGAAGAAGAAACCCCAAAAACCTCCACGAAGCATTTCTCCTCAAGCGCCACAGTGAAGAAAACACGACGAGCTGAATAGTGAAGCCCTCCTCAGGGGAAACGTGGTGTGGGGAAAACCCCCAAAAGCTGCACGATGAAGAGCTCCTCAGGGACCACAAGGTGAAGAAAACACAAAAAGCTCCACGAAGAATTACTCCTCAAGCGCCACGGCGAAGAAAACGCAAAAAAGCTGAATGATGAAGCGCTCCTCAGGGGAAACATGGTGTAAAGAACCCCAAAAGCTGCACAGTGAAGGCATCCTCAGTGGAAACGCAGTGAAGGAAACACAACAAGCTGGACGCAGAAGCACTCCTCAAGTCGCAGTGAAGAAAACACCAAAAGCTGCTCAGGAAACCACTCCTCAGAGGCTGCAGTGGAGAAACACCAAAAGCTGGACGATGAAGTTCTCCTAAAGTGGAAACGTGGATCCCAAGAAGCTGAACGATGAAGAACTCGTCATGGGCCGCAATGAAGAACACGCCAGAAGCTGCACGCAGAAGCACTCCTCGGGGCCTAGAATGAGAAAAAAAAAAACACCAAATGTTAGAAGATGAAGCACTTCTCAGGGGCTGGAAGGTGAAAACAACACCAAAAGCGGCATGATGAAGCTCTCCTCATTGAAAACATGGTGAGGAGAAGACCAAAGGCTGGATGGTGCAGAACTCCTCAGGGCCGAGTAGAAGAAAACACCACAAGCTGCACGATGAACTCCTCAGGGCCGTAGTGAAGAAAACACCAAAATCTGCACGATGATGCATTCCTCCGGAGTCCCAAAGTGAAGAGAACCCCAAAAGCTGCGCGATGAAGAACTCCTCAGGGACCACAAGGTGAAGAAAACACAAAAAGCTCCATGAAGAATTACTCCTCAAGCGCCACGGTGAAGAAAACGCAAAAAAGCTGAATGATGAAGCGCTCCTCAGGGGAAACGTGGTGTAGGGAAAACCCCCAAAAGCTGCATGATAGCTGCACGATGAAGAGCTCCTCAGCAACGTAGTGAAGAAAATACCAAAAGTTGCTCAAGAAGGCACTCCTTAGAGGCTGCAGTGGAGAAACACCAAAAGCTGGACGATGAAGCTCTCCTCAGAGGAAACGTGGTGAAGAGATCCCAAAAAGCTGAACGATGAAGAACTCCTCATGGATGACAATGAAGAATACGCCAGTAGCTGCACACAGAAGCACTCCTCGGGGGCCACAGGGAGAAGAAACCCCAAAAAGCTCCACGAAGCATTTCTCCTCAAGCGCCGCAGTGAAGAAAACACGACGAGCTGAATAGTGAAGCCCTCCTCAGGGGAAACGTGGTGTGGGGAAAACCCCCAAAAGCTGTGCGATGAAGAGCTCCTCAGGGACCACAAGGTGAAGAAAACACAAAAGGCTCCACGAAGAATTACTCCTCAAGCACCACGGCGAAGAAAACGCAAAAAAGCTGAATGATGAAGCGCTCCTCAGGGGAAACGTGGTGTAGGGAAAACACCCAAAAGTTGCACAATGAAGGCATCCTCAGCGGAAACGCAGTGAAGGAAACACAACAAGCTGGATGCAGAAGCACTCCTCAAGTCGCAGTGAAGAAAACACCAAAAGCTGCTCAGGAAACCACTCCTCAGAGGCTGCAGTGGAGAAACACCAAAAGCTGAACGATGCAGGACTGCTCAGGGCTGCCGTGATAAGAACACCAAAAGCTGCATGACGACACCCTCCTGCGGGGTCACACAGTGAAGACCACACCGAGAGCTGCACACAGGAGCACTCCTCAGGGGCCACAAGCAGCCCAAAGGCTGCGCCTTGCCCGTGCGCCACCATCGCCGGAGTGCCGCAGCCCCAGCACACCCAGCACCATGTCACCCACCCTGCCCTGTGACACCTCTGCTCCATCATAGTCAGGCGCTGCCCCATTGGCTGCCTGCCTTGGCGCCTCTGGGCGCAGCCAATAGCGAGGCCGCTGGCGCTTGTTGCTAGGCAGCATGGAGCTGTGGCAGCCGATGGGCGCCAGGAGGCCGCAGGGCGGGGCTGGCCTCCCAGGGCTGAGGCCTGGCGCAGTGCCTGGCGGGAGCCATGAGGCTTTCCTGACACCACCTCCAGCTCTGCCTCGCCTTGCCCCCGGCCCTCCAAGAGGCACGTTTTGGCGCTAGGAGCACGCAAACTGCTCCAGCAAGGTGGCAGCAGCATTGTGCAGGGCACGCTGACATTGCCCATCAGTCAATCCCTCCTCTGTCCCCGGTGACACAGAGTACGCTGCCCGCTTAGCCGTGCTGCCCACAGACATGAAATTGGGTCCTCGGTGTCCTGAAAGGGTACAAACCAAAGCCAGTTCTGTTGACACAGCCCACAGGACTACACTCGGTTAAACCATGCACTGTGAGAATGCCAGTCTCTTTCTTCCTCACCCAAACTGCTCATTGCCAGGTAGCTTTTGCATCAGCTTCTTGCAGAACTGGATTTTCAGTGTTCGTACAGCTCTGCAAAGCTTCCGCTCTGCAAACTTATGAGTCTGTGGACTGTGGAAGGACCAAGGCCCCACTATGCAACTCACTGTTCGATGTCGTCTTCAAAACCAGGGGTTCTTATCGATGCAAGCCAGGTCTAGAAAGACTGCATCTTCCTCTTTTCAAGTGTTAGGGGTAATCCAAGTGTTAGAAGCCTGTGGAAACACTGTACTAATGGAGCTGTTACTCCAATAGGTTAAACAGAAGACAGAGAAACCTAGGCGTTGCGGAGCTCGTTTCACAGAATTGTAGGGGTTGGAAGGGACCTCCAGAGATCATCGGGTCCAACTCCCCTGCCAAAGCAGGTTTCCTAGAGCAGGTTGCACAAGTAGGCGTCCAGACGGGGCTTGAATATATGCAGAGAGTCCACAGCCTCCCTGGGCAGCCTGTTCCAGTGCTCCGTCACCCTCAATGTGAAGTTCTTTCGCGTAGTGGTGCAGAACTTCCTGTGCTCCATTTTGTGGCCATTGCCCCTTGTCCTGTCCCCACAGACCACTGAAAAGCGGTTGGCCATATCCCTGTGTCTCCCACACCTCAGGTATTTATAGACATTGATGAGATCCTCTCTCAGTCTTCTTTTCTCCAGGCTGAACACAGCCAGGTCTCTCAGCCTTTCCTCCTAGGGGAGATGCTCCCGTATCCTGTGAGCCTCCGCTGGACTCTTTCCAGGAGATCCCTGTCTTTTTTGTACAGGGGAGCTCAGAACTGGACACAGTACTCCAGGTGAGACCTGACCAGGGCAGAGTAGAGGGGCAGCATCACCTCCCTTGCCCTGCTGTCCACGCTCCTTTTAATGCACCCCAGAATCCCATTGGCCTTCTTGGCCACCAGGGCACACTGCTGGCTCACGGCCAACCTGTCGTCCACCAGGACCCCCAGGTCCTTCTCCGCAGAGCTCCTCTCAAGCAGGTCATCCCCCAGCCTGTACTGATACATGCGGTTGTTCCTTCTGTTATAAATGGAGTCTCAACTCAATCTGAATTTAGTAATATTTATAAAAGGAATATTTATAAAAGGTATAAAAGGCAAGTAAACAGCGCTGGGTGTGCGGGGAGTCTACGCTCCACCAACTCGCACACACGAACATCAAGCATTCTAAATATACAGAACACTGCTTTTACAAACTAAACCCAAGTCTGCCTATACATACGTACAATCAGGAAAGGTAGAAAACAATCCTTTAAGTTCCACGACTTACTAAACTTGAGTATGCCTATACATACGTACAATCAGGAAAGGTAATAAACAATCCTTTAAGTTCCATGACTTAACAGTCTCCGTTTTCCATTCCTTTTCTTGATTACAAATGACAGTCTTCATTTTCCTTTCCTTTTCTTCATTACAAACACCGGAGAATTCCAGGGCTAGTCGTGGGAGCAATATGTCTCGCTTTAAGTTGTTAAGCAACTCGGTCTTCGGGCCTTATGTATCCCATTCTTCCCGCATCAAAGAAAAGCATATCCATCTCTTTTTCAAGGCCAATAGGGCCTGGGTCAAAAGGCACGTCCAGGTCACCAGGGGGCGGAACAGCAAAGGCCTTCGATGGCTGTAGCAGCAGAGGGGCCGATGGCGTAGCAGTCGGATCAGTAAAGGAGCCCGCAGCTCCCTCACTGTCTGGCAAACCACACGTGTCTGACTGTGGTCCCACACGGCTCTTTAAGGCCTCAGAGACTGCTCGCCACATGCCGAGCAATCCCACTGCAACCTTGTCATTTTTAGTTGCAGAGTCCCACACCTTGACCTCAGTTTGGTCCCATATTTCAGGATCGTAAACTGTCCAACTGGTAAGAAGGAGAATAAGCCGTAAGGTTACCAGGACAGTCTTTGTTTCTAAGGAGGTACGATTCCCCATAATGCGCAACTGCTTACCAGCGAGGGGCAGCTGTGTGTGAGGCTCCGCTTGTCTCAGCTTGAGCTTCTCTCCAGCTCCGGTGCGCCTATTTCCAGCGACTTTCAGTACGAGCTTCTCTGAGCCGTTTGCTGAGTTTGGCCGAACTGATCTTCATGAGGCGATCAATGTGCCTCTTCCTGTCCTGGTTTCCGTTCTGCTAGCCTGTTCCTTTTCATTCCTTCTTTTTGCTTCTTTATTGATGACATAACTTCATTGCATCGCGTTGCCTTTTTTTTTTTTTTTTTTTAATTTGAGGGCAGGCTCCCCTCTTATACCCCTCTCCCCACAGCAGTTCTTTTCAAAAACAACTTTTCATTGGTCAAACAACTTTGCAAATAACAACAACAGCAAACACCCAGAAACTTCCATGCCTTAACGGCTGGAGAACAAGCAACCCTGAGACTGCATGGAGTCTCCTGAATCACCCTTCTTTCTTCCCTCTAAACTCTTTTACATTCCTGATGGTCTCATTGTTAAGAGTCTAATGTTATCATCAACCACTGGGCTTTCCGACCCCCATGGCCACACTCTCAAATCTCTTCCTTCTTTATTAATATCAACCATTTTCTCGACATGAATTACCACTCCATGTATAACAATTTTCTTTGGTAGTATGGATTTCTCTTTACTGCTATATTACCTTGAATAATATTTCAGACCCTCCTAACATGAGGTCTTTCTTCCTTCTACACCCAAAAACGATTAATGTGAGAAGTAACATTTTTCATTTAAATTGTCTGCTACAGTGAAAGGTAGACATTTT
Organism: Anas acuta; assembly: GCF_963932015.1. Lineage (NCBI taxonomy): Eukaryota > Metazoa > Chordata > Aves > Anseriformes > Anatidae > Anas > Anas acuta. Next base: position 23,274,010 of record NC_088987.1, read on the forward strand.
ATTAGCACTGTCAGCTATTTCCATGACTAGCCAAAGAGATACCAGTTGAGTGTCTTTAATTCTCTTCTATGTTCTACAGTTCCCCCTCTACCATTCCCATAAAGCAACAGACATTTTTTTCCCCTCACAATTAAAGGGGAAAAGATATAGAATAGCAATTTTGCTGCAGTGTAAAGAGAGATGTAGCACTTGAATTTTTGCAGGAGTTGTAAGTAGTTACCATAAAAGCATTGACCTTTATGTCACTTTACTACATGGCCTTTTACTGAAGTTAACGTGACTGGAGAGAAATAACCTGAGTATCCAGCTTTAGTTAACTGTGCAGAGACGAGAGGTGTGGGGAATGAAATTATGCCATTCCAAGGCCAGGCACAGCAAGAAAGTCTACCTCCCACTTTTTGAAGCACTGGGTTAGCAAAAGTGATATCCTCAGACCCTTAAACAGATACCAGCCTTCAGAAAAATAGGTTAAAAAACATTACTAATGACAAAGATTGCAAAAAGGGAAAGATTTGTTAGCTTAGACTTTTGATGATGAAATACCATATTTTGTTATCTATTGTTTACTTGAATTTAGTCAAAAGATGTTCGTTTTTAACAGCTGAATTACATACTTAATACTTTTTACCTCTCTATACCATATGCATATATTTAATGTAGCCCAAAGATCTGTAGTAATTTGCAGGCCTTATTCTGTAGTAATTTTTTTATTATTTAAGAAAATGAAACTCAATAAAAGACAGTATGCCTGCAAGCTTTGCCCATCCTGAGTCTTAATACATAGATTTTTCTTCACAGTAATCTTCTAACACTAGTTTAAGCATTCATTTGCTTTTTTCTACTATTCTAACCCTCTCTCAAATAAACAGATGGAATAGAAATGAGCTTAAAACAACACCGTAGATAACAATAATGGAAACTGAAGCACATTTCCAGCTATCACTCCTCATGGATTTACAGCTCATCAACCAGCTCTGTTGCACAGTTTTGATTATGGCAAACCATAGTTCACTTACACAGGTGTTTATTTTTTTGTTTGTGTGTATGTGTTTTTGTTTTTGTGTTTTTTTTTTTTCTTTGTTTGTTCCTGTTTTTGTTTGTTTTTTGTTTTCCATACAGTACTGAATCATCATTGATCTTTTTCTGCATTAATTCATGTAGAAACATTAATATTCCAACTGCAGATATGAGTAAGTCATGCAGCTCCTGAAGCTCCAAGGAAAAATTGAGGGTTTGGCTACAGGTTTCAAAATACAGGCTTCTTAATATTTGCCAATATATTGAGAATATTCTCTACTGCAAAGTGTCAGTAGGGAATTATAGAGATACATTGAGCTATATATAGAAGAAATATCTAGTCATGTTGGTATAGTCTTCAGGAATTGAATACAAATAATTTCTTTTGAGATTCTAGACATGGTTCCCTATTGCATAGACCTTGTTATTTTCAATTGTGATTAAATGAAAGTCAGATGAGGAAGATTTTCAAGCAGGTAAAGTTCAGGATCTATTTTATTTAGATGAACTACAATTGTTGCCACTAGTTATTTTTTCTAGCTGTGGATACTGCTAAGGACAGCATTGGAAACAGTAGGATAAAACCAGGACTGTGTCAAGCAATGTGCTGAACTCATGTTGCTTCAATTCCTCCAGCACTAAATAGTCCAAAGATTGATACTGTATGTTACTGTCTGCTCCTGAGCCTTATTATCTTAGTCAGTGAGCAATGTCAGATTAATTTAGGGGTGAATGGTTTCTACTGCAATATCTGATAGAGACAGCACCTGGGAAAACAATGACTACCAAAATACACAGTATGTTTCATTTCAGGGCTTATGCTGGGGGAATATATTAATACCATCTTGCATGCAGTGTAAAAATATCTTTAATGAGCATCTAGTTGCTGTAACAAGGGCTCTTATTAGACATACATAGAGACAGCATATATCTTTAGACTGCAAAGAAAATATTCAATGAAAAGAAATACCTATCCCTAACCAACTCACAGAGACTACAAAAGAAAATTAAGATTATATATATATATATCCAAAATAAACACCACTGATTTTCCCCTTACTCTTCCAAGAACGAAGAAAATCCTCCACACTAAGATCAACTTAAATCTGGTAGAAGATGTGCGTAAGTGATAATCAGCCTCTCTGTTCTCTGTTGTTTCTAGCTTCTTAGAACCAATTGCTTTCATTTCGGCTTCCACTCTTTAGGAACTTTTTCAGAAACTTTTCGAAGTTTGAGTTCTTAAGCAATGGCTCATAGAATTTTTGAGCTATATATTTTGCAATGTATAAGTGAATATAAGTGAAGAAAAAAGAAAACAAACCAACAAAAGCAAGACAGAATGAATAAAACGAAGTGAAGCAGGAATAAACCATTTCAGTAAAAGCCTTTTTAAAAAATAAATAAATAAATAATCATTTTTACTTGCTAGTGGCTGTCTTCCAGCTGTGAGTAAGAAAGGTATATCCAAACAATAGTGGAGTACAAAAAAAAAAAAAAAAAAAAAAAAAAAAAAAAACAAACAAAAAAACTGAGAGAAGTCTCAGTGCTTTGCTAATTCATAAGTCATACTGGTGGCACCCTCATCTAGAGCTCAACTGTAAATGTCTTTACTCAGACACAGTAGTACTAAATTTCATGCCCACATAAACAGAAAAAAACATTCCTTAATACATACAAATAAATTTTGCTCCTAACATATCCAGAATAAAAGAGATTTAAGGCAGCCTCATAAAAAATAAATAAACTTGGGGTCAAAAATTATCCCTTATGAGTAATACTAGCAAAAACTTGAATATTTTTGTTGGATGTCACTTCTATCTGTTTTGCCTTTACTTCTTCATCTGTCTTAAAGGTGCAAACTAAGTGCTACTTCTTTTGAAGTCATGAATGTTGGAATTAATTTCCCTGTGTAGTGAGATGTTCTGGAGTAATCACAGCAATGGCTGCTTTCCAGGAGGTTTGCCTGGAAATAGGAGTAATGGCAGGTGTGGCTGGGCAAGGAGCACATGAGGTCCAGTGGTGAGGAGCAAGGTTTCTGGAGAAAATACGTATTAGACAGGGACATAAGTAATCCCAGTGGTTTCTCATGAATGCTAACGTGGATTGTTAATCCTCTGAAAAAAATAAGGGGCCTTAAATCCTGCATGTGAAGATGTGGATATTCAGACCTACTGCAGAAGGCAGGCAGCACGTCAGAGTTCTGGCACCCTAAAAGTTCGTTGAAGTCTTTAAAGGCAGAGTTTTCTGTTCAGCTCTGGGTTCCTCAAGGTTTCTGTTTTCCAGAGCAGACATGTTTAGGTACATTGGATTTGCTTAGCAATAAGGCAGTTTTCTCTCTTCCCAACTTCTAAGTAACAATCTTTAAGGAAAGACAACTTTGATGCTGAGTAAGTTCTCCACCTTATTAAAAAACAGTTTGGTTTAGGTTCCTTATAATAATATTTTGAGAAATGGTTCCTTTTTTCCCTATGAAATTTATTTGCCTTGATAAATGTTAAACTGTGCATTAAAATGACCTATAAACCATTCAGTATTTAATAATAACTGCCATGCATGTATTCACTGTAAAATGAGGAATAATACTGCTGCAAAGAGAAACAAGTTATTTCCTCAGAAAATTACCATTCCTTTATTCTCTTGAATAAATGAAAAGACTCAAAAATATCATTACCAAATATCAGAATTCCCATTGAATGACTGGGAGTTACTGACCTGAACATGTTAGCTGTCATTTGGGGACTCCAGATGTATCACACTCCAGGGGCTCTACTGGTTTCTTCTGTCTCTCTTTCATGGTTAGTGGATATTTCCTAAAAAACTTAACAAATACAATTTCTGAAAAATAATTGTCTGGAAATATCTCAACTGTCAGGTCAAATCTACCGTCTTCAGAAAATACCACAGATATACTTGGCAGCATGAACCTTTCAGATAATTAATATCACACAAAAACAACTCTAGCAAGTTATTACACCCAGTAATAAGAAATACAAGCAGCCTTGCAGCCGTGCCTTTTCTGATGATTCTCTCCATCTCTAGATCCCAGCTGTGCTTACCTCTAGGACACAATTATACCAGAGTCTTGACAGTCTGTCCATCAATTCAGGACATAAATGTAGACCTACCCATCTTGAGAAAGTATTGCTGTGCTAGGAAATTGGCTTGTTAAGACCTTTCAATGGGAGGCCATCCACGTCCAACACTTACTAGCTTATTAATAAGTATCATTAACTTATTTTAGGATCCAAAACTGCTAGGAAGACTGTGACAGTGTTTCAAACAGAACTTTGGTGAACTTTGCATGCCTGTATAATTAACAGCAGGGAGAGTTTTGACAAGCCCAAGGAAATTCCTTTGATTTAGAATATTTTTTAAGCCTTTAAGGATTAACGGGAACTGAGTCTCTTCAATTATCATCCCTGTAAAAATTGTTCCTCAGATTCTGAGTTTCTTATTAAAGGACTGAAGTGAGACTGTGTAAAGCTAAGTAAGCTAAGGCATGGCACGTGGTTTCATTTTTTCTTGGGTCAGGACTCTGCTGTAAACTGGAGCAATTCTTCGGAAAACAAAACTTTTCCACATTCAGATCAGATAAAAATTATTCTAGGACTTGTATGATTTTTATTTTATTTTATTTTATTTTTGCACCCTGCCACACACAGGTGAAATATGCAGACTCTTAAGTTAACAATACAAACAAACCCCAAAAGTAATTGTAGAAAATCAGGTTAAAAAAAATGCACCTTTTCTATTCACGTATTGCAAAAGGCCTTTTGAAAACATTTTAAATTACCAATACAATTAAAATACAGTTCATTAAAATTCATTTTGTTCAGTGATGTGTAAAACTGTGAAACTATTAAAGCAGTTACTAATAGCAAATTTGCAGGAAAACCCGATGAAATAGACATCACACTTGCATTGATTAATAATCTTTGAGAAATGCTTATTCCAGGATATTATCACATCTGCAGCTTAAATTAATTTCTGTTGCTACAGAAACACATCTTTGTGCTGTGCTGCATGAATCATGAAGCTCTGTCTTTTACACATGTATTAAACTATGGGTTTCATTGACATTAACTTAACTCAAATATTGCCACAAGAGATAATTGTACAAGTCCTCAGAGTTCCCTAATGCAGAATGTAATTTGTTTAATACATGCAGATTAAGGGCCTGATTCATCCAGGGATACAAATGCAAAAGTAGTCTCATTTGGAGCTAGCAGGACTGTCTACATTGTTAAAATAAAGCAAAGTACTTAACATCTGAAATTGGGGCTTTAAATAGGAATCTGGAAATAGATCTGTAACTGCAGTCCTTTAAACCTGTCTTCTATACCATTACAATTTTCTTTAATTGGAAAGGAAAATTGTTATTTGAAATATAACAAAGGAAATTGTTATTTGAAACTGAGAATTTCTAGTTGCCTCTTTTTTTTTTTTTTCTTTTTTCTTTTCTTTTTTTTTTCCTTCTGGGAATTGGTACATTTTTTTTTTATTTTTTTTTTTATGCATGTTCTAAAACGCAAATCAACATCAAATTTTTAGGTATAGGTACTAAATTGGAAATGCTAGGTCAGCACCTACCTGCCAGTGCCAGCTGCACAGAGGGCAAGAGTAAGGGTAAAATGAAGAGCCCCTGGCCATGGAGAGGAATTCTAGCTGGGGAACATATGGTCTCATCTTTTTTTTTTTTACAGAATTGAAGATTACTTTCAGAGGGTATATGATCCAGATGTTACCGACTCTTGTCCCTCAGCACCCCTTGGATGAACAAGTTATCAAATCAAAAAGTACAACTAGTTTAAAAAAAATAATGAATATTTGTGGAATATTTGTGGAATTATTAGAATAGAGTATTGATTTTTTGTGTTTTCCACTAAAAAAAAAGTGTGTGGGGGGGGAGCTCCATCAAGAATTGTATCTATTTATTTATTTGCCCATAAATCTGCTTGAGACACTGCTGAGAATTCAGACATTTTTAAGTTCTCATTTTTCCATAGCCCTGTTTGGAGCACACTTGCTAAGGGAAATTAGTGGAGAGCTATGGTATGAATCTCTAGTGTTTTCACTGTGCGGTTTAAGCCCTTTAGAGAGGAGCAAACCCAATTGCATGCTGGGGACCTTCCATGAAAGCTGGATGAAGCCACTCCAGGAATTTGTACAGAATAGCTGATTCATACTTTTTATTCAAATCGCAGTTTATTTATGTTAGTCATGCTATACCCCAGTGCCTGCATATGCACATCAACACTTCCCTTGGTGATACAACATGCAAGTCCCTCTTAACATTGTTGAGAGAAAATACAGCAGTCTTCAGCACAACGATGCCCTCACATCCCCAACAAACATATGCAGCTCTCAAAACCCTTAAAACACAGAAGCGCGTTGTTCCATTCCAGACGAACGTTTTCTGTGACTTGGAAGTCTCAGCATGCCTTACATCTCCCCCAAGTCTGGTTTTCCTTTGGCGATATCCTTCGTTAGGACCTGTCCTTCCATTCCCAAATCTATCAATATGCCTACATCTCATGAGAGGAGCTGACCTCACAGGTTGTGGTGATTATCTTATTCAATGTTAGTGGCTCTTGCAGGATGCAGACATTGCTACAGCTACATAGCTATTTGTTTTCTGAGGATTTCAGGTTTCATTGTCACTGATACAACACAGCTAACACCAAATTTACTTCATTGCAAAGTCCTTTATGAGTAAAGCTATGTTAAGGCTTTCATCATTTCTTCTACACTCTCGCTATGCCTTCTAAGACTCTCCTTTCATTTCACTACTTGCTGTGTCTTGATCTACCTTGTGACATCAATTCTAGAATTGTAGTTTACTCCATCAAGAAAGTTGTTTTTTTTACAGGACATAAAATTACATCTAAAAACTATTGTCCTTTTCAGATACAATCAAAATATGGAATACATGTCAGATAAACTTCAGAGAAAGACATATTTTTCCTTCATTAAACATTGAGCAACTAAATAGTTCAAATATCACAGAGGATGTGAACAAACTTCAGAAGTACCCCAGGCATTCAGAAACCACCAAGTGAATATTCTGCTTCACTGAAATCTGTGAATTCCTTTCAGGTTTTTGTTTGTTTGCTTGATTTTGAGTATTTGTAAGCACACCAAGATACAGTAATCTCAGTCCCTATATGTTTTAAACAATTAAGACAATTTTATTCCTTACAATTGTTGGTGGTTTAAAAATTAGAAATTAAACAACATCCAGGAAATGAAAATAGAAGTGAGACCGATCAATAGGGCCACTGATAAATTGTATGTTTAGATACTGCAAGATATCCCTTTTTTTAATAATTTGTTAAGTAAGTCCAGAAGCAGTATTAAAGCATATGGGGGAACATATGACCATCAAGCTTCACCATATGGCTGAGCACTAATTTTACCATATTAGCCATCTACCCAGGAGCTAAGTTAGGGGTTGAATAACTTGCCATGCTAATTGTTGGATGGTTTGCAATCCACACCAGATCTCTTCATGAAGTTATGCAATTATTGAGCTGAAGTTTATCTCCTGGCCCAGCTGTGTTGCAATTATCAGCTGTTCTGGTAGGGAAAGCAGCTGGAAGAAGCAGAGCTATACACAGCCTAAGGTCTAGAGGTTGTCAGGAAACATAATTTTATTGAGAAGCCTATGCAAGAAACATAGATTTGTTTTCTTGAGATTACTTAGGGAATATATTTGATGTTTTTCTGAAAGGAGTAAATGCAAATGGGGAGGGGGGGGGTGTTGAACTATCTTGGGGTTTAAAAAATTAGAAACTCCTAAGAGCATGAACATAGCTGATGGTTCTGGTTGATTTACACAAGTTAAATGTGCACAGTCTTCTCTTCCCCATACACAAGTAGATTGGAACTAAGTGTTTTAAAGAACCCCCATTTAACTTCAGCTCAGCTATTCCATCCTTCTTTTGTGTGTCTAAATGAGAAATAATTGCTGGGCTACCTTTAAAAAACAGCATCTTCCTTCATCCCAAACTCATCAGATCAGTCCTCAACATTTTAGAGGAGAATAATTGATCACAGCTGAGGAGCACAGACTCGTCTGCAGTTGTAAGCCTGCTGTATGTGCTCAGGATACCAATTTTTTTCTCTGGGTAAAGCACAAAATGCATCCCATTCAGTTATTAATGCTATTGTAATGAGAATTATATAAAGACCACCATTCTTATCTCAACTGAAAGTCTTCATGTCGGATTTCCTAAAAACCTTTTCTGTTCAAATGCAGATAGAACTGGATGGAAAAATAAGTGGGGAAGTTTGTTTTGTGAATATATAACAAAACTAAAATAGGTAGTATAAGGCATAGAAAAAAATAGAAGGAAGCATTCCTTGAGTTAAAGCTGTCAAAGCATCTTTTGTGGGCTTTTAAATGAAGGCTTATTCAGCTGTTTCTTCTCCAATTAAATATATGAAGTCTCCATAGCAACAGCCATTTTGTAAATGCATATATTTCATGATGTTCCAGACACTGAGCAGCTAACTAAAGGGGAAGGGGAAATGCTATAACCATAACACAGGACATTTTAGAACATTTTCTAGGGAAAGAAGCGGTGCCTACTGCCAGAGATCAATAATTTTCAGAAACACTAATTCTAGTTTTAATTTTTTCTTCTTTTTAAAGAAAGTATGTTTTTCCTTCTGAGTTCTTGTTATGTGTTGTTGCGTGATGAGATGTGAATTTTAAAACAGCATTTAAATATATAATGAAACTAAATCTTATGTTTTTAATTTTAAGCTGTTAGATCTAGATTTGCAGCAGGTTTAAGTCCTTCTTAAATCCCTGAAATCACCACAGAGATATTGGTTTATAGGAGGTAAGGCTCTGCAGTCAGTCTGTTACTAACACACTGGCAAAATCAATTGAAGAATGTTGTTTTTGTAGCACAGCTCACATCACAGCTCAGTAGGTGCTATGCAAAAGAAAGAATAGGAGAGCTACCCAGAAAAAGACTTTTTAAAATTACTTTGATAATTATATTTGTCATCAATCATATGAGGCCAAATACCATGTTCCCTCTTCCCAGTGCCCACACCTGGCTGGCATGGCATGTAGCAGCTAGTGGTGAGAGGAAAGAATTGATCCAAGCCCTGCAACTAAGCAGAGAAGGCTTTTGACACATGTTGGTACTCGGTCTCTATTTGCAGTTTAATCCCCCCAGCACTTTGACCCTGCAAACCTCATGGCAACATAAATCCAAATAGAAACCTGCAGCAGTGCAGAGAGGAAGCAATAAGGGTGACTTTTGGACACCGTTTCTGAAGGCAGTTTTCCCTGACAGCCTTTTCTTCAGATGCTCCATAGCTTCAGGTTGATGTATGCTGAGATCAGCAGTTTACCTTCAGATTCCCCCAGATGGCAGAGCTTTATCTTTAAGTGTTTCTGAATGTGACATGGGGAAGGACACCCAGCAACAGGGAATTATTTGTGCTGCTGTCAAGGCCCTTTTGAAATACTGATGCTCACCACGTACTCCTGTGTTAGAGGAATGGTTATAAACTGAAACGGGTGAAGAAAAGTGTTTCTGAGACAATCAGGAAATGATTGTTATAAGCTTTAGCTTGTGTAGCTTGTCAAAAAAGAGGCTAAGGTAGGGACAGGCATGCTTGCTATAACCACTGGAGGTTGATGGTGGGCTAGGGTCTGCTTCGGTATTTTATTTTATTTTCCTTAAACTAATTTGAGGTTTCTTTTTCTTTGTCCCAGCATGACAACTTGGTGCTAATCCTATCACCTATGTCCATAAACTCCAAGTAGAGTCTATGAACATACCATGCCTGAAAATACCAAGTGACGAGAAAGATATTTCTGTCGGAATTTGTGCCGAATGCAGCTAACCAGCTCCCGCCTGGGAGTGCAAGCAGAGAAGTGCAATGTCCTGCTTTTGGGAATTGCCACAGGCCCTTGTATTAAAGGGATTATTAATCTCTAGTGGCTAGGTACAGTTTTCTGTATTTTCAGATATAGTATTCTCAAACATGCCTGTGTATTAGATTTCCCAAAAAGAACACAAAATGTCACCAGAGCATTTCCATTAAGGGGAAGACAGAACCCCTGGGGTGTTACCCAGCTCTTTGAGAGGCTGAAAATCTCAGAAGGTGAGCAGAGTGTCAGTTCCGTCAGAACTTCTGAAAATTCATTTTCTTTTCTCTCCCTTGCTGCCCAGTGGGGTTGTGGGATGTGGGAAAGGCAGTGGTCTGGTCTCAAACAGCTCCACTTGATGTCGGGGAACTTGTGCCTTCTCGTGGCTGGAGAAATGCCTTTTTGTTCATATCTCTTTCCTCCTGTGAGAGAGAATGGCAAGCCTGACCTCAGTGGTGGGATATACTGAGCTTGCATCCAGCTCTGAAAGCCTCTGGCTTGCTGAAATTCTAGTTTGCAGTAGTATTTTATAGAGACAGAGTTATTCTTAGTTGATTTTGCTAACATTTTATGCATCCTCCTCTTCTTCAGAAGTCCTGTGCCTTCAGATATTCTTGAGTGAATTTTTCTCAATAATTTTCCTGCTTTTGATAACACCTTAAATGTTCAGTTCTACCCCCCCCCCCCCTTTTTTTTTTTTTTTCCTTTTTCCACCCTGTTTCCTTCACTGCTTGGAAATAAAAAACACCATGAAATTTCACCCCATGTTTTAGGATATTTGGATGTGAAATCTAGTTTCTAATTTCTGCTTCATGGTAGTTGTAGTCTAGATTCATCTTCATTTCTAAGAACCATTCTGTTCATATTTAGGCAAATGTTCACTGCTGAAGAACGGAGGTGTCTTGAACTTCACTTGAGAGAATTATTGTTTTCTTAATTTGTTATTATACAACAAGATTACTTTAGTTAAGGATCATTTAATTAAATTGTAAAGCAAACTGCTGGTCAGAAGTGGCAAATGAATTTAGACAACTAGAAACCATGAATGTTGTCTCTGGAGAAAATAATATTAGTCAACCCTCTTCCTATTTCAGTCGCTAATGCTAAAATTCTTTAACATTAACTGTAACCATGGCAATTTTTATGGAGTTACAGGGTACTATTCTTGGGAGAAATCTATTGCTGTGATCACAAAAGAGTGAAATTTAACTTGTTTAGATCACGTTATTCTCATGGTCACATAGGATGAAGAGCCACTCCTTTGAAGTGCACAATTGTGCTGCTGTAATTCATAACGTGCCCAACTGCTCCGAGCCTGTCCCTGTGTACTATCAATCTAAGCGGTATGGGAAAAACAGTTTCTAGCTTCATAAAAGAATGACAGATTTGAGTATTTCTACTTCTGAAAACGGGCACACGTTTTTTTCCTAGGCTCATAGCATAATATACTTCATACCACATTTCATTGAACATGCAATATTAGCAAAAATTATGGCTGTTGCAGTCTTTTTCCCTGGTATCACTGCCCTTCAGCTTTGTCATTTATGACAACTGGCTCAAAAGGGGATTCTAGTTAGCAGGCATTAACAGATGGGCCCTATTTTACCATCCTCATCTCTCTTATGTAACACAAGTGAAACCAAAGGCATATTCCCAGTATACGTACACATTGTCTTAATTGATAGCTCGATCTTTATGTGAGTTACACTACCATATACTGTGGCAAATCTATTAAGGGCAACAACTGTTCTTTATGGCTATTACTTCAGTAGAGCTGTATTCCATAGTCTGTGCTGCAACAGAGAAAATAATACATCAAAGTTGTAACTTTTAACATGATCCAGTCAGTTCAAGTAAGGTTGTACCTGCCAGGTCAGGAATAGACCCTACTTAAGACAGCTTTTGTGGACATTTAAGAAATAATAGCGTTTTTCAACTGAAACTCTGTAATGTTGAGTCTATGACTTGTAAAGACCATGAACAAAAAAGATAAGCAGTATATAGGTACATAGTTATCTAGTGTACTGAGAATTATCTATAGTTATGCTTGTGTTGATTTTTCTGACCTGGCTATTGATGACATGAATGTTGTTTTAGTGGTCATTTCCAACACAACAAAAAGACCACTAATAGTATTTGGGTTAGTCTTTTTACTATTTATGACTAGATTCTACAACCTTACATTTAGAAGTGATTTACCTGTTTCACTTAAATACTTCCAGTGATTTTTGAGCTACCTTTAGATATTAGACAGCTGTATCTGTAGCTAAAATATAAAAATGAGTGGTGTTAAGCTGTTGAACTCACAACCAGATGACATATATGACTATAATTCTACTTTTTAAGTAAAATTCCTGTGATACTTATGATCATGAAGTGGACTGCAGACTAAACCTGCTTGACCTATCTTTTCAATGCTTCCTCAGATGGATTTTCTTTACAGAATATGAATCCTCACCAGTTTGAAAGATTCACTTGAATGCATATTGTAGGATCTGGATGCTTACCCATGGAAGCCACCCTTACATCAAATAATTTATAGCAGTGTTGCTTCTTCAGATCATCAAAAGAGTTGTTACAATGACAAATATCCCCATTCCATAACAATTAACATTTAGCTTAAAGAAAGCAGGCTGCAAAACCACCTGTGCAGGAGCTGCTGAAGCAGGCAGATATGCAGTTTGGCAATACGCTGCATACAGGTTGTGCCAGACTTAATGTGTGCATGATTTAGAGAGGTTTTCCATATGGTCAACATTTCAATAGGATTTCCATGTATCCAGCAACCTCTTTCCAATAATCTCAGAGTGCCTTTAAAAGCAGATGTCTGAAAGGGGCTAACAGTAAAGTCACTTGTGCAGGAGATCAGAGCTCACAAAGTCACGATAACAGCACTTTCATTTATAACTGAAGTATAATAAACTGGAAGATCTGCCCTTATTTTTACTTTATCAAGAATAATTTTTGAGCAAATACATAATCCTCCATCTCTGTAATTGTGTTCTGCTGAGACACTACAGGAAAGTACAAGGAAATGTTATCAAGCTGTACTTCCAAAGCTCTCAGCCACCTGGTGAGGAGCAGCCTGTAACCAAATCCATTAAGGTTTGCTCAGGAGGAGAACTGGTGCTCTAAACAGGAAAAAAAAATCACATCAGAAATGGGCAAAGAAAGCACAGCAATGGGGTTGTACTGGTGTATAAAGATGCTTTGCATGTCCAAGGGCAGGTCATGCAAGGTAATTGAGAGTATGACTGGACACTGAACAGCTTAGAGTCAAATTAGATTAGTGCAAATGCTGTCAATAAACAAGACCTAAGGACAGGAAAAGGAGGAGAATTAACTAGAGGAAACAAAGTATTGAAAAAAAAAAATATAAATTATGGTATTGTGAGGAACATGAAACTGTAATCAAATCAATGTTTTTGGAAAAGTTCTGGTGGTTTTAAACTGTGCAGTCATACTGTCCCTGACCTTCTGGACCCTGCAACCTCTTCTATAATTTCTCATTATCATTTTTGTTTATTTACTTTTATAGTAATGTTATTATAAATTATAATAAAAATAATAATATTCAGCCTCAGAGTTGGTGTGGGCTTTAGTCCTTTGAAGATTACTCTCACAGTACTCATGCTCCCCTCAGCTGAGCAAAGTTATGCAGAGTATTGCTTTTTCCTCTCTAGCTATGGTTTTGTTACCTGAGAGATTCAGCTTCTTGTAGGCAGTGGCAAGAAGGCTTGAGCACTCTAAATCCTGCAATCCTGATTTTCTGGATAAAAACTCCAAGCACTGAATGCACTAAAAGAGGCATGTCTCTGCCTACATGTAACTGCCTCGCCTCGCCTCGCCTCGCCTCGCCTCGCCTCGCCTCGCCTCGCCTCGCCTCTTTCCTCTTTCCTCTTTCCTCTTTCCTCTTTCCTCTTTTGAATTAAAATAAAAAAATAACTAAATAAAAAACCACTTCCCTTGATTCCAAGTTATCAGCCACAACTCATTTTTTTTCAGTAGAAATTCATTCAGTCAGCTCCATGTATGCAACTAGAATCACAGCAAAGTTGATAAGGTATTGTATAAAAGGACATATCTAGGCAAGTCCTATAGCAGGATTTTAATCCACTAACTTGAAGGGATCAACCTCCAGGACTCTGGCTTAGTTATGGAAAATATAACCAAAGGTTATAAGTTGTTGCACTACTTTATATCGATGTAAGATGAACTTGATGAATAGCCGGTAGTTACTGGCTGACATACAGCTCTCAGTCCCACCCAGGCCATCTCACTGAGCTAAGTGCCATCAGAAGCTGGAAATCAGAAGTGGTATTTGTCGTTGTATTTTGTATTTGTCCTTAATATTTTGTGACTGCACTGCTGTGTTTTGTTACTTTCTTCTGTTATTGCATTAGCATTTCTTTTGTGTATCTTGGCCTCACAACACTGGGATCTTTTCAGTCAGGTAACAAGGATGTCCTGCTTTCTTCAAACTGCTTACCAGTGAAAGTCCTGGTGGTAGTTGCCCATACAGTAAGCAGGGAAGCAGAGTGCTAAGTAATAGGAAGGTTGTCCTTCATGTCACAAGCAACACTCACAGCTTTGTTAAAGGGCTTTATTAAAAGAAGAGAAACGGTGCTTTGCAACAATTATATCTTTGTATTACAAAATCCAGCTGCTTCTCTGTGCCAGTAGGGCCCATTTCCTCCTCACAAGGAGCCTGGCAACAGAAGCTGAATGACATGCGAGCAGCCAGATATATGGTATAAGCCATGATCTTAATCTCTCTCTCTCTCTAATCCTCAGTCTTGGTGTTGTGCTTCAGTTTTCTATTCAACGCTAAGGAAGGGTTTGACCGGTTAGCTTCTCCTTTGACTAGATGTTTATGTAAAAACTTCAAAACATTAGCTGCACAGCAGTCTGAGATAAAATGCCCCCTCCATGAAAAATGAGATTGTAAATACATCCTCCTGATAAGGTATAATCAGTTCCAATACCAGCATCATCAGCTATGGTATACATCCTGTTCTCTGGGAAGCCATCTCCTTATCTATATCTTGTTATCTCTAGATGTTATTCAGCTGGCTGCAGACTGACCTGATTTGGGTTTTAAAGTAGAAAGAAAGAAAGGGAATAAAGTGACTCTGCTGGTGACAATTTGCAATCCATGCTTGCTTATCCAGGTCCTTGGAGTTATGGTTGTTGTAGATAAGGGAGAATGCAGTAGGCAGCAGAGCAGTGGGTTCTGCTCCTATGGATTTTTGGTTCATTTTGGTGGAAGTTGAACATTGGCCCCTTTTCATGCCTTGAGTCCATCTACAGCTAGAGAGCAGTGACAGGGCCAAGATTTGTTGTTAACATCTTTTTTGTAATTCATTAAAAGTGAGAAACAGAGCCTCTATGAATGAAATCATTCTGATGCTGAATGCTCTCCAACAGTTTATAGATTTGCCCCTCAGGGTTTGAACATTAGCCAGGAGAGGGCATGCATTTGTTTTTATGTTCATTTTCTAGATTTTCAGGAAAATAAAAGAAAAAAAATATATATATATACACACATATATATTTTCTTTCTGTATCGTGGTATTTCAAAGAAGAACACATCTATCGCACCAATGAACAGAAAATGATCTGATTTTCTAACGAGGTAAGATGATAGTTAGAAATTGCCCATGTCTCCATGCTGCCAGTCATGCTTCAGATCATCTTTCCTTAATGATGGGTGGTGTAAAAACCTGAGAAAGAAATCATGATGCTACACCTGATTTTTTTTTTATTTTTTATTTTTTTATAAATAAATAACAGACAGTGGGCTAATAATAGTATTTCTTACAGTAACTACAACAATTAAAATAATGAAACACAGTGGGAACTTCATCTCTAAAGTTCCTCTTCTTTTAGATCCTGAAGAAATTCACACTACATCTGGGGCTTTTTCCAGGTGGTTTACATAGGAAAACTGAAATACAGTAAGGTTTCAAAGCAGTTATACAATAGTAATTAGGTATTTAATTATGCTTATCTTTAGGTCCTGTCATTAAATGCACCTTAAAAGGGAAGCATTCTTCATAACTGATACGCATTATGGTATTAAAAGAAAACAACATATTAAAAATAAATAAATGCAAAGAGATCCATTAACCACTCTTTCTAATTTGTTCACCAGAATCTCATTATTTTTTGAGATAAAGCACAAGGATCTCAGCTGTATTTAACAGCAGAATAATTGCAGTTCTCTCCATATTATTAACAAAAAAAAAAAAAAAAAAAGGCAGCTTACAAAATTAAACATAAGTAGGAGATGCTGGCTAGATGCTTACTACAGAGTAGTACCCTTACACTGCATGCAGGACTTGAAACAAAATCTTAGGGCATTTCAAAGTTATTGTCATGCTATCCATGAGATGTTAAAACCTTACAACCACAACCTTATCCTATAATTCTATGATCCTAACCCAAGTATTAACCGAAAGTAAATGAGCATTTAGGTGCCAAAAAGTAAATGCTCTCTCCTGGACCTCAACCCAAGCCAGATCAAGCAACTTGCTTAGCAGCAGAGTTCATGAAGTATTGCAATGACTCCCTGCATTATATACATACATGTGATATATACACTACAGTAATGGTCTCCTAAGAAAAGGCTGAGGCGGAGGAGTGGGGAATGCTCTACAGCCCTAAGAGCAAGGCCAGCTCCATGGGGCAGTGCATCTTATCAGTTCTTGCATACATTTTTATTTCATGACAGTCAGAAAACTATCAGTCAGCACTACCAGGCTCCCAGAAGGGTCTGCGGAGATGGAGTATGCTACTTCTCATAAATATAACTTCTGACTTCTGAGAGCCCATACAAAACACATCACGTTTATTGCAGCGGGATCAAATCCTGGCTGACAGCCAAACTCTAACCTAGTTTTTCACCTAAGGCTACTAACAATGTGGCTTTTAAAAGTTAATATATTGACCTGAACTACAAGCTACATTTTTAACTGAATATTAACTGGAAATTGAAAGCTAAGTTCAACAAATAGAATTTGTATTGAATAAAATGGCTGACATGGAAATAGCATGAGTTTCTTCATGAGTTTACTTTAAATGTGCCTTAGGATCTCAGTAACGTAAATCACAGTACCTCCGTTTTTAAATTTTTAATCTCAGCTCTTAATAGCCTCATAATTCACTGTTGCTTTTAATTACTGTTCATAGCTCCAACAACACAGATATAGGCTCAAAGAAAAAAAAAATCAGGCATCAGAACCTGGTTTTGATTTAGAAACATTCATAGTATTAAAATAGAAATGTTGCTCCTAGCTCTACTGTTTGAATTATACATTAACTCATTTCATCTTGTTTCTGTGGTGCTATTTTGGATTATTTTTTCAACCATCAATTTATATTTCATATGCAAGCTGAAATTCAACTTTTAATATTCAGAGATATTAGGTCAGCTGTATAATTCATGAATTCATCAAAGTAAACATCATATTCTACCCAAAAATGTCTCGTGTTGTATTGGCTGCTCACCGACTAGCAAGTGCCACAGGGACGGTGAATAAGAACATTTCCAACGGGGTTGCAGACATTTAAGATGCAGAAAAATAAATGTAAACCCCAGTGTGGTATGGTGACAATCATCCAGAGGGCACGTCAAGTTCCAAATGGCATCCTAAGGCAAATATGCACCCTGTTAACTATGCCACTTCAGTTTATACCAAGTAGTAAACTAAAAATAATAATGCTTTGTCAGTAATTAATTTTTCCTAAAGTGCAGTCAATGTATTTTGCATTGTTAAACAATCTGGAATGCATTAGATAAATTCCTGATCTACTTCAGTTTGGGTACAGCCAAGACAAACTGCTCACTATTGAGAAACAACTTATTGAGCCTGGCAGTGATGCACCTGCTTTCAGTTCACCTTTCATGTTTTACAAGTAGCAAGTGGCAAGGAGGAGCATTCCTTTAATTTGTTGTCACAACTCAATTTCCCTTCAGCCTGCTTCCATGCCCTGCTGCTCTGGAGCTGGCTAAATACTAGCACCAAGAATGGCTCAATCAAAATGTAACATAAGACAAATCTGACCTTTTGAAGCTGTTCAACCAAGATGATGTTTGTCTCAAATCTTTTACCCTGTTTCACCAGCTCTGTCCGCTCGCATAGATAGAGCTCAGCTCTCCCTGTCCTTGAGTCTGTATACCAAAGCTGCCTTCATTCCTGGAGAAAGATTTAGAAGCTTACTTTTAATTCAAGCAAAGCCAAAATAGGTATTTCCGAAGAACATCATCATGGTTAGAGCTGGAAAGCAGTTGTGAATTATGGCTAGTGCTGCGTGTAGAAGCAGCTCTTTGGCAATACTTAGCACAGGTATTATCTGACCAAGATTTAGTTCTGAGGATAAAAACAGCAATTAGTTTTGATCTTAAAGTTTGCAATGAATCAGCAGGTCCATGGAAATTAATTTAGGAATAGCAATAAGATATCATTCTTAGATTCAGATCCAAATTTAAGTTAGATGGATATGTAATTTTTCTTTACTTTAAAGCAAAGACAAAGCTTTGGCTTTGGAGCTAGCAGGGCTGAGGCACAGCATCATGATGCACTGAAGCAGAGTCAGTAGAGATGTGGATGTCGATGCCTTGTATGAAGTGCTGCAGTTGATGAGGGGTGTGCCTTGCTTAGCGTAAGAAATATGCACAATTCTGAGGTTTTGGAAACTAATACATAAATTAAGATCTAGAAGGCTTAGTCAGACTGCTTTTATAACTGGCAATAGACATATAACCTTTCATTCCTGTGCTTGGCTCTTAATTAAATACTCATATAACCTGGACAGAAGTGGATATAATTCTGCTCTGCATATGATTTTCCTTACAAGTCAGACAAAGCAGTTAGAGGAACCTTAGAGTTTGCATTCAGGAAAGAAATGAATGCCATTAGCCTGGGTTTAACTGCTTTTTTAATCTTAATCCATTTCATAAATGTGCAGGATAAACAGATTTTGTGCTTCCTCAAACATCTTGAGACTTCTGTTCTGCTCACAGTCCTTCGTTTTCTCTCCAGGTCTTTCCCATGACTCACCTCTTTCTGAAACCTCTTTGTCTCATCTCTGCTCAAAAGAAGGACCTCATCCTCCCACTGGTTGATGTGGCCCTGTGTCGAGGATGAAATTATATGTTTCACTCATAGGAGAGAAGCAGCAATATGTTTACTGATATAAAGTAGTGACCTAACAAAGCTTGAATGTAAATAACACAGACACTTAAAACAGTGCAAGATGGCAAGGTACACTTGATTATTTACTGCATAGAGGACAGGGAAAGTAAAGTATGTTGGGGAGATCCTCCAGTTGAGTCATGAGGTTCAGAGTGGACCTCCTTGCTTCCTAAACTTGAACCTCTTGGTAAGGAGCCTAGGCGCAGCTGAATCCACTCCTAGTCCCAGACTTGGTCAATGGTTTGTGTCTAAGGATTGTATGTGCACATTCAATCTAAGATATAATCTTACAAAGCTTAAGTTTCCAAAGTTTAGCAAGCTGTTAATCACTTACCAAGGATCTCTGGGGCAAGGAATCTCTCACAAGGAGTAAGACATCTCTACAGCACTGGTGACTTTGAGAGGTGTCCCAGCTAAAGGGGAGATCCTGTCATGCTGCCATGCAGAAAAGCTCAAAGGGCTCTTGGTCTGCTCACTATTTATGGGGTGGGATGATGGACTGATAGTCATACTGTTCTTTTGGTGCATGTTCAACTGGCCTTCAGCTGCTGAGTGAGATGGCCATCTATCAGGCTCTCCAGCACCCAGTTTGAGCCAATATTGTGGTCGCAACAAGCATGAGCAAGGCCTTGGGTGTAGCCAGTACTGTAGACACTATCTGCCTGATCAAGGCCTTGGATGAAAAGACCAGTGTTTGAACAAGGCAAAGGCCAGACTGAAAGCAGGAGAGAGCACACCATCACACCCTGCATCCAGCCACTTGCAGGCACCCTGGGCACCCAGGGAGTCTCTGTTGCAAAAATCTTGAGCCCCATCTCCACCAAATCTGAATCAGTCCTCCCCTGAGACACAGACTGTGCTGGTCTTTGGATTAGACACTCAACTGCAAATAAACACAGTGGTTTGAATGTCAGGAGTTAATCATGACCGATCAATTAATTAGAAATTAAACTGCTGCCATCACTGTCCTTTCCTTCCCATCACAGAGCATCTTCTTTCTATATTTTTAAAGCAGTCCTGCCTGGGCGGAGCAGAGCAGAATGGACACGTGTAGCTTGCATGCCTACAGTGAGACGTAGGTGTGCATATCTGTGTATATATATAAAGACATATGTTTTTTAAGTATATGTATATACATAGTTATATATACACGGAATAGTTGTCACTATAAATAAATACTGCAAGGAAATGCAATGTTTACATATAAATTTTAAATTACAAGCTCTTGCTGTCCAGAACCTAAAACATCAGCTTTTCTTTCAAATTCAGAGGGAAAATGTGGAAAAATATGAATGTATCGCCATCTGGAGGATAAGCGTATTCTGTGCTTGCCTTCTGCAGGCATCGTCCCAAGTTCCATTGTAGGGTGTGTGTGCTGTACCCAAAGAGAGGGGTTTAATCATAGAAGCATGAATAAGTGCCTGGTGTTAGGGTGATCATTAGGGTAATCTGAGCTAGGTAATTGTGTGGCTGTGCTTTTTATGTGTTTGGAAAAGAATAAACAACTTGCAGAGTAAACAACAGCAAAGTAGGAGGAGATAGGAGCAGTGGTGTTGGCAATGAAAGGGGTGAGAATTCAAGAGAATTCAATGCATTTTTAGCTTTTTTCCTTTAAATTTGGTTTGAGATTTTAGGATTCTCCTAGGACTTAAAATTAGGAAGATGGGAGTGAAGTTCAATTTCAAAACCAAAATTTAATTCTAAAATTGGACCCGTTTCATTCACCCTGAGGAAATATGCAAGCCTGAAATAATATTCAGCCAAAGCTGTTATGTATCCTGCTCAGATTGACAGCTCTTTCCCTTCTCCCTGCTGCCAATGAATGCCTGAGGGAGGAAATGGTTCCTGGCAGAGGAACGGATCTGAGAGTGAGGTGAAATGTTCCTTGGAGCACAACAACAAGGGCTACACCTGACGGGCTCATAACTATGTATTTACATGGACCTCAGTAGTGATGCCCTGTGAGTGCCCCATGAGGTTGAGCCATGGTATTTCTGTGGTCTCCAGAGTGTCTATAAGGGACACAGCCCTGTCACACTGTCCTCTCCACCTGAATGAAACAGCTTTTCCCATTCCCCTGACACCTGAGGAAGATCAGCCCTGAGGCTGGTATCATTAAGCACCAATGACCGCCAGAGTGGTGTTGGTCTGAAATAGGTATGTGGAGTTCAGGAGCTTGGTTAGTAGAGCAAGTACCAGAAAAGCTTGTAGATCTACTGCATGGTACACTCTGATCCATTCCCAATCAAAGAAAGAAATTACAGCCATTTCCCAGGGTGGGCATTAGGCCTTGTAGGCCTACCAAAAGTGTCAGGGTGTACCACTAAACCAGCAAGAAACACGTTAGCAGAAGCACTGGCTCCTGCAAGGCAGACAGGCATGCCTGCAGAAGAAGTTGCTGTGTTGCCACAGGCTCAGTGCCAGTAGCTGGGTGCAGATTATTCATATAGGAGCCGCAGAGAAGTCATACCATACATATGCTGCCTCTCAGCTGCATATAGACGAGGAGAAAGTGAGAGAGAGGTGAAGGGCAGCAGCTTCAGTGGCCTTGCTCACCTCTGTCCATCTCCTGGAGAGGACTGGGCACCTGGCTGGTGGCCTGGCTGGAACCAGGCTGCTGCGGTGGGTCAGAGCCTCTGGGTCCATTGGCTGGTGGCAAGGACTTTCCTGAGGCGTCTCAGGGCATTATCATGATATGCATCAATCCTAGCATTAAAGCACGTGGTCATTCACCCTCAGCCCTGAGCAAAGTCCTGCCTCACACAATGTCCAAGTGAGCAGTGCAATACCACAGCGATTTCTGGTCTCCTGTGCCACAGCATGGCCGCGTGAAGAAGTGCAGGGCTGAGGAGTAACAGTGTCCTTTTGCTTGTGCCCTGTGATAAAGAAATATAGTGAAGCAGGCTGTGGTAGTTACCGATAGCCCTAACAAAGTGATGCACAGGCACAATTTAAGTGAAAATATCTTAATTAAAAAAAAAATAAAAATAAAAATTTAAACACCCACGTGCTCAAGTGTATGTACTGGTCCTACTGCTTCAATCTTTTGGTATTGTGTTATGCTCTGGCTTAGAGAAAATGAGACTTTTAATAACCTAAATCTTTTTCTTAAGGTGTAGTACCTTTGCTTCTTTATTGTTAATGAAACCTTTATTTTTCTGATTGTTAATGGAACCTTTATGGTTGGACAGATAGCAGTAATTTCTAAATATGTATTTACAGTACTAAATGCATTAAAAATAACATTAGCTTCAGGTGATGCTAGGTAAAGCAATATTACATATTATTACTGCTTAATTCCCCATAAAAAAATGCCATCAACTGCAGAACAGTAACTAAGCCTGACATTTTTTCCTTGTGCCTAACCTATACATTGCAAGGGGGCAGTCAGCCTCCAAAGATGCTTCCCTGCAATTATTGTACTTATCTAGGAAATAATCTAAAAAGCCTCACATGACAGGCAGGATGTCATCCTTCTATTCCTAAGCAACCCCTGATATCTTTTTTCAGGACAACTCATCAGCTTCCTGAAGAGCAGACAGCTGAATTTAAAGAAGCCTTTTCTTCTTCTTTGTTAACTACAGGACACAGCTAATGATGGCCCTGTAATGACAACAACTGGGAAGAGCTCAGTAGGGAAAAGCTCAGCAAAGGCCAAGTTGCAAGCTGCAATCAGTAAAGCAACGCTGATAATTACGGCATGAATGACCTTCCAATGTAGCTAAAAATAATAGTAATGAAAATGAAATACAACACTATATACATAAAATTCAGGCTGGAGAGAAAAAGTGAGAGAAAAGAAGGAAGACTATATTGTGTTGACATTATGCCTTCGTATTCCTATTCTTCCATTTGTATTTATTTTCTCTCTTTCTTCCAGCTCTTGATTGGCATCAGTTC
Source organism: Anas acuta (assembly GCF_963932015.1). Classification (NCBI taxonomy): domain Eukaryota; kingdom Metazoa; phylum Chordata; class Aves; order Anseriformes; family Anatidae; genus Anas; species Anas acuta. The sequence goes on from NC_088987.1 coordinate 23,297,017, forward strand.
AACAGCATATATGTAGTGGTTCAACATGTTGGTTATCTCATTGAATTCAAAGGGACTCTTGTGGCACCTGCTTTAGTTGCTTGCTGAGATAAGGCTGCTCGTGCTGCCTTTCTCCTGGTTCCATGTTTTGCTTACTCATTTTCTCTAGGGACAGAGCTTTCCTCCATTGACTGCTGCTTCCAACAGTTCTCACTTAACTGAGCAAGTCTACTTAAATGAAGTGTATCTATATTGGTGTCTTGAGACTCTTAGTTACCCAGTTTTATTCCACATTTTGAGAAAAGAACCTCCTGTTGTCTGTCTCATATTGGCTGCCCTTCACTTTCTCTGTATTCCTCCCTGAACCTTTTTGTTATGCCATGAAGTAGATAGAGGTTTAGTGTGGTTTACAAGGTGGGTGTTTTTTTTGTTTGTTTGTTTGTTTTGTTTTGTTTTGTTTTCCTAACCAGAGGCACATGAGCAAGAAAAGGGTCTTCACTCTGCTTGCCATAGGTAGTACCCACCCTCATCTCTTCATTTGATACAGATTGCTAAGATCTCAGTCAAAGTTTTCAATAAAAACATCCGCATCTTAGATCAAGTTCTCCCATCAGTGATTGCACAAGATTCTGCCTATTTCTGCCCATCAATTGCCTTCTCTGTCTGGATGCTACCAGGCCAATAACTAATCAAGAAGCTCATTTTAACCTCTTGAACTCAGTGGCCACTTAGCAGGCATCATGCTGTAAGTAAGAATATTAATTCCATCTCTCTCAGTTCAAAGCAGATACTGAGGATACAATCTAGCTCAAACATACTAGTGTTTAATCAAATTAATTGCCTCACATCTATTAAAATCAATAGAGAGTTTTTCAGAGATTTTGTAGAAACAATTTCAATAAGCAAGTCCATAGCTGGAAGGAAAATTGCCCACAAAGGATATATTCACAGATACCTTCCCACTTGCAGCAAGTATCTGGAGTAAGTAAAACTTGAGTTTTACTGACCTTTCTCTTTAGGTTTGTGATGGTAGCAAAAGCACTGGTCAATATAGGAATGAATAGGAGTGTGGTGGGCAAAACAGCTGCTGAAACCAGGGTCTGTTTGTGGACATATTGAAAGTATGTAACTGAGATAAATTCAGCAGGTAAATTAGGCAAAGAAATAATTAACACGTCAGACAATAGTGCAAGGGGAAATTCCTGGCACAGAAGAATCTCTAAGGAGCCAGAGGGCCTCGCTGTACAGGGTCTCCCCTGTAGATATTTGCATTTATGGTACCAAGGGTCTCCCACAGGGGAAAAAGAAAAATCTTCCTATTGTAGCAGACCTCAAAATAATTCAAAATGTCTGCCAGTAATTAAATCCATTACATTAGCAACAGGTGGTGAAGCTGTAATTTTTTCACATCTGTTATCATTTTCATAAGCCAATATGTATTCATTGCAAGTGCTGTGTAAACCACAGAGCAGAGAGGGCTGGGGTGATGGCTGTCATCCAGGCAGCCGCTGGGCTCACTCCTGTAGTCTTCTGAAGAGCAGAGCAGAGGGGATATGAGGATACATGCTGGGCTGGAAAGGGTTTGGGCAGGATCCAAAAGGGTGGGAAGGCAAGGATTTTAAAGAGAGGGAAGAGATTTCATAGGTTCTTATTTGACTGAAAGAGGAAAGGAAGAATAAGAAAGAAAAAGGAAAGCAGGTTTCTGTTTAAAGCATTACCCTAACATTTGTTTTGGTTCCTTACTATACCATAGACTTCCTGTCCTGGGCTGGAGCATGTTTCTTGGTCCCAAATCTCAGCTCAGTCTCCTTAACCTTCAGGAGATGAGATGGTCTTGCCCACCTATCCAGATGTACCTACTTTATTTGGCTTCAGTAGTTAAAGAGAAAAAGAAAAAGCAATTGATCCTGATTTGCTCTGTTACCAGGTCCTTCAGGACATCAGCTAATATCTATCAGATGTTTGCCATAACTGAGGCCTCACCAAAATTTTGGGGTTTGATGCAACCAGTACTTTACAATGAAAAAGTGTTTAATGAAGAATGCCATATAGTACTTGAAAGTTGTACAGGTTCAGAAACTGGGAATTCTTATTGCAGAATGATAAACAGATGAGAGGTTATTTAGAGTTTTTTTGGACCCCTGCATCAGTAACAAATATAATGAACCCAACACTGTCCCATGTTCCAGTCTGAAGCTTGACAAGACCTGAAGCATCTCTCTAAAACACAGTAGTAGTTGATACCTAGTTTGGATATATCTGCACATTTTCCAGTAAACCTATAGTCACTCTTTCTGCTCACACACTGTTTATACAAAATATCATCGTTAACCAGACTGCTGAATTTGTAGTATAGACCAGCTGAAGTTAATGTTTTATAAATAATAAAACAGTGTGGTATGCAACTCAAAGCCATGCATTATTATATTGAGCGCAAGATTGAGAATATCAATTTGTTAGTGTGTACAGCTAATTCAGATTTGTATTCTGTGTGAAGAGAGACATACAAAAGCTTATGTGAAGTACCTACTTCATCCTATTGCAATACTAAGGATACTAACTATTGCATTGGGCTACTGTTTTGTAGTCAGTAACTTTTACTGTAGTTTAAAACTTAAAACTGTAGTTTAAACAAAAAGTATATAACAGAAAGTTATTTTTAGAGGAATTTCTTTAGTGGTATACCTGGTCCATGATAATAAATAAATTGCTCTAATTCTATTCAAAGAATCATCATTTAACTCTATTAATTTTTGAACTAACAAACTGGTGCAGGTTTTTTTTTTTTAATGTTAAGGACTGTCAGTAAGCTGAGGTTTCTTTTCTGAGAATTCTTGTGAAGGGCAGAGTTTACCCCGCAGCCTCTGGGTGAAAGCAGAGTTCTGGGTGGTAATAGAAATGGGTGCAGACCCAGTCAGTCCGGGCATTATTTCTCTCTTCCTCCTCCTCCACTTCACATCCTTCATTTTGCTTTCTCTTGAAGCTGGGCTTTGGAGGAATGTTATACTTGTGGAGGATTGTGAAAAAAACACCAGGTCCCCTCTTCTGGATGCGAGAGGCCCCTGCACCTGCTCTGCTCCCCTCCTGCCCAGCTCCTTCAGATACACCAACAACCCTGTTAACCCCTGCCAGTAGTACAATCACTAATTCAGCCCAGCCATTCTTGCCCAAAGGCATCTGAGATCTGTCCAAGGTCCCCCTGGACACCACCTCAGCTCCTGGTGGGAAGGAGATCTCCAGCAGTGGTTCACATTAATTCATTTGCCAGGGCAGCAGCAGGGCCCACAGGCAGCCCCCTGCTGTTATTCCAAACAGCAAATGAGCAGGAGAAAGGAAAAACTCTCTGATGTCCCATTCCCTCTATCCCAAAAGCTGGATTACTAGACATTAATCTGTGGGATGATCTTTGCCCAGGTGAGGCCAGTGTCACGATTCTCAAGTACTGTTCTTCACTGAAATCACTAACTTCAGAGTTTCCTGTGATGACACAGGGAGTCTCCAGCCTTGCAAGGGAATGAGCCAAAGCAGATTCAGTGGTCTTTGGGGAACCATAGATTATTTGTGAGCCTTAGCAGTGTTATTTGATTATTTGTCTTCAAGGCTTGTGTGGTGAAGGCAGGCTTCCTGGGAAATTATTACATGCTGCTCAGTGATTCACTGACTGTTGGCCACAACACTGTTAGTAACCAATTTATGAGAATCCCTTTGAAATCCTTCCCTCTATTAACATTTCAGCAGTTCCATTCCTTTGTAAATCCACAGTAGTTGTGTTACTCAGGATGATTGTATGAAAATGGTTTCAAACACAATGATTACATATTGAGCAGATGAGCTGTCTTGGCTTTATGTCACAGCCCATCTGCCTGTTTTAAATAGGCTTCCTGCATCATGCCATTTCCCTTCATTGGGTAGGCAGTAAAAATGACTGCTTGCACATAGCATCCTCATTCCATCTGACCTTTTCAGAGTGTTATTCCACTCAGTATACTTCAAAGTTTGTATTTCCTTCTGCAAATATCATTTGAATCTGATTCCGTTTTGGCAGCAGGTGCCATTACAACAAAAGCTGTCCCTTCTTTGTCTCCCTACGTTTAGTGTGGAGGCTGAAGTACAACACATCAGCCAGAGCTGCTGGAGGCTGAGGTAAGCCCAGGGAACAAACTTCAAAGCTGGATCCCACAGGGATCTGAATTGTATTTAAGATGGAGATGTATAGGTCTTGACTGTATGTTCAGCACTGGATGACATATATACTTGAATTTGGACTGGGATCAGATGAAAGGTTAAATTGAATATGACTAGACAGTCCTTTGTGGGCATCCATCTACGGTCAGTTCTTAAAAGGCAAATATTTTCATTCCAGGTTTTATAATTCCTACTATTTACACTAGTTTAGATGAACACTTTGCATTGTGATAGAGCAGCCACAAGGTGTCAATGTAACGTAGCAGATTTGTAGTAAGGATTTGCTAATACAACATCATTTGACTGTTAACACGATTAAAACCTGCCTTCTGGTGGGTTACTTGAATAGCTAATTGCAAAAAAATCAGGTCAGGTCGCAACTTCTGTACGTGATTTATTTCATCAAAGTCCTCTTCAGGACATAATCTACAGACTACAAATATTGTAGCACTGTGTTTTAGAACGAATGGCTGACCAAATGGGATGTTAAACTGGTGGGAGTGAATTAATTTTTGGTAAAGTATGAGAAGTGGCCATAAGCAAAGAATACAACATGCAAATAAATTAACTCCTCACAGTAAGGAGTCAATATATCTAGATGAACTGGTGCATGTGTCCAATTAGAGGAGGCGTAATGACTGGTAAGACAAGAAAAAGATGGAAAAGCAATATTAATGAGTTCCATTTCTTCTCTTTTAGATGCAGATCTTTGTGTGTCATTAAATATAACGGGAAAAGCTTTAAAAAAAAAAAAAAGTCAAAGCAAAAACTGAATTCTGAATTACAAAGGATGAGGAAGCAATTCAGTTTTGTACCCCAACAGGGGGTTAGGATCTAGGGAAGGAGGGTCTGTTAGAAATGAGAATGAAAGCCTGTTAGGAAAATGACTCCTAGAACTGTGAATCTCTCTCTCTTTGAAGTATGCATTAATGGGTTTGGGCTAAGAATTTTCAAAGGGGTTAAGGACTTAGCTCCTACTGAATGTCAGTGACATTTGGACACTTCATTGCCATAGTCTCCTTTGAAAATCTCAGCTTAGAATATTAATTTTAATGTATCTTTTCCACTGTAGTAGGTGGGAGCAGATTCATGACAGAGATGAACAGAAAAGCTGCAAAAGAAAAGTTTCTTTGTATGAGTCTTTCTTTATAAATTATTGTACTTTACTTAATCTACTCAGTCAAGTACAAAAGTATATAATAGTAGGTGGCCGAGCAGAGGATATTACATTATGTGACATCCTTCCCTTGTGTTAATGACTCTCTGCATTGTGCTTTGCACTAAGTGGAGGGCACTGACTAGCAGATAATACAGTAAAGAAATCATTGGATACATTTCTTAAAAGGACAAATGGAAGATGTTTATGCAAAGAACTGGTCCTCTCAGGTTCTAAACCAGCTGTGACACCAGGCTGTCCTTTGAGAGATATTTTATTGGGCAACAGATCAGTGTTGGAGGTCAAGAGAGCAACAGCAATAGATGCATCATGTTCTCTGGGTACTCCCCGGGGGCAGGCTGGGACAATAGCTAGAAAAACTGTAAAGTCTGTGGGAATAAAACTCATATTGTTCTTATCCTTCTCTTTTGTATTTCGTTTTCTTATCATACATCTTAACAAGAGGAGAGGTACATCCGCAGTACTGGTGTGAGTGTGATTAAAGCGCTACAGGACACTTTTAAGCTCTTCAGAATGGGAGGATTTTGAAAACATGGGTTTGCAAATTGATAGTGGCAACTCAAAGTGATGGAAAAACCAGAAGAGAAACACCGCTGCTGGTCACTTGTCTAATACGTTGGGATCACCTTGCTGTCAGAGACTTGGTCTCAAGTTGGTCTTCAAGTGGAGAAGAGAAAATATTCTTGCTCCCCTTTAATGGTCTAGTGACACTGTGGGTTTACTCTTTTTCTTTTACCTCTCCTCAAAGGAAAACAATTCTGAGCATTTTCTTTCTTGGAACAAACTGAACAAAAACTAAAGGGTTTTGCCTTTTTTGTCTGTGTGTGTATGTGTTTATTTTAATTGCTGTTGTGCTGAAGACAACATAAAATATAAAAACGTGTGCTGTTAGGAAGATTTGAGGATAGAAGTGAAATTGAATGGAAGCTCATTTTAGGGCTGGGAGAATGAATGCTGAAAAAAACACATGTACCTGAGCTGGGATGTAAAATGTCTCAGTGAACACGTCATTCCATTTCTAAAAAAGTTTCTACTTCCATATTTTTGTCACTACCCTTGGTGTAAAAAGCAATAGTTTTTTCATTTGTTTGTTTTTGTTGTTTTAGAAAAATCTCAGGCCCACCGTAACCTATAAAATTGGTTACTGTTACTGAAGTACTTATTCCTAGACAAGAGCCCAAATCAAAGGGTTAGATATGTGTAAATCCAAAACGAGCATCTTTATGAAACCACAAAGTGCCTCTCCTGACAAATGCCCAGGTTTCACCGTGTATATTCCAGTCAACCTGTCACCAACCCCAGCTGTGGTATCTGCCTCTGAAAAATGAACACTGCTTTTCAGCAGAGGAAGCTCAGAACGTATAGCGCCACTTCTCTGTGTTTAACATGGTTTTATCCAGCCTGGACTAGGGAAAACATTTTGTGAGATGATGAGACTGAAGTTCCTTCTTTTATGCTAAAACTATCACATGCCCAAACACTCAAACTGTGTCACCTGAGCAAGAATCTAGTGGTGTTTCATAATTATCTATTATACCCAACCTGATATTTTCCTACCAGCTTGAAGCATAGATAAAATTAGCTCATGTTTATCTACAATAAATACTTATCCTGAAGGATGCTGATCGGTATCCTCCCAGGTCTTCCAGGCCTTCTCAGTATGGTCTTAATATCCCTATGTGAGCATTAGTAGGTTTATTACAGCTGTGTCTGGGAGCCATTTCCTGGATAATGAGTTGGTTTTCTTGGCTTTGAACAGCAAGGGAGTTCTTGTCCCACTGTATTTACAGTCTCAGAGATAACACATGGGTCCATACAGCTCTGGCATCACATGGAAGCCTTGAGCCAATATATGATCAGCACAAATGGCAATGATCCTAGTGCATCAGCAAGCCTGACTGCCACCAGATCTCCAGTAGGGAAAGCAAAGTTTTGAGGAAAGATGAGAAGGAAGACATTGTTACAGCTGTGTAGTTTCACTGAGCCCCAGTGGCTGCATGGAAGGAAAGGGCAAGGACACCTGTGAGAAAACCTAACAGCTAAGTAATCAGAAAGCATACATCCATCAGCTTGTATGTGATGGATCAGGAACCAGGTCTCTTTCATTGTGGAAGAATGGATTTGCTGTTGATACAATAGATTGTGAAGTGGGAAACTTCCCAACTTGTACAGATTCTAGTTTTGTGCACTTGGAGATGTACCTTTTAATTTTTTGACCCTTTAAGGAGGAGTCAGCCATGAGGAAACGATTTCACTTCCACCACAACCAGCCACTCCAGACTTTGAGTCATCCTAGGTTTTCCCTAGCCTGGAGTGTTTGTCCTAAGAAGGTGCTCTTTCAAAGCAAGGCACCCACTTTAAATTCAGTAGGCTGCTTTCTTCACAGATTGCAATGTTTTGGCAGTTCAGGCAAACATAGATTAGATGTGGGTGGTGTTATTCATGATATGAATCATATAAGGTGGTTTAGAAGTGCATTGTCTTCTGCTTCATGTTACCCAAATGGGGACCTTAAGATCAATTCTCAGACTGTCAGCAGCTTTCTTGCAGCAGAGCCGCTTGTCTGGGTCCATGTCTATCCACATCCGCAGACAAATTTACCAAGAAAGAAGCTGTAAATGATTTCTTTCTGTTCATACCCTTCACAGATATTTTTCTACAATACCCAACTTCCAGCACTGTTTATGGTTTCTGTGTGGAGTTGTCCTTAGAGAAACATGTTAATCTAATGTGGCCAGTGTTGTAAAGCTGCCTAAATATACAGCCAGTACTAGGGAGTAGACATTTGCTTTTGTTTGGATCTCAGCACTGCTTTTGATACCAGTGGGTATAGCATGAATTGGCAAGAACACTGTGAAGGTAACTCAACAACTTCTTTAATTAGTCTATATTAGACACAGTTAGCTCAGTTACTTTCTTCTTGTTGGACTGTGGTTCCTTCAAGGTGTATTCTGAGTACCTACAATGGACAATTCTTTAATCTCCTTGATTAGAAGTGATATTTTGTCTTCTTTTTATTTCAACTTCCTGCTAAAAATGTATTTATTTTGAGAAACCTGAATCCCCAGTGCTGAGAGGCTGCTGCAGAAGGGTGTGAGACCAATGCAACCCACTGGACTCCTTTCTGCCTCCTCCCTGTCCCCTATTTACACAGAGAAGTAAAAGAGAGACATGGATTAAAACTGCTTTTTTAAGCAATAAGTATATAATATAATGCATCCAATACTTTCAAGGAATCTCACTTTGAAATTCTTGCTACAGTTCAGGACAGCTGGTGAAAGCTAGGAAGAAGGTCTCTTTGCAAGTGCTTGTGAAACACAGCACATCCATTGCAATACGCTGGCTGTCCCGTAATAACACAGCCCTGTGAGCTGAGTGCATAACACCTTGACCGCATAACCCTAAGGAAAATGACCCAAATTGTTCTTTCTGAAGGCATCATTCAGAACACTGCTAGACCTGGTGTCATCAACCATGAGTCACAAATCTGATAATACAATATAAAGTATTGAATAATATCCTCAACTTGTGATTCATTGTGCCATTTAAATGCCACCACTAGCATCCTGAACTCCATTCCAATATATATGAGTTTAGATATCCTTCCAAAATAAGCAAGTGACTTACAGCCATAAATTCAGTTCACCCCAGCTACTAATAGTGCCCAGACAGATTATGTTTTAGCTCTTCTGGCAAGGACAAGGTAAAAAATATTCCAGTATATACTTCCCCCCTCAGATCTCCTCTCTCTTTCACTCTGAGGATGCCAAAAAGAAATTTTTAGCATTTTCAAGGGGGTTAATTCTGTTTCAGGTAAAGAGAAGTAAAGTGACCTTCCAGCTTCAGTTAACCGGTGTGACAGGACTCCATGTCTTGAGGCACAACTTGGGGATATCATGTTTGTGACAAAGAGTATGGGAGATGGCAAGTGATCTCCCTCACATCCACTCTGAAATGTAGAAACAGCTCCTGGAGGAGATCTGACAGAGCACACTGCACATGTACATGATCAAAGTGCTACCTTCAACTCCAGGCAGTAAAACACTGTTTTCTGGAAAACAACCTTTGCCCGTCAGACACAATGTCTCTTTCAGAGCAATATTTCCAAGTTTTCTGTATTGGTGCACACCGACACACTCTGTCTCCCACTAGGAAAAGTCATTAATGGTTTGGAGTTGAATGGATGATCTCTGAGTAAAGTTCAACACTGTTTGTGTCTGTGTTCAACGATAGATAAACTAAACGTCATGGCTTGTTGACTCTGCCACTGTCACCAGATGCCATCTGCTGGATAAGCTGTATTTGTATCTACTCTGCGCAGTTCCTGTGAGTTGTGTTGGTTTTATCTAAACTTATTTATTTTCAATAGACTCTCAGAGCACTGTAGGCCCTCAGGACATAGATTTCCACAGTACTATTTCCTCTTTCAAGCAGTCCCAGTAATGATTCCCCATTCCTCAACCTTGTATAAAGATGTGGAGTCTAAGCATTCCACTAATTTGGGCAAGGCTTTTTGACAGAGAACCCATTTATGAAACAGCAAACAAGCAGTGGGTCCAAATGTTAACTGTGGACACTTGCATCAGGAATGAGGCCACTTGTACATACCAAAATGTAAAAACAAAAGATCATTCATATGCCAGAGGAAAAGACACAACTGAGGATCTGAAACTCACATTTCTTCAAATGCAGTACTCCAGATATGAGAAGCATCCTCAACCCTGTTACATTATAGCAATGGTATTTTTTTTAGACTTGGAAAATAATCTTGAACATGTTCTAATATTTACATATAAACTCAGAGTTTTGTCAGCAGAAATCTGAGCAAAATCATATGGGAGATTGAATGTGAAGTAAAGAAATATTCTTGCTACAGGAGGATTTATTTTTAATTCTACAACTACTATTTGTAATCTGTTCTGTGCACCTGCTTACATCACTGCGTTACATTATAAATATCTGCCAGTGAAATGCACTAGTCAATATAAAAAGCCAAATCCACTGGATGCGAATGTGATTAAAGACCCAAGCTCAAAGCTGCAGTTCCTCTTCTTACAACTGGATCTAAGGTATAATTTCCTTGGCTTTGCAGCAGTTATTCTAAATTTACACATGTGGATGTGAATGGAGAGTCAAACACAGCACATATTATGCACAACTTAGGTAAATATAACTAAAACCAAACAGACATCTCTAAAACATAGTATGAAGATTAATAGAGAGAAATGCTTGAATCAAAGCAAAATTTCATTTCATCCCAGCTGGCACATTTCATGTTATCAAAATACATTAGACTTCTAATCATTTTAAAACAGGAAGTAAAGATACGGTGGGATTTTATAGTGCATAATAACAGGGAGAAAACAAATTCATAGATGTCATAATCAAAGCAGCTTAGAAAAAGACACACTTGAATACATCTGCTTTTGAGCCACTTCAGACAAAATTGTCTGTCAGCCCAGGGCTGAAGTGCTGTGGTTGCAGTGTGTCAGCGCAGCAGGTACTGGGCTCATCTCGTATGTCTTGTGAAAAAATGAAGAGAAAATGGAGTTGCCAGAAGATCCGTGTAACAGGAGATTTCAGCACGAGACGGATGACTGATCACCATGTCCTGTGCAAGACCTAAATGGAAAGAATCACAGTACACTTTCAAAAAGTTAGCATCAGTACTGAGAGGAATTTGAGGAATACAAAAAGTATCGATAATGAGCTCACCTCAACTGAGTGTAGCTCTGGGAAGCACACCGATGTCAAGCAAAAATGTCATTCAAAATACAGGCTTTGACTGGCATAAAATAGGTGACCCTTAGCAGGATACCCTGTTTCACAGGAAAACTCAGTGAAAAGGAAGGGAGATGAAGGCATTTCTTTTTCTGAGTAATGTTCTGAAAAGATACCATGAGGACAGTAACCTCACAACTGCTTTAACGAGAGGTGGTGGCGTGCATGAAGGCCCTGGCAAAGCAGACCTCCCCTGGAGCCAAGAGTGGTGCCACCGCCCACAGGAGCCAGGTTGGAAATTGTCCCCATGGCTGGGCAGGGCCGAGAGGAGCGCATCAGAGAGCTGTGGTAATTAACATAATTACGTTTCCTCACATGGCGAGTGGCAACTGTCTAGTTGCCATTCCAGGCATGTTACCTGCAATTAGCTCACTGGAATGCTGGACTATAAATTACTGTCAGAAGAAGCTTTCTAATGAGCAGCCTCAAAGTGCTGAACCACCGGGGAACAGAGGCTGATTCAGAGTGTCCTTCCACAGTGCTGACAGATGATATATGTCGTCAGAAGAAAAAGAAATTAACATGGGGAAATGTGGGATCACCAACAGGCTTAAGCTGAAGTTAAACCCATTTTTCAAGTTAGTTATACAATGTTATTCCATGCTTAACGTACAGAGTTCCCACTCAACACAAAGATCACATACAACTCGAGTCAAGAGGTGAGAGCTGACAGTGCTGAGTGCTGGTGGCCCATCTCCCCATGCTGCCCCCTTCTCCACGACATACCTGGGCCAGGCCTAATGCAGCCAGCTCCCTGTCTATTAATGGCAGCCTGCACATGCTGGGCTTCATTTCATTTTTGATTTACATTGTACATTTTCTTAAAAATAATCCTTAGTTTATATCTGCATAGTAAGGGTAGTTCTTTTTCTTTTTCCTTGTGACTCTCATTTTGAGTGAAAATAACAGGACTTTGGTCAACTTGCATTTAATCTGGAAATTATGCTGTGCCTTCACAAAAGTATTGGTAATATGGCACAATCCCCCGAATCACTATTTTCAATATTTGCAAGATGTTCTGGTGTAAAGTATGCATGTGGAATCCCCAGTTAAGCTCTGATCTCTGGCAAAAACCCAATCTTAAGCAGAGGATTAAGCTCAGACTATCAAGACTGAGTTAAGCAAATGCTAACTTGGCTCAGGTGGTGCCCAAGCACAGGCCGTGCAGCAATAAAAAACGTACAAAAAGAAATATAAAATTGCAGTTTCATGTACAAGTCTGATCCATGCTGTTATGGCTTTTGAAGTTAGAAGCTAGACAGGCAGAATTTCACTTGTCTCTTGTACTTTTAAACATTTCAGTTTGCTTTCTTTTAGATCAGGTACTCCATTGCAAAGAATACATGGATTCAATTACAAATCAGATTTTTTTTTTACCTCTAACTTGACAGAGCAATTCTCAGTTTCAGCATTGACAAGCTCTTCTGCCTAACAAAATAATTCACTGCAAATGATTTAATATGACCTGAGAGAACATTTTAAGGCTGTAAAAATGGCTTTAAAAATACAGTGTAGCATTCTGTCTCCCGAAAGATTACAACAGGATGTGTTTGACAGCCTTGGTTTATAAAATCATTTTGGTAACAGTTATATGTACAAGAATTGTCAAACATGGTGTTACTAGAGGTCAATTCTCATGTTCTCACTTAATACAAGTGTAAAATATAGGTGGCAAATTTCATTGTAGCCTGACAGTTTTAGATGTGCAGTAGATGTAATATCAAAAGAATGTCTTAAGCTAGAAGTGGCATTTTTATCATTTCTCAGCTGAATACACATCCTTCACAATGTTTTGATCTTCTTGTAGCAGAACATGAAAAATGTACATGAGAAAGCTGCCTCATGTTCTAACAAGCTATTTCCTATGAGCCAAACATTTTAAATGCTGCATTCTTTCTGATTTTGAATCACTGCAATGACAGGAACAAGACTTGAGAGAGTTCTGACACATTCTAGGACAAGGAAAGTTTCAGAAACTATCAAAGTTCATAGTTTTCCGTAGTAGTAATTTTACTTTATTTTTTCCTTTCTTTCCCTCTTGCATTATATTCTATCCTGCTAAATGCTCACGTGGTTCCAATTTATTATTCTGATCTAAGCAGCTGGCAGTGATGGGCCCAGTTCTACCTGTACTCATCTTCACGGTGGTACTCCAGTTACCTGCAGACCCACGACATCTGGCGCAATTCTCAGATAAAACCAATTTGAATAATTGCCCATGTAGTCTTTAAATGCCATTTCTCTGTAAGCTCCCCAGCAACTGTGAAAATATTTGTGCTGAATAGATATCTTCCCTCTGATCCCTTTCCCTTGGTGATTGTGTGACGCTAATGAACATCCCATAGCTGGGAGCAGTGACTGTTAGGCATCCTGCCTGGAAGGTTCAGTAATTCATCCCTACTGCACATATGATACACAAACATGTATGTACACACATATTTAAAGATTACAGAATTCTTGACATAATGAATTATCAACTGTATCCTGAGCAATTATGACTTGGACAATGATGCCTTTTCTGTAGAAGTTTAAAATGGGAGTCAAGGACATAGTATTTATGGGGGCCAGTTAAAGAGAATTGATATTTACCTTCATGGTTGGAAATGATGTTGGTGCCCAAATTCCATAATCTTTTTGAAAGTTCTGAGGAGACAGAAATGTAAAATCAGTTATGTAGCAATGGTACTCTTTCTTTTTTATTATTTTTTTTATATTAGTTATTAGACTGTGAATAATCTATTATTTTTCTTTTTATGGGGTTTCTGCATCTTGCATCTTTTTTTTTTTTCCCCCCCTATAAATGCATTCTTTTGGAACACAAAAGGGAAAGTGTTGATTTTATTAAAATAAAATTACATACCTGTATTTATACTGAGGGGAAATTATATCAGAAACAGGTTATTATACTGGCTGGTCAGTCAGACCTCTATGGTCCATAAGTATTTGTGATGGCTCACGGCAACCCTGAGAAAGGAGGTCACTTTGTACCAGCGATCATTAGGGAGGATTTGAAACACAGGCTACTAAGTACATTTTTCTCACCTGCCCTGCTGGTGTGGACACTGCAGTTGGGTCAAATTAAAATTCAGTTGCTTTGGAGACAGAGAGACTGAAATGTTGTTATCCACACAGGGAACAGAAAAGACCAAGGAGCTATACGTCATATGCCCCGAACAGTCCAAGCTATCTTCCATCTGGCTAATGGAAGTGAGACAGGAAAGGACAAGGAAAGGTGTTTCTCTTTAGAAAGAAAAGGTGAATACAGTGAGCATCTTCCAAAGAAGCACGGGATTTGATGAAAGCTTTAGTGTTGCAGTGGCAGAGGATTACTGCAGCCTTAATGAAGGTAGTGACTGGAGGCAGCCGCACCTGCACAAGTTTGTGCTGTGAGACACCAGTTATAAATATACTATCTTCTCTGTATTATTGCTAGAGATCATTAAAAATATTCTAGCAATTACTTCAGTCTAAAATCTGGAAGGGATTTTTTAAATTACCTTTATTATCTGTAGTGTCAGGTTGTCCATTAAATTTCTTCTTACTATGTTATTAATTAATTTTATAATTACTGTCATTACCACATCCCATTTTCATGTAAAAAAATAAAAAAAAAAATTAAAAAGTGAATCATAAAACCTTGTCTTTTGTACCATTTAAATGGGGAATTAATACTCACAAGACTGTTTTTCTATTTCCTGGAAAAATATTTACATTTGTTATCTGTTTTTCTCAAAAAAAGTTCCTTGGCTGTTCACCAAGAAATGATGTCACTAAGGTGCAACACCAAGGAGAGTCTTATTGCCAGCAACCTTCTCCCACTGCAGCAGGTAAAAACTGTGCTCCTTCCCAGCAACCCCTCTTAGCCATTACTATTAGCTGAAGATTGCTACGTGCACTAAACTAAAAAGTTCATTGTATTTTTCAATGCAAGCATTTCTTTCCTGGTCCTGTGTGGTTGCCAACCTGTTTGCTCTCCCAGGCACTATGGGACTCTGACAATTTCTAATGATGACAAAGTAATTCAGTACTGTCTGTGTTTATTCTTCCAGGAATAAGCTGCTTTAGCAGAAGCACATTTCCAATGCGTGTGACCTTTGCTCTCCTTAATAATTCTTTCTGACAAAATGAAGAGACTGCGGCATTTCTTAATGGGAGCTCTATTAACTGTTGTATCTTTCTGATTATTAAGGAATTGAAAAAAAAAATCATATTTATTTAAACCAGCCTTAAATGCATTCCTTACATAAAGCTGCCAAGCAAATCAGAGAAGCCCAACAAGTCTAATCCATGCAAGAGGCAATAGCTAAAAGCTAGAGCTGATTTCACGTAGAGTTGTGGGTGTGAGCTTCGCTTGGCAGAGACACAATCACTAGTACAAGGCTGATACCTCTAGAAGTATTGGCTCCGATCTGTAGGACCACCATGTCTACACAAGGAGGGGAAAAAATTTCTTAACATTATGTTTGTATTTCTGAACCTCCAGGGCTGAGCAGTTCATTATTGATGTAGTATAGAATAGCCCCAGGACAGTTCTGCCTTGCTATGGTCTTCTAAAAGTTAAGAGCATCCAAGAACAACTGAAGAACCAAGTATTAACAAGTATTAATTTCACAATAAAGCTGAATGAAAATGTAGACCAAAAATGTTATACTACTGAGTGGTACATGTTAGCAAATAATGACTTTTTAAGAAAGACCACCCATCCCTTATTAAGACACACACTGGTTAGGCTTTCACATGTCCACCTTTGCCACAGTAGGACAAGAATGCAGATGCTTAGGGCAGCTTCCCTGATCTGCAGAGTGGAGGTTCAGTCCCATTTCCCAGAGGCTTCTGTCATCATCCTAAAAGGTTTTGTTTTAAATCTCTATACTAAAAACTGAAATACAGAAAAAATATATTATTTTTCTTATTTCTACATTTTCTAATTCATTGAGTGTGTCCTTCCACTATTTTTAATGGAGCATAGGCTGAAATGGCTCTCATCTGTTTGTTCACCCAAGCAGCAGCATTCATTCTTTGGGCATGAATACAGCCTCGTGCAATAAAGCAAGGTAATTCTTTTGCTCTGCATCAAAGAGGAGGTTCATATGTATTGAGATTCATATTTATTTATTTATTCAGGCAAATGACTGGTAGAATTAACTGACATGATCAAATGAAGACCTGGAGCTAGCAAAGCAGTCCTTAGCTAAGAAGAGCCTACATTTATGTTTAAACTGCAGGTTATAAATGATTTTTCAAGCAATATTTTTTAAACAGTGCTACTGAAAATATTGACCTGAGCACATTTCTGACTTTTAGGGAAGCCTTGGCTGAGAGCCCAAAATGCCTGCCTGTTTCCTTAAAACATTATGAAAAGACTTCAGTGGAAAAGCAGCTTTAAGTTTGAAGGCATATGTATTGAGTTGTGAGCAGAACTTTCTCGTGTAGATTTATCACTAATTACTATCCAAGTATTAGGTTATGGAACAAAAAAAGGGGGGAAAAAACATACAAACCCTGTTTAAAGAAACATGGGTTAATAGTAAAAATAATGTCTATGCTTTGGTTACACAAGCAAGTTATTTTAATTGTTGCTATTGGAAGAGAAGCATCAGCATACTGCATCTTAAATCATCTAGAAAAATGTATTCCTTGGCTTTTTTCATTGAATGAAATGTTTTACAAAACAGAGAAAACGGTTCTACTTCCTTATATGTTTTTAGTATGTCTTCAGGGCTTTGCTATTTATTTTGCAAGGTCACAATAACTGTGTGTAATTCATTTCACTGCATATTTGAGATATGGGCCAGCAGCTATCAATTAAAGTGACTGATTGAGTAAAGTGCATAGTACTTTTGCCTGTTGTAGGCTACAGTCACTGGTATTTCAAAACCATTTCCTTTTACATCAGTTCTCTGCTTGGCTAGTTTGCCTAAGTTTAGCTTTAGAGGCGGTGGACTTGGAACAAATTCAAAAATGTTAAAAAAAGCTAATGTTAAAAATGTTAAAAAGTAACAGTTGAGTAAGAATTATTATAGAACAAATAATGAAAACAACTAAAAACTAAAATTTCACACTGTGATTTTCTCTAATTGCCAACTAGCATGGGCTAAGAGGATTTCTCAGCAATCTCAGTGATCTCTTAATATCTGATTATTGTCTTGATGGCTGCACATTGAAAAATGGGTTTAGTTCTTTGGCCAAGTTGTGTGTACACTGGAGAACTACTGAGCTGATTTTTAATGGAGGGAGACAGAGAAGATCATGTAGTCTTCATGTTGCAAGTTTTGTACATTTTGTCTTGCTGTGATTGCCATCACAGATTTATTCAGATTGCTACCCTGTTATATTTTTCCAACCAAAGCTGCATGCTGGTTACTCTGTTCAGGTTCATTAGCTCAGAATTATAACTAACAGAGGATAAGGAGTTGGTCTGGAGACCCTGACTTTTTTGGGCTTTTCCAGAAAAGCAGTCTCAGCACAATTTTATACTGCACATTTGGCAGATGTGGTCATTGCCTACACTGTAGCAAGTTCCCCTTTCACATCCTCTGATGCAGATGGTATGAATCATCCTTAGAAGACCTGTTTCCGTGTCTCTTCCCCGTCTCTGCCAGCAGCCTCCCCTACTCCTTATAGTATCTTTCAAGGTCATAAAATTCTGTGGAGTATGTATATGTGTTTAGATGTATAGGGAATGCATCGTGGTCATGTGTTAATGCTACCATCCTGTGTTTTGACTGGGATAACAGCAGCTCACATCTGCCCTAGAGCCACCAACAGGTGTGTTAAGCTGGTCCTGGACTTGATGTCCTAAGAGATGTTGCCTATATTAACGACCAATCATTGAGTTGCTGCAGATTGTTAAACCTTAGGGACCATATGTCCTATTCATGCTGATAGCACTGGATTGTATATCACACTCAAACTAGCTACTTGAGGTAGCATTGTCCTGATCACAGATGCAATAGGTCTGTTCCAGAGTCACAGCCTCCTTGTATGCATCTGTTCAGACACTGTATTTTGATGCACGTGCCCTGTGAATAGGTGAAACAATAGACCACATTTGAAATATATATATATATATATTTCTGTGTGTGTGTGTGTGATAAAATAGATTTACGTTTTAGCTACCCCAGGCTGTAGTCAATACCTGGCGACTCCTTTTCTGCCACTGTAGTGGGGAACCAGCAAAGGGACTGAGCTGGATGAACTGAGAAGCTGTACCGGTGTAGATCTATTAGCTTCTTAAATAACAGCCTCACACCAGTCCTGCCTTCTCCTGAGAAATTCAGCCCAGCGAGGATGTTTGAAAAGTGCATCCAGTGTAAATCTAATTTTGGAACTTCTGTGGTTTAACCTCTGCTAGCCAGTGTAATAACTAACTGTGCTATCATTTATGCTGAACACTTAATTAAAAGCAATTTCATTATTTACTCGAACAGTTTGGACCATGAAGGAGATGATGTGCCAGCATTCCTGCAGTTCAAGCTGCTTGGAAGCTGCTGGCCCCATCTTCCAGTTCCACAAAGCAGACTGATCAGCAAGGTGGTAGAGGAAAATCCCCTCATCTGGCTTGTGAAGATCATGGGTAAAAGATTGCCAAACATCCTGAATATGTAAAGGAACAGAAGAGATGGCAGGAAACATCAAGGAACAGACAGATGCTGCAAATTCCATATTTTAGTGTGAGTATAATACACAAAGAAAGAAGCCAACTGACAGGAATAGAGAGATGGAAGGGAGATGAAAGGGAGCCAGCAAAAAGTACAGGGCAATAAAACCATACCAAAAGCAGGACTAGCTTGTTCCAAAAGATAAACAGTCTGCTCAAAAGCAGAGCTACAAAAATGCCAGAAGGTATAGAAAGTATCTGTGTGTAGCTAGAGGTATTAATCCCTGCATCATAGAGTCAAAAGGGATTTTGAAGTCTGCATCAGTTTGTATAGAGCCTTGTAGAATCTGCTCAGTACATGGCTAAATAAGTATTCACATGTCATTAAAAAATAATTTTACTCTCTTTGATAGTCTCTGCCCTGTATTACTATATGAATGTAGAACAGCTGACACTGTGATCTTTTGGAAGAGTGTTTCTTTGACAGTTCCTAATGGCATGTGTATTGTGCATTTAGATATTTTCATGATTCAAAAACATTTTCGCTATGACGTTGGATTTATAGATTGGCAGATAAGTATGTAGCAAAATAAGTCTAAAAAAAAAAAAGAAGTCCAGAATAACCTGCACACTTTAAAGTAATGCAACTTATCAAACAAAAATATTTATTTTAAATGTGTCACAAGAGAAAGCTGCTGAAAAATTATTTTTCAAATTTTGTTCTTCTATTAACTCAGAGAACTGAATTTCTCTGGAAATTCTGTACACCTTTCACACGGTTTTCTGGAATATGGGTCTACTTTTTATTTTCAAAAAAAAAAAAATAGTAATAATAATGTTGAGCTCTCACAGCTTATTTCAATGAGAGATAGGAATACCCTGCACCTCTGAAACTCAAGCTAAAGCTGATGACAACACTATTAGCACCTGTGGGAAGCAGTAGCTATGGCTATGCAGACCAAAGCAATTAGTGGTGAGGACCTAACACCGTGGTCTACACATCTCAGGGGTCTTAAAATTAACTTCAGCCTAGTCCCATAGGCTGAGTGCTGATTAGCTCACATGCTAGAGCATGTGAGGTGTCCTCCTGGAGCTGCATGCTGTGGTATCTGTCTGTAAAAGGAACCGAAGCTGGGCACTGCAAGACCAGTGAGCACAGAGAACCAGCACATGGTAGGCGATGGGTTCAGAAAACCTGCTTCAAAAGCACAGTTTTTCTCAACTGACATATTCTTTGAGATGCATTTAATATTGCCGACAAGTTGTCTTGAAGGTAAAACTGAGATTTTCAAACTTTTCAGAACTTGAAATGAGCTTGCCTTGGACCTTCTGGTTTGTGTTTAGATGTGGCAGCCTAGCCTCTAATCTTCACTCCTCAATCTCTTGTGTCCCAGCAGCTCCAGCAAGAATTGATACTCAGTACCTTGCAAAACCTGTTGCTGTGCTTGGGGAGAAGATGATGCAGTACTGTAATACCCTTAACGTTTCATAAATGGTAACAGCAGAATGTGCTAGGGAATTGGCACATGTTTATAATGCTTTTCCTTAGTATAACATTTAAACTCAGAGTTGCTACAGAAAACACTGCAGGACTGGTGATTGTGCAGTATTCTGGTGAATTTGTGTAGAGGGATCAAACGAGGGAAAGATATCCATGTTTTGCTATAAACTGTGTTTGCTGGGCAGAAAAATGTTCCAGAGACACAGCAGCAAAGGCTGCATTCTTCCCCTCACTAGAAGCACCATTAGTGTGGGATTAGAGCAAGGGAAAATCTACACAATCAGATAGTTGAATATTCCCATATAAAGCCAAAAAAAATCGTCTTTTTACAACAGAGGAAGATTTCCTGACAAGCATGATTCTGTCATCTCGAACTTGTTTGAAGTGATAAGATTCATGCCATAGAGATGAAAAAGAGTGATAAAAGCAGTTGCTCACTAAGACAGCCAGTAGTGGAATTGTGAACCAAGGCAGAGAATGACTTCTGCCATCGTCCCTCACTGCTCCCTGTGGCCTTCAGTCAAGCATGGCCCAGCCAGGCCAGAGTATCTGCAAGAGACATCGGTAAGAACCAGACCCAGCCCAAGCTGAGGAGCTTTGCAGGTTACAGCGTAGTGTTGGCCGTCTTAGCATGTAAGTGTTGCTTGTTGGCCTGGGAACGGTAAATCACTACTCAGCTCCACATTTGTTCCTCAGCACTTTCCAAGGCTAGCCAGAAGCCCATCAGCAGTTTCCAGAAAGCCTCCTAAATGAGGCCTAGCCTCTGCCCCAGCTGAGGCAAACACAAGCTGGAGTTTTTCTAAGAATACCAGAGGTGTTTGAACAGCGATGCAAAGGAGACTTGTGAACAATAAAACCCCTGTGCCAAGGCGCCCCAGTCTCTGATCTGTAGCAGTTCCTCTTTGCAGCAAGACTCACAGAAGTGCAGCTTTTGGTCCATGTAGACTTGCAGTCCTATATAGTTTTGTTCCCTGGTTCCACCTAGAAATAATGCCCAAGGTGAAAAGTACCCCTGCTGTGGTCTAACCTCCACAACCCAACAACTGATAAGCTAACAATGAACAGAAAAACAGAGAAATAAATTGTGTAGCTAAACACCTTCCTTACACAAGCAGCTGGGTAAAGGATCAACTTCCCAAATCTGCAGTGGATCCTGCATTTTACATGGGTTAATTGGGAAGAGGCTTGCTGGCACACACACCATGCCATACACTGGCTACATGTGGACACCCAAGCTATTAAAGGGAATTTTCAAGCATAAAAATCAACTGCTTCAAGCTGTTGGGGCTGGTCACATTTTGAGTACATGCTGCTTTAAAATGTGAACTGTACAAGAGAGATTTATTGTCAGAGGAAACTCAGACTCCACATTTCTTTCATTAAGTAACTTATTTTGTCATTATTTGTAGCTAAAAAAACAAGTGAGCATCAAGTTAAGTGACTTCTGAGCCAAAAAATTGCACTTTGGTACTTTTTCTCTTTTTTTTTTTTTTTTTCTTTCTTTCCTTTTTTTTTTTTTTTTTAAGTCTGGAAACATCCAGTGAAAAACAACTATTTGTCAGTCCAGCATCTTCTGAAGAAGACCACTTTCCTGAGTACGCCAAATCGTCTAACACAGTGAGGGTCTGTTGAGTCCTAAAAGAACAGAATGTCTTGTTCATTTACATACAGTAAACACATGTTTCATCCAAACGCAATTGTGAAATAGTTTTGAAATCCTTCTTTCATTGCAGTTTTGAGACTGCTGGCTAGCAAGAGTCCCAGAAGGTTGTATTGTCTCTTGTTTACATGGGAGGATCAAATTAAAAAAAAAAAAAAAAAAAAAAAAAAAAAAAAAAAAAAAGAAGTTCCAGAAAGATCATTTGTCTTTTTTTTTCCTGAGCACTTTATTTCTGTTGAAGTACCATTTCTAAGATTAAGCCTCAGACACCTTCTGGATCCACCCAATATAATCTCATGCTTTGAAGGAAGACAGCTAGTTTGGCATACATACTGATAGTCTGTCTTTATCACCACAGTCTAGATAAAATTTAGAAGCTGGAAACAGTTCTGTCTAGCAGTCATAATTCTGTCTGCATTTATCTGGCACCATGTTCCCTTGCTCTTTCTTTTGATTCATTCTGCATTTTCTTCTCCAAATATTTTCTTTGACTGAGTACCTATAGTATGAATGCCTGGCATGCTGAGTAATTCTAATTCTGGTCACTCATGGGAGTAGGTGTTGAGGCTGTCCAATACTTTTCAGAATCAAGTCCAAAAGACAGAACTGGTACAGATTGTAAAACCATCATAGCAACAGCAATCCAATCCTCTATGAAAAGCTGTCTTGAAGAAAACTCCCTGCTAAAATATATGTATGGCAGGGAAAAAAGTTCAACGTTTTCCTTGGACAGATACTGCAGAGCAGTCCAGATAAAGCAAGACCAAAAGGGAAAAAAATAATAACAATATCAGAGCTGAATGGACTTGGTATTAAGCTTTTACTTTGAAACCAGAGTTTCATTTTGAAATAGCTATAAAGTGTAACAAGCTTGGTGGTCTCTCCTCGGTCCCTGGTGGTTAGGGGAATCCACGGCACAAAACCACCACACAGCATCTGACACAATTGGCAGTCATGGTGTAAGAGAGGCCCCGGACTGATCCTTCACAGCTGCAGTGCATCTTCACTGTGACAGAACAGCAAAGAAAGATGTGTGCTCTGACCAAAGGGACTTTGTGTGTGGAAAACCAGCTCAGTCCACACCAAGTAAATGCAATGGCTGACCCAACGTCAGCTCAAACAGCTCTCACAGTCTCTGTCATTACCATTCCTCAATGAACTGCCTTGGTGAGTGTTTGTATGTTTTCAGAAATTCCATAATAACCTATGGAGAGTGATAAATACAGCAAATGTACTGGCCTCACGCAGGAACTGCTCAGGCAGAGGCTGAGTCTCATGCACCCTTCAAACGATATTACAGCATGAGTAGAGCCAAACTGGGATGGAGGCAGGAAAGGACAAGAGCAAAAGGAGATGCAGCCAGGAGCTGCATTCTTCATCTTCACGACTGATACTTTGCATTTTTTGTAATGGGTTTCACTGAAGAGTTTAAAGAGATCTGTTAATGAATTACTTGAGTCACAAAATGTCCTTGTGGCATAGAAGGATTAAATTGATCTACAAGTGAGTAAACATAGAGGCTGGGAGAAAGCCCAGGAGCCAGCCAAATGTGCAGCCCATCAGGGAGCCGTGTGGGAGCCAGGAGGTGTGGGATAGCTCCCAGCCCACAATGCCCACTGCAGGGCACACACACTGCAGGGCCACCAGTAGAAGGCTTCCCTCTTCCTTTCCACACCTCTTCTGCTCATCTGTTCCCCTCAGGTCATGAGAAGTTCCAGCTTTTGTTTTGATTAGTTGTAAAACAGAATAAGTTAAGCTTACTACCATTGGGTATAGTGAAAGTGGCACAAAACCTTAAGTTATCCGTCAATGGCCCCTTAAATATGTGGATGGTATGGGAGAAAATCTAACCCAGTCTAGCTCAATGGCCACACCAAAGAGTTATCAAAGTCAGCAATCATCAAAATCTAATAGTGGAATACTGGTTATCAGGAAAAATAAACACCACTTTATGATTTGCCTTTATCACAAGAATATGTCTTATAAAGTAGGCACCAAACATCATTTGTTTCTACTTAAATTGTACTCTGTGTGCTTCCTTTTTCTGAATAAAATGTCCATTAAATATTTATGGAATTGTATGAGTCAGAGGAAGCTTACACAGGATTCATGTGCAGTGTGCAGTAAAGCACTGTTGTTTTAAAGTCACCAGCTTGGGAAGGCTATCAGCCCTTTAAGAATGACCTGCAAAACCACAAAGGAAAAAAAAAAAAAAAAAAGAAAAAGAAAATTTTAGCCATGACTTGCTCTCTGTAAGTGCTCAGAGTAATTGCGCAACTGAAGTTTTTTATTCTATGAGCAACCAGGAACCACAGAAATGTTGGTGAAAGCAATAGCTTAATGCTACTCAATTATGTTGTATGCATAGTCATTGAAGGATCAGTTCTGAAAATTTTTCTAATCATTCAAGGCAACTGGGAGCCAAGGAACTGGGAGCCAAGGGAATGAAAGAGAAACAGACAGATTTTTTCAGCACTTAATCTGAATGCACAGGTCCTCACAGAAGAAGAGCAATTTAAACATCTGTTACTCTGTGCTACAGTTTCCATCTTAAGAAATCAGCATCATAAATTTCTTCAGGAATGGAGTCTGTGTTGTCACTCAGTAGTTGGTTCAAGCTGTAGATAATCAGTCTAAATCAGTGCCGTAAGCATCACTTAGTTCTAATTCAGATAGAAATAATGCAGCTCAAGTATAATTTGATTTACAGCTGACAGTCACCTTGGAAAGTGCTTTCTAGAAGATGGCATTTCAGAAAGTCCTTGAGGGAGTACTGGGGATAAACATATGCTGAGAGTATTGCAAGGGAATTCCTAGTGGTAAGAGATAGTAAGGTCAAAGCAAAAAATGGTGGGGTTTTGTTGGTTGGTTGTTTTTTGGGTTGTTTGTTTTGTTTAGTTTTGTAGAAAGACTCTCAATTCAGAGGCTGCACATGGAGAAACCAGTATGACCATGTAGTAACTTCCTAGCAGTTTAGTTACATGAAACTGACCCTATTACTAAGAAAAAATGTAGTTTCAAGACAATGGCTACTATTTACATCTTCTCCATAGTCAAGAAGCCAAGTGGCCAGAGGGACAGCTGCTTCACTGTCACCCCTCTGGAGGCTGATGAAGCTGCTGTCTACATACTTTTTTTTTTTTTAAGTCTGTGTTAAATATCCAACTTCACTTGAAATGAACTTTCACAGATGACCTTAAGGTCCTAAATTTGAAAATATTATCAAAGGAAAAAAAAAAAAACAACACTGATAATTGTTTAAAGTCTCTCTTGCTTTATCTTTCAGACAATACCCCTGTGCTAACATTGTTTATCTGCTTTGCTGAACCATGGACTCACCAGCAATGCAGTAATTCAGCAGCAAGTCATTTCTGCCTTCCTTAAAGGTGGTTTTTTTTTGAGCTTAGCAGGACAGAAACAGAGCCTCATTCTACTTCAGGAGCAGACCAGAAAAGGGCACATGCATCAGATGCAGGCTCGTTTTGACTGACACCATTAACATTGTGCAGATCTAGGCAGTTTGTCTCCCCTGTTGGGAGTATTACAGATGTACCCCTGGCTGATTTCTAACAGCTACTTTAGCTTAGCTCTCTGGTTAATTGTAGCACATGATCAAAACATGGGGGGGGAGGGGGAAGGAGGTAAAACTAAATCAAGAGCACATCACAATGTGACAGCAAACCTTGGACATACCTTACCTTCTCTGTACAATGTGGGAATACTTTAACCATGAAGGGTGTCTGACACAAGTTTTGTATGTTGAAGCCAGAGATGGGTGACCTAGGAGGTACTGAAATGAAGGATGCATTATATCGATTCTGATTGCTCATGTCTACCCAACAAAATCTCTGCTTATGCCTTAATTTTAACACTTTTAATTTCTGATCATATGTAAAAGAAAGTACTGAGCAGGCAGTCCTTGCAAGTCCCATTCTATAGAGCTATCCCAGCTGGGAACCAGCATTACCATGCCCACATTCACCCGAGCCCAAATCTCCCCAAGTGACCCCTGGGACAAACTTACAGTATCCTGTTATATATGGAAATGTTAGTTCCTTCCCTTTTAAGCTTATTTATTTATGTATTTATTTTTAAATAACCATCCAGCCTGTCCAGTCCCCATGGGGATGTAACTCAGGGGCAGTTACATCTCGCCACTGAATAGTTTTTGGGTGCTGGAACCAGGGGGACAGCAGCCAGGATGGGGGCTGTGATTGCTCCATGTGCTCTGCCTCGGGTCATGGGAGGTGATCAGGGAGCAGAGGGAAGGAGGCGGGCTTTGGCTTGATCTAGTATCTTGGTATCTTGCCTGTGTTAGAGAATCAATCAAAACTCATATACAGGAGCTGAGGAGATGGAGGATTGTGTTTCTTGATTCTTGATGCTTGTGTTTCTTGGGTTCAATACCTACAAATACTCTGTTTGGTGATTTGTTATAGAAGCCTCCAAATTCTCAAGCTGTTTAAGGTTTTGCATGTTTTCCTCTTACTCATGTTGCCTTTTCTGTCTGACATTCTGTTTTTCAGTATTTCTGTTACAGCGTTCCAGACATCACCCAGAAATTGTAGTGTCTCGCTCAGGAGTTATGTAAGAGTTGCAGTAGATATTCCTGATATTTCCCACTGTTTACAAAGCAGACTTGGTTTCTCTTAATGTTTTCCAGTATACAACTGTCAGTTTACAAATGAGCACTGGCTGAGTCATTCGCGCCGAGCCATCTTCTTTCCACTCATTGTTTCCTTGTCCCAAATAACAGGGAGCACATGGCAAGAACAACAAATAATACCAGAAAGGGTAGATAATCTCCTCTTGTAGAAGGGTGTTGTTTCGACTTGATGTAAAAGGTTATGAGGGTTTTGCAATGCTAATGATGAATCTTCTAATTTAGAAGTGTTGATGCCGGATTTTTTTTTCCTTTTGCTGTTTATTTTTCTTGAAATTTCCAATGCTTTATTACTAGGAGTTAAATCTTTCACCACAGCAAACTAACATGGGCTTCCCTAACTTTACACTGAATTACACGTGCTGAGGCTCTGTATCTGCACCTTTGTATTTCAAAGGGGTGCCAGCACTTAGAAGAGTTTAAAACTGGCAAAAAGCTATTTTGGTTTTGCTTCCTGCTTCCTAAACTCAAAGTGTGATAAAGCCTACTCAGACATTAGAACATTATTTTTCTAAATCTTATGGTTGTAGTTGGATAAGCAGGCAATCAATCTGACTGGATACTGAGTAGTGAAGTCCCATCACTGCAGCATCAATATTAATGGCAAGAACGGTAACCCATAAGGGTTAGTAGAACTCTGGACTTGATAAACATTTTTATGAGACCCATAAGGCTTGAAAAATCTGTGTGAGCTCCTCATCAGTGCTAGATGAAAACCCTCCATGCAAAACACGTCCTATGTCAGCAGGAAAGGTTTTGAAACATAGCAGTATTACCCCTCCCATGGCCTCTGGTACTATCCAGAGGCTCCTGGACGGATGTGAGCCCCATGTCCATCCATAACATCTCACAGGGCTGATGGGAGGCTGCTCAGTGAGACACAAAGCCGTGTTTTGCAGCAGCAGGGACAGGGAGTGCAGGAAGGGCAGCTGGGAGGAACGAGGTGAGGGGCTGAGAAGGGGCTGCCACCGGGTGGGTGCTGCTGGGCAGGTGGATGTGGCTGCGGTCACCCCGGGTGAGGATGACTCCCACAGGGTTACATCCCTCAGCACATCCCTTGCCAGTCCTGGCACAGCCCTTTTATAATTCATGTGCTTGGAAAAGGGGCCAGGTGACACACAGGGGAAGAAATGCAGGTTATGTGGAGTATTCACTTTGTGTCAGTATTTCCTAGCACATGCTATAAAGGCAAGTGGATCTGTTTCTCACATATCACAGCTCTCCCTCTAAAAGTTTGAAGTGATGAACAATAATATTCTTATGTAATGCTTTCACAGGCTGTGAAAGAAGCTTCAGTCCAAAAAGTCAGCATGTTAATCTGCTTTCAGGGAGCTCTCCTCTCAATTCTTGTGCATCTCTAATAGGCATGGTGATGATGCAGTACCAAAAACACTACTCTGCCCTTTTGGTGATGGATGTTAACAGTCATAAATAATCACTGAGTCCATGATAAGTAAGAGGAGCTTATTCCTTTGCAGTCCCAATAATGTGTCACACCATGATCCATCACTGTGTCTCATGAAAATGAATTGGTCTTTTATCTTTTCATTCCTGCACATTAACAGCCATTTGCATTTTCCTAAGATGAATTTTATAAAATGTTCAGTGACAGATTCTTTACAGAAATGGCTTCAGATTTTCCAAGGCACAATGGAGGAGGACAGATGTCACACAGAGGGCTTCACTCGCTCTGTGATGCCTTCTGGCTTGCAGAGAACTGAAAATGTTTTTATTCTAAAGGCTCTGCTTTGAAAGGGCCGTTTCACCTCCTGAGTTACTAGTGAAATAACTACACTTATGCCAAATTGAGACACACTAAAAAGTGACATGGAACAGCTGTGTTTGACATTATGGCTTCCACTTACAAAAGGGTTTCCTTCTCAATGCCTAGGAATTTGCATGGAATAAACAAAGTTGTGATTTCGCATGTTTGAGCAGCATCCTTGCCTGATACACATTTTCTCACAGTCTGCTCAGAGCCTGCACCTAAATCCTAGATAGTAATGTATATAGCAATTCATGTTATTCTCTCAATATTTGTTTCTAAGTTGTGGCCAAACATTTGAACATAAATGAAAACAGTCCAGGCTCACTGAACATTCACTCCACCTGACTGCTCTGTTTAGTTAGCATTTGGTTTTGTTTTGGTTCATTTCAAGAACCTTTGGATGACTTAATATGTGTTGTTCTTTTTTATTATTATTATTATTATTATTTAATCAGAAGAAATAAACTAGCTCCAGATTAGATTTGCACAAATGTAACAGTATTAATGAAGTGTTTCCTTCTACTGTGACAAAAGTGAGCTCGGCGTCAAGCTCAGCACTTTCCAAGTCATGCAAAACTGCCGTAGGGAGGGAAAGGAACCTGCACTCCGAGCCCTGTGCCATTAACAGCATTGCATTAGGAGCCCTTTGCATAACCAAATAGTGCTTTGGGTCACTTCAGTGTCATATCCAA
The DNA here is from genome assembly GCF_963932015.1 of Anas acuta. NCBI lineage: Eukaryota > Metazoa > Chordata > Aves > Anseriformes > Anatidae > Anas > Anas acuta. The sequence goes on from NC_088987.1 coordinate 23,326,023, forward strand.
TTGACTAACTTCACTTTTCCTTACACACACACTTCATTCTCTTCTCTTTTGTATCTAAGCAGGACTGTTAAATGGGACATTTTATCACAGAAATGATTTGCAAAAGACCTTTAGTGTTTTGTTATCTATTTTACATGTCCCTCACCTCATTACTGACCATTTTTATGCTGCTTCAAATTATTTCCCCTCACACATGTCCAGAACTTCCTATGAACTTTTGGTTTCTGAGCCCATCAGTGACACACTCGACTGAAACACCCTGGACACTTCCATCCCATAGAATCAGCCTTAGTGTGCTGCACACAGTTTCTGGAAGGTGATGAAATTGCATTGCCTAATCTTTTCTCACAATTCATGTTGTAATTTTCTTTGAGGTCCAGCCTTCACTCCAGCACTGCCACCTTGTAACAATCTGTTTTTCCATTATTCCCAAACAGAAGCAATAGCAACGTTTGAGTGTAGTGTTAGGTAATATATCAGGCAATGAAAAATTGGGCCTGTGCTGATCACTTCTATCTCAGTGTTAGCCATATGTCTACACTTTTATGGCTTCACCTAACACCAGATTGTTTGTACTGAGATATGGTCAGAGTGTCTGTTAGAGATCCACTAGGACTTCAGCTGAAATGATGCCAGCTCTGCCCTGCTCTCAGGTATTTTGGCCTCCAGAGTTGTGGAAGCCAGCCAGGAGAAAAGGGCAGCCAAGGTACCTTAGCTGTGTCATGGCTAGCTCTGATACAGGATCAGAAGAGGAGGCAGGAATTGCTTTCATGTTTTCTGACCTGCATTCCAGCTGTTGGGACGATGGGAGTAGTGAGCCAGCATTGGGTACCAGTTGCTTAGGAGCAGTCAGGATCTCTAATTCACTTGGATTAAATGGGGGCTTGGATTACGTGACTGTCATGCAGCGATTACTCGCTGCAGTTTATCATCCGTAACTGAATTTGTGATTTCATGTTGAATGGCTTTCAATTTACTTTTCTCCTTAACACTTATGAACTCATTCACTGATGATTACCAGTGTTTCCTGGCTCCTTGCTAGCTTTGGAGGAAATGAAGTAGTTCAGTCTAATGAAGCAGAGACTTTTAGATGGAAAAATTATGCTACTCTTTTTGCATTGGGTTACTCTTCCCTTTAACTGCTTTCTTAAAGATGGTCTGTAGAGTGAGAAGCGTTAACCCCAGATCTGGCAGAGAAGGCAGCACATACAACCTATGTCTTCATTAGAAAAAACCTCATTGAAGATTAGAAATCAAAGCTGAACATCTAGTCAGCCTAGTGGGCAGACCCCACCTCCACGCTATTCAGTGTATTGAGCCCATGTGGAGTGCTCTATTTGATACATAAAAAATGGAAGCCTTTTTCAAGTTCTGAACATGGTCTGTAAATCTGCAGCCGAGCATCTTTCTTTTACAAATGGGGGAAATTTTGCCTGAAAGTTATTGGATTCGCTTCATAATCAAGTTGTTTTCATTTAAGATATCTTTGTGTGTTGAAAACCTTGTCTGAAGGTTATTTCATTGTGTTCTCCCTGGTCAAATGTTATTCACAATAGAGCGGATGTCATGACCCAGTAATCCTATTTAATGAAATTCAGTGTCTTTTGACTAGTTAGCAAAGGGAGGTACCATTCAAACAATTACCAGACCTTAGCATTCAACTTGTGACTAATATCAAATCAGAAATGACTCTTGCTGTTCTCCTTCTGTTCACCTTGAGTGAACATTAAATTAATTAATAACTCTAGACATCATCAAAGTCCTGAGAATCTGCACACACACTGTAATGGAAGCAAAAAAACATTTCTGATGGGTACATTTAATTCACCTCATAAAGCATTCTGCTAATTTCCTTATCTCTTGAACTATTTCAGGCTGATAGTGTTGCACATTGTTAGAAAAATCTCCAAGCATTTTCAGACAGGGAAGATTATTAACCTCTGTGCACTGACAGCAGAACAAAATGGGTACTTCAAGGCATCCTGCCTTAAACACACTGAAAAGTCAAAAGAAAAGGCATCCTGCACTTCCCTTTCTCAAGGATCAGCTACAGCTTCTGTGTGTTTCCAAACAGCTGCAACATTTGTCCAAGGAAGATCCAGTAATCTGTTTAGTGTCTGCATATTTGTCTGAAGAGTGTTTAACAGCCTTTTGAGATGATCAGCACTTTTTAAAAGCAGTTTGCTATGGGCTGAGTCCATTTCCATGGCTGACACTGCAGAGACTTCAAACACACCTCTAGTGTATTTTAAACATAAATAAACAGTGAGCATATATACAGATATTCATGAATACCCTGAAATCTGTTATCACCACTGTGATAAAAGGCCAGAGATGCTTCTCAGTAGTGGCTGGAGGAAAAGGAGAGGGAAAGAGTACTTAGTGCTGACCTGACTTTTCGCTGAAATAAGCAATAAAGCTTCTTTGAGTTTCAATGCACAGAGGCCACAGGTTAGCAATCTTGAAAATTTTCTTCCCCGAAGTCTATAAATATCTGGAAATGCCACTGAACTGTTCTTCGCTGGCTTATGATGCCGTATAACTGCCTTTTGCATTTACATGGAGAATTTCAGTACAAACTTCATGGCTGTTTGCTTCTTCAGAGCTGAGACCCCCTGAGGAGAGGCCAACCATCTGTGTAGCTGGTGCTCCCTGACAAAGCTGAACATGATCCACTGCTCCTGGTGTCACACACAGTCCGGATCACACCCCTTGCACAAGCGTGGGGGAGAGGCTGGGAAAGCCCAGTGACAGCAGAGGTGAACCAGAGGGCTGAGGGAAGGGCAGACCTTCATTTACAGTGTGGGGCTGGAGTGGCACACCTGTGACACGTGGCTCTGCAAAATTCCTGGGGGTTTCGGGATACGCCAAGGTGAAGCAGAAAGCCTCATAGCAAATACAGATTCCTAGCTTCCTGGAATTAGCTGTTTGTGTTTTTGGTTTTGTTTTTGTTTTTTCTAGAATGCCCAACAGAAATACCATGAGAAGCAATGACGTGTGAAACCACAAAAGGTAGCTGCAACGGCTGAGCTCTGTGGTTATTAATTGTAGGGGTAAGAGCAGGGAAGAAAAATCTCAGTGCAGTGAAATGTTCTTTTAAAGGCTGAATAAATCCAAATGTGAATGAACTAAACATTTAAAGGAGGCCTTCAGACAAATTAGTGCCTTGTGCCCTATGGGTTATGTAAATGCCATCTAGATTTTACAACTGTAACCGACTTTACCATTTTGTGCTACTGCGTGAATACAGCACATGTTGAAACTGATGAAATAATTGTTTGTGTACATAAGTAAACCACCCTGGAACAACTAAAACTTGTATGTAAATTAATGAAGATATTAAAGGCAGACACGACAACATTCAAAACAAACCAATAAATAATTTATATTTTTAATTACTATAGTTATTTATAATTATAGTTATTTATGGTTACCAAGTATTAGTAATGGTTTGCTACAAGCTCCAAACCACTTACTATTAAGCCAGTCTGTATCTCTGTTTTAACTGCTTTAAGCAAAGGCAGCCCCACACACAGAGGAAAGTATCTCAACTATGTGACCAGCTGGCAAACATTTATTTCCTTCTTTTGAGGAGAAAAGTAGAATATCATTAATTAAAAATATTTAAGATACCATTCAGCATTTGTTTGGGTCGGTTGTTATAACAGCATAGTGTGGCTGATGAATCTTTGGAGTAAATAAACAGTTTGCTTCTGTAGAGATGCATTTCTGCACTGCTCTTCTCCTCTTCCTACTCTCTGGACTGCACTGACAGATCTAATCAGGTATTTAATTGTGTTCTTTCAAAAGTGAACAGAAAAGGTATGCAATAATCAGTGAGGACAATTTCAAAGGAAAATACTTACTTTCTCCTGAAGAAAATGATTGTCTCTCTTTGGGACTGTGTTATTAAGAATAAATGGCTGTAAATGTGGATTGCAGATGATTTACGTTATATCCTGGGATTTTGGGGATGAGTCATATTACTGTACCAGACAATGGACAAATAAAAAAAATCTGCTTCTGTTATTAGGAGAAAAAAAATATATAGTGGAATAAAAGCATTCTTCGGTACACTGATAAAAGCAAATGCATATTCAAAAGAATTGTAGAAATGTGTGTTTATATCACTAAAACACAAAAAGCTTTCATGTCTAGGACTTTCATATTTATGTAGCAACTATACAATGTATGTATCCATTATGTTTCCATTTTACATATATTTATATGTACTTAAAAATGTATATTTTGAAAAACTAAGTCCTAACATATTGTCTGGAATATCCGCTATCTCTGGATCTCTTCTGGACAGAAAGAAGGCAAACCCTAGAAATCCACTCGCTTTGGATCTGGCTTCTGACAGTCCTTGATGAATAACAGGTAACAGTGTCATTTTTAAGAGGCCTTCAGCAGAGATAAAAACTTGTGCATTAACTGCCATGTTTCTGTGCTATATCAGAGAATGTAAGAGACAGGTCTGGGCTGAAAATAATGACCCCCTTGCCATGTGCTGATATCAAGGAATATTAAGTACCTTCTTCCAGCTCACTGAGCCCTCACAGATTTAAGGCAGAACAGCATTGCTGTCTACAGCAGGGTAATGCACAGGACAGCCTGTTGCTGGAGGAAGTCTAAGAGAAAGCCAGGCTGAGGAAAAATGCTGAGCTACATTCAACACAATATCATTGCTCATTTCTCCGCTCATTAAAACAGATTTTAGGAAAGGAAAGTAAACTTAAGTCCACAGTGTGTGAAGTATATATTTGAGAAGAAGTTGAAACAGGTAAGTATTTATTAGAAAGTGCAGCAGTTGAGGGAGTAGCATTATCTAGCCTGAGACAATTCTCGGCTGGAGTGGCCAAAGCAAGAAGCCACACACACACACAAAAAAGGAAAAAAAAAAAAAAAAAAGAATTGCATTTTGAATAGGAAATTGGAGGGGGAAAAAAATATATATATCCCTTTGTAAATGGGGTCCTTCTTAGCATGATACTACTTGAGTGAGTTTTCAGAATGAGTCTGAAAAGTGCCATGCCATTAGAAGTGATATAGATTTATGGTCAATCGACAACCATACTTTGCTCAGGATAAAGAAAAGCAGTGTAGAACTGTACTGCATCATCCACCAGGCTGTTTAAACTCCTTTTACTGAAGTGGAAGCCCATCATAATGTTACTGAATGCTTTTTAAATGTTCTGTAATTAGTTTCCAGAAATAAATTAGCTAACAGTGGATGAATCACAGGCTTTTTTCTGCACACTCCAGTGTGATAAACCCTCAGAGATACTTGAACCTGGAAAAGTCACAATTCAGTGCAGTTACAGCCTTGCCAGCCCTGTACAACTTTCTCATAATCAGGTCCTGGCTTCCATTCCTTCTTCATGCTGTCTCCAATGAAATCCACTCCCCTTGGCACGATACCTTGTCTTACTTTTTTAGGCGTGATGTGGAAGTATAGCAGGGTGCACAGCTGAACTCTGCTTTCACCTCCCTTTGAAGTTAACAGAATGGCAGAATGTGCATGTTAGAGTATTTCTCTTATTTCATTCCCCAAAACAGTGCTTCCTGGGAGCTTTCCAAAGCCAATCAGTTGCTACTTTGGAATTCAGGACAGTAGCTGGACACAAGCCAGTTCTTCTATTAAATATCAACAGCATCACCACCTGAAGCTACCACGAACAGGACAGAACCAAGCGGAAAATGCCACTAACTCATCTATGGATTTTTGCCCTGCACTACTTTTGGCTGGCTGCAGTAATCACATAATCATCCATTCAAATCAGGATTGGCAAGAAAGAAACACCAAGTAAAATGCAGCTAGGAGTAGAGAGGAATGCAAAGTTCCAAGTGACTGTCCTCCTTTTGAGGTTTGTTGCTGGTTTTCTATTTTACTCCTGAAATAACTTTACTGTTGCTTTGAAACCTCTGATGCTGTTACAGCTGAGGTATTAATCAGCAGTTTACTTGTTAATGTCCTGGTTTGGGCCAACAGCGGAAACACTGGCTGGCTTGTTTCATACAAAGGTTCTAAAGAAAGCGCTCTGGGCTGGTGAGCACAGAGCACTTTATTTTGCTTTTGGAGAGCAGTGAAGATTTCCTTTTGATGTACAACTGTTTCCATCACAGATTTGATACAGTGCCTCCAGCATACAAAACTGCATCCATGATTATGGAAATAAAGGCATAGGATGGGAATAAGGCTCCTGCAACACATTTGAATGAGTCAATTACAATCCTTCCACCACCATCATTGTCCAGTAGCAAAACCCTGCATTTGCTGTTTAACTGGACACAGATTTAGGGCAATAAATATTGAGTTGTCATAGGAGATTCTGCATGATTTGCAGAAAATAGTTTTATTCTTTCCTTCTCTTTTCTTCACACCACCTACAGTAAAGAAGTAATGGAACAATTACTTTCATTCCTCTACTGTTCTGTCACATCTTGCAAAACAAAGCAAACCGAATGAAGATCTCACGCTAGAGCACATTTCCTGCTGCCTTTCATCAATGCTATCAGACATTGCCCTCCACACACTGCTCACCACCATTTCTCAGGGTGAAGAACCCCAGCCTTTCCATCCAAAGCTGGTGCTTCATATATATACTCTAAGGACTTAAGACATTCTGCTGTTTCTCCTCCCTGCTGCCAGAGGAGAGGCAGGGACTGCCTGCACAGCACAGCCCTCGCCAGTTCCCAAGGGTCTTCACAAGACCTCTATAACAGCAGCCACTTCCAAAATGAGAGCAAGCAGTTGTTTGCAGAAGCAGGGGCTTCACACCAGAAGGACTTGTCGTAAAAAAACGCCTGATGTCTGACAGCCAGGCAGAGCTTTCCGAGCCTGCACCCCGCAGTGTGCAGCCAGCCTTCTCTGGAGGAAGCACAGGGCTGCCTGGGGGACATCGGATCCTGCTGAGAGCTGCTGGCATGCCTAGGATATTTCTGAGACAGACCAGTGTCTAGGGAAAAAACTCTGCCTGCTGTAGTGTTTTGCTGAATTTTCTGCTTCTCATGTTAGGAAATATCTGAGACTATGGGGTCTCCATCCAGACAAACATTAGGAGCAAAATACCCAGACATAGCTGACAAAAGTCAAGCCCAAGCATTTAAACAGGAGCACCTCCTAAAGCACCAGTGGCTGCCCTTACGCTACTGCAGCTGCATGTTCAGAAATCAGACATTTCAGACATAGGTGATGAACAAAGGGCTCAAAAGCTTAAGGGTCACTGGGGAAGGGAGACAGGCTGAGAGATCTCTGAAGGCACTCACATGTCGAAGTTAAAGACAGAAAAATGCTACTCATCCAGGACACACGAGTCTTGGAATAACTCAGACTTATTATCTTACTTTTACAGTGTCTACAGATGTTATTCTGACTACGTGGTTTTGTTTTGTTGTTGTTGTTGTTTTGTCTTTAAGAAATCAGATCACATCTACTGTAAGAATTTAAATTATCTATGTGCCTAATTTGTATTTTTTGTATGTGTTTTGCTGCGAAAAATGGATTACGCATTCAAGACTCACCAGAGTGGCTGCAGAGTTTAATGAAGGCACAACTGATATGCTGGCTGCAAATGCCAGCTGGTTTCCACACTAAAAGATGATGTGAGATGAAAATAATGCTTTTCCTGAGCTCATACCTATCTTGAAGTGGTTGCGAAAAGGCAGCTCCAACATGGTCTTAGGAAAGTGGGCAGATGAGTATCAAAGACATTCTCCTGTTCTGAGTAATGCCTGTTAGTAAAGGACAATTAAAAATATGAAATATAACCTAAATAATATTTGCACACAAAAATTATTTCAGACTTGTGGACAGACAGTAGGATGAAATAGGCTTTGTATGCGGATGTCACAAAGGTACAACAGAAATGTTCTGAAAGGTGGGTGACCCTTACGGTAAGTAGGTCATTCATTGAATGGGATTAAAAACTGAACTGGAGTCAAAGATAAAATAGGGAAAAAATGGGCAAGAGAGGGCAGAAATCCAACAGGAACAAACCGTTGATACATTATATATCACTGACAGCAGTGGAGGAGCTGCTAAACTCCTAACCTGGGGTTTAATGGTTCCTATTTATCACGCAAGACACAGGTGGTCTGAGCGAGGAAGAGGTGCATTAATAATTCTGACGACGTTCAAGACAGCACACAATTGCTGAAAGTTTGCAAAGAAAGCCCCTGAAAAGGCAATATGCAGGGATGGGGGCTGTGACTATGCACCCACCCTCATCCAGCTCCTGGGGATGCTCAGGTCCTGGCTGGAGGCAGAGCAGAACTGGGAGCCCCAGGCACAGCCCTGGGGTGCAAGGACCCCCGGCTGGCACCCTCATGCTGCTCTGGCCTTTGTGGGGCAGCTAACCCAAGAGGAAGAAGAAAACTGCGTGCTTGCGTCCTGTCCTCCAGCATTTACCATCCCCCTCTAGGTCATTTCAGCCCCAAATGTCAAACTAATTAGGGAAAAACAAAATCTGATTTGAATCCCCAAGCTTGGCAGCCTCATCAAATGTCTGGTGATTCTTTCTCTGTCAGTAATTTGTTTTCTTTTTTGTTCTTGTTTTTCCTCTCTTTGGTTTGAGCTGTCTTCAGGAGGGAAAACAAGCCCTCTCTGAGGATGTTTCTGAGGTATTACCTTTAATGGGCCAGTATTCACATTTGTGTGTTTGTTTACATTAAAAGGAACCTGATCTTGTTAAAAAAGCTAATTTATGCTGGCGATAAAATTCTAACTAAACCCCTTAACTCTTCAGATATTTTCCTAGCTAAACCTCTTAACTCTTTGGATATTTATCTACCATTGTGTTGAATTCAGTATGTAATTTCTGCAGTGTGCCTCCAGTGATGTATCCAGGTTGTAATCTCTGCAGGAGAAGCTTCTGTATGCTATCACCGATGATACTGAAGGCCATCAGAAAATAACAGATAATCTTACTAATAATGCCAGCACCAGTTTCTTGATTGTACCATGATCCATTCCTAGGAAATTCTTAGGTAACTACATGTAACTTTTTTTTTTTTTCCTTTTTCACTTATGTAGAAATATCCATCCTGCAGGCTCTAATCCAGTTAAATGTTTTGGTGGTGGTGGTGGTGTTTTCCCAGTCATAGAGGCATCCAAAGAATAAGACAGTCTATCCAGGAATGTATGTACATTATAAGCACTGCACATTCACATCTTTGTTCCTAACTTTTTCAGAAAGATGTTTTTGGTAAGAATTTAAGGCAGCAGCAGTCTAATTTACACACATAGCTAAGCTGCAGAAATAATGGCCGTGTAGTCAGCTATGCAGCATGACAGTTTCCTGTCTCACAAAATTCATCCATCTCACCTGCTGTAAATGCTTAAATCCCCGTCTCTCAAAAACATTCCTGACTTGGTGTCACTGATCTGTTGTATACAAAGGCTCACTGTCTGCCTTCACGGCCCATCAAATGTGAAGGTACCTTACCAGTACAACTGAAAAGAAAACATACAAACAAACACAGCACCATACCAGTGCTGCGTAATCCTGCTCTAGGAGGTTCCTCAATGGGACGGGTGTGAAATGACCATGGAACTGGAGGCTATTGGCATCGAGAGCATTCAGCTAAATGAATAAAATCATCATCTCTCATTAAGTCAGCAGTATTTGCAATAAATAATACTGATTTATGAGAACAAAATGTCAGGGATTTGCTACATTTTGCTATATTTTTTATGCAATGTTTGAAAAAAATATTGTTTCAATTCAATAATGGTTCACTGAGGAACGTATTGGATATGTTGATCTGTGTGACAATAGATTGAGCTGCAGTCATCTGATTTCTTTGTGCACATTTCAGCAGTGCATCAGCAGCTGAAGGATATATGGAATTTGTAGGTGACTGCCCTGGTACCAGCAGTAATGTGGGATATATTGTCTGCTGTCATTCATTAAGCCACACATATTTGAACAATAGAAAGTAACTGAAGACAATTAGTGGAATAAAATACATAAAGGGATATTAAAATAGTTTTGAGGCAGAACGGCAGTATGTCAGTGTTAGTGAGAAGACTGCTAGGAAAACAGAGCAAATATAATTAAGCATCACTTTGCTGTCAAGAGTTCAAGTTCAGCTAGCAGAAGGAATTGTTATGACAAATTGTGATGAGGACACATCTGGGAATGGTGCTGGAAAACAGGACCTAGCGCCAATTACAGTCTGTGCCATGAGCTAATGTCAGACATCACTGCAGCTTCTTGTGGTGGTCTCCAAAACATTCTAGAAAAATGCCCTCTGTGAGCCCCACGGTTCAGCATCAGTGCAGGCTAGACAGTGGGGCCTCTGTCTGTTCAAACACCTCAAAATATTTTAAAAATCTGTCTTCCCCTTGTCTTGGAAGAAAACTCTTCATCAAATAATTTTTGGATACACACATAAAATGTGCATTACATCTTTCCAGTCGTGACCTTGCTTTTATCATAAGAAAATGAGTTATGTGAACCCTGACCCATCAGTTGTTTTAATCATGCCCTCTGTTTTCCACATTATCATCTATAAGGGATCAGGTTCCTAGGATACCATACCTATATTTATTTAATCATTAAACTATCACAGAAAACCTAATGCTGGCTGTGCTGTGCAGCCACAATACTGGGTGTGGAATGACATTAAAAGACATACAGGGGCATAACCACATGCTGTTCTATTTACAGCAGTTAGAGTCATTGAGCTTTATTGGTAAAGATAAAACAGAACTGTTCATAAATGATCCTGCTAAATCAGGTAATGAGCAGCAAAGTGAAGCGTCTATTTCCTAAAGTCAGCTGAAGTCCCGCAGGTGGGCACCACAGGCACTGATACCAGCAGCAGGCAGGGCTCGTCACCCCTGAGATGCCTCTTCATGGCTGCCAGGGGCTCTTCAACTGCATAGGTGCGTCTGGGGCTTTTGTCTCACATCTGTCCCTGCACTGGCAGAATGATTTTGCAAGGTTTGGAAGCCTCCATGTAACCTTATCCACAAAGTGGGCTACCAGCTTCCTCAAATTTGTATATTGTACCCCTTGATGCTTAGGAGTAGTCAATTGGAGACACTTTTGTTAAGCAAAGAGTTTGACGTGCCCAGTACCACACAGCTCCTTGACACAGCCCTACGTGGTAGTACAAAACCATGGGTTATGCTTGGAAAACATTAATCCAAAGAGAAAAGACACACCGCTGAGCGCCACAGGAGTACAGCAATCCTGTCTGCCTGTTCTCACACCCTGCCTCTCGGCTGTCCCAGCTCCGTGGCTGCAGCTGAGGAAGAGCAGGCTGAGGCAGCTGCAAAGCTTCAGCACGCACACAAGTTGCCAGTGCTCCTTTCCCCTTCTGTTTAACTGCAGGATGCATAGTTGCTTGGTGAGAAAGTGGGATGTTAATCTAGCTACTTTTGCAGAAGAATGAGTGCAGTTTTCCAACAAACATTTTAACATCCACATTTTTTTAGCCACCACATGACCACTACTCAGGCATGAGTCTCAGAAATATTATTTCACTAATGTTTAAGAGCAAAGCCAGAGGGACCACAGACACTGTGTTTTTCAGGAGTGCACACAGCATAAGGAAACACGCAGCTGTGATGCAGAAGACAACTCCACTGTGCTTCTGGGCAGGGCTGAAGGATGCAGCGGCTCTGCCAAGTTATACATAACAGTTGTTGCCTCTAGATCTACTTCAGGTAAGCCCCAGGGGAGATCAAGAGCCAGCACACCAGAGAGAGTGCTAACCAAAGGCTAATTCCTACCCTGAAATGCTTTCAGCTTAGATGGTGGAAGCAAGCAGCACATCCTGAAGCATTGCTGTCCTTGGCAGTCAGTGCAGAACTGCGACAAAGGAGAGATGATGGTGACCTCTTCTTTGCAACATGGGAAGGCCAAACTGGGACTCGTGGGAGAGAAATTCTGTGACAAAGCTGAAAGTCACACCTGCACCTCTGAAGTCTCACCCTGCAGACTGAAGCAGCCAACCTCACTGTTGGATTTCCATGAGCAAGGGAAGCCACAGCCCCATGGTAGGGCAGCTGATGGTTTTGATGCTCACACCTCTTCATTTATTTTCAAACACAAATTGCCATCAGGAATAAATTAGCATTGAGAAGAGAAAAAGAATCATGTGCCCTCCATCACCTTCTAGAACCTGAATAAAACTTTTTTTTTACTTTTTACACTACCCTGTCATTAGTGTTCCCTGTAGACTTAATGCTAAATGTTTATTAAATTCAGTGATCAGGACCTGATCCTTAAACCAGACACAAACATCCCTTTTATTTATACAAGACCTTGAATAACATTAGCCAAATTCCCTGTTTTCTGATATAATTCAGCTGACTTAGTAGGAGTCACCCTTTATAGCAACATCAATGAGAGAAGAGCCAGGTTCAACACTTATTTTCCATCCACACCAGAAGTTAACTCACAGCTTTATTCCCTAAATCTGCTGAAAGCGTTGTTGATGGCAGTACATGAACAAAGGCTCCTTCACTTGCTGTGTTGTGTACGTTGTTGTTTTTAAACAAACATGCCCATGTTAACTTCAGCCTCATGGTAAACACAAGAAAGACATTCATCCTGGGATCTGGAATATCAGGCAGATACTCGTTAAAAAAAGGGACGTGTTTTAACCATAAATAAATAAACAAATCAAAATAATAACAACAGTAATAAAAATAATAATTAATAATAATAATAAAAGAAAACACCACTCCAAAACCAACAAGAAAAAACAAACAAACACCACTGGAAACCCAGGGTAGATAAATACCCACGATTATAAACCTTAAAAAAAGAAAATACACTTAATATGTCCTGCCTGGTATGTCTTGAGTCATGGATAAGAGGATTTAACATTCTTTTTACTCTATCCACTTTTAATAGGAAAATCCAGGTGCAGATGTGGGCTTGATTCCAGTGCCAAGCTGCCTGCTCTGTTTAATAAAGAGTTTAATGCAATTTAATCCAAAGAAGCAAAGAGCCCTAAGACACCAGCACTAGAGTCAGAATCCTAATTAATTTTCTGTTGGTCACAGTTGTCACAGAGATTCCCCTGCTTGTGCTTCTGCTAATACGGTTTAAAAAAAAATCCAATAAACTCTGTTTGCACTCAGTCACAACTCCTAGGGAAATGATTAATATTTATATAAGAAAATAGAATATTACCAACCCGAATTATTCAGTTATCTCCCCTTCCCCTTGCTCCATCCCTCCCCATGAGATTTTCCTGTCATTAGTGATGGGATAAGCATAAATGCATGGAAATACCTCTGACAGAGCCTGCCTTGCCTGATTTTGGTGCTTTGGAAAGGGAAGCAGAAGCAGCTCTTTTCCCCTCTGCCAGCAAGGCTGCGGGGAGGCAGGCATGGGAGCCTCTCCACCATACAAAGAGGAATGATTTCTGGCCTGCGAAGATGACCACGTCCTTTGATTTTAGTGGGCTTGTGACACCATTTTGCAGGAAGCAATTGGTGTGCCCTCAGCCAGGGGAAGGAATTGACAGAAAAGCCATTAATTACTGTACCTTCAACCCCCTGCAACCACTGTGCGTTTGTACAGACAAATGTACACCATAAAGAACTGCCTGCTCAAAAGGCAGGCTTACAGAGACCCAAACAATGCATCCAAATTCAATACACTCAATGCAAATGAAGAAACAAACACCCAAATTTTTTGACCTGTAGCCATAGTATTCCTTTTGTAACATGATGACACCATATTGGGTTGCTTTATTTCCTCCTGATTCAAAAGCCAAATGGTATTTGCTGAAAATCTATTTTTTTCTGAACTTAATAAAATTTCCTTCTGACTATAGAAATAAAGCTTTTCTTCTGAGATGAAATAATAAACATTTGAAAATTTAAGCAAACTGAGCCCTGTTGAGATGCTTTGAGGTTAATATAGATTTTTTTTATTTTTTTTTTCCCACAAATCACAGATTGTAATAAATGTCAGAAGTACAGCATGTTATATGAGGGATTTGTCATTAAGTAGCCTGGGATAAATACAACATGTCCAGTGTCTGCCTGTTCACTGGAAACAGTTTCATCGCATTGCTTGGTCTCACCTTCATCGTTTTCACCTCCATTTAAAGCTACCCGAAGCAAAGTGAGTTCCAATGAGAACACAAGCACTGATCAAGTACATCTGTTCCTGTCCAGGGGAAATGGATTTTATAGCATTCCAGACCATGCACAAAGCATGAGGAAGACAGCATATGTAATGGATGCTGTAGGAGCTGGAGAAAGAAGCTACAGCAGTGGCGGTCCTGCTGCCCACACCTGTGGCTCTTCTGTGCCACAGGGCTGTGGAGGCTCAGCAATGATCTGCATTTGGAAACTTTCAGCTCTCGACTTTGCTCCATCCTCTGCCCTCTGACTTCCCAGAAAGCAGAAAGCTTCCCAGAAAACAGAAAGCTCCTGCACAGGCCGAGGGACTATTACTAGTGCCTCCTGTCCTGAGGAATTTGGCAAGAAAATTAAAGAGTATTGCAACCTGTTTTCAAAAGAAGCCATTTCCCATGTGAAGGAAGAACCTCTAACCAAGCACAAAACCAATACTATTCCAACTGGGTTCCACTACAGCAGCAAGGGAGGGTATCAAAATTTTCTCTTTCCTCACTTTTCTGTTGTTATCTATGTATAGTAAATTACACAGTTAATAATAATAATAATAATAATAATAATAATCACAAATGTTGCTGGTATTTTATTTGAATAATGCACGTGATGACCAGCGTTTGGAGTGCTACAGATCCCATACAGGAAACTAAATTATTCTTCAGATTACTTGAAGGACAGTGGCGTTGTTCACCAGACAGCATGCCTGCAGGTGATCTCTGTGGCACACGACTCCTCTCGGCCCGGAGCTCACAACCACCTGCACGGGTCTGTGGCGACACACCGTGACTACCCATGGGCAAGGAGCGAGGCCAGAGCAGCGGGCCTGGCTGGGCCTCCTCGTGCAGCCTGCAGCATGGGCTGTGGCCAAGGCGGGGAACGAGGAGCCTCCAATACCACTTTTCTCCTCCTCTTTGCAGGCTGAATAATAAATGTTGCTAAGGAAGTCCCGTGACTGGGAAAAAGTCTCTCACAGCTCCTGCTTTTGCCATCATCACTTGGGATAGTTAATCTTGCAGCAGCACATGAGGGCTGGTGGGTGCCACAGGGGCCAGCACCATCCCCACCAGTGGCAGCTCCAGCTCCGAAATGTGATGAGCAGGGTGAGACAAGCCCATCACAACAGAAAGCTGAAGGCAAAAAAGGCCAAGCTCTCATAGTGCTAAGCGGTTTCCAGGTTTCAGTTCCTGCATATACTGATTTTTCTCAGCAGGAAACAGAATTTTCCCCATACTTCCACTGTAGCGAAAAAGTGACTCTCTCTCTTCATCAGCGATAATGTACATGTCAGAGTTGAAAAAGTCAGGTCAATAGTTATTAGCTTCTTGAAACATTATGTCTTGAAATACAAGGGCTTTGGTTTCAGTACACATACACAGGCTGCCACTGGGGAATGTGGGAGATCAGACTGGGCCCTCCAGGCCTGGCCCACCGCAGGAATTGCTGCAAGACAGGGTGAGGGAAGGGCTGCAGTCTCTGGGGCGAGATGTGGTCCCCGTGTTTTTTCAGGACAGAATACAGTGCATTCTTACAAAATTATTTGGAACAATTTTGTCTCTGCCCCAGAAACTTGCTTTCACTCATTCACTTGTAGCCCAATCATCCCTTCATCACATTTACCATTAAGACTTGTGTAAAGGGTGCTGCAGGAAGCTAAAAGAGAGGAAAAATAAATAACATGCAAAGGGTTAGAAAAAAAAAAAAAATGATATTGTTTCTTTGCTACAGAGAAGCCATACTAGTGCTTCCTACCAAGAACAGCTTACAGGCTTATCACGGGTCAGAGATGGTTTCATCGACATGTTGCTGCTCCCTCTGCCATGCTCTGACCTTGGGCAGGTAATTTATCTGGTCGGTGCACCAGTTTTCCCTTCTGCTGAATGGGGGAATTGAATTTTACCTTATAGGGGCATGCTGCGAAGCTGCAGAGTTTTAAGGCTGACAGGAGCAGACCTAATAAAAGGAGAAGGTACAGGGCCCTCAGGCAGACAGCTCTGGGTGCGTGTCGCTGGTCTTTGCCCTCACAATGCATTTTATAAACACAAGCAGAAGGCATTCAGAAAAGAGAAAGTCTTAGTAAAAATTAAACGCGAGATTAGCTACTATTCAAAGTCATAAAATTAAATTTAAGAGTTCTAAATTATGAGAGCTTTCAAATTGAAATGCTGCACAATTAGCTCAAACAGAGCAGAAATAAAAAAAAAAAACATTTATAGCCAGCTCCCTCCTGCTTCCAGTTGGCAGCCGCAGTCACTGTGATGATTGTCCAAGCTTCAGCACGCTCCGCTCGGGAGCCTTGCAGCACCTCAGCAGGTCCCTGCGGGATTGTACCCACAATGTGGCCATGCCACTGTGCCACCGTGCCACCATGCCACCATGCCACTCTGCCATCAAGCCACTGTGCCACCAGCACTCCCCTGCCCCAGCAGCAGCAGCCCCTGCCTTGTGCCCTGGTTTCCCCCAGTCCACCCACATCCTCCAAGTAGATTTTTTTGGGAGGAAGGTGAAGTGGTGATTAGGAGTTTCAGTTGGTTGGGTGTTTTTACTATTAAAGGGTAAAAATGGATAAATATTACAATCTTTTTCTCTCTGTTATTTTTTTCTATAAACACTAATTCACAAAATCTGGACTTTTGGCATCCCAGAGGGGTGAAGCGCATGGCCTGATGAGGGGGAGAGCAGCAAAGGGAGGCTGCAGGCTGCCAAACAGCATGCAGAGCAGGTACTGAGCCTGCCACTTTCACATTGTAGTTCATATGGCGCAGGCCCTCGGGGGGTTGCTGGTCGTGGCCATTTTGGCTGTGCAGAATCACCAGCCCTTGCTGCTTTCCACTCTCCTGGTCATCCTGCTCCTTTGGGATCACTGGTGACCAAATGGTCTCTCTGAAACTCCATGTCCCAGACATTTATTTGTGGCAGTTCCTTGAGCAGCTTTGCTTGCCAGATACTCTTTGTGTCAGTTAGGCCTTTGGCTGCCTGATATGCTGGAAAATTCACATTTTTCTACTCCTTTTCTATTGCTTTTGAGTTGTATTTATTCAAGATGAAAGCCAGATGTTATATTAATGAGAACTGCCTTTCCTAAAGGGAAACATTCATCAGTGCAGAAGCAGACGTTGTAGCTTTGCTGTGAATTACTTAAATTCCTCCTTTTTTCTTTTGAACAGGAAATCCAAGAAGATGTATCTGAAAGCAATAGTATTGTGTCTGCAGAATAAAAGCCATTTGCCCTAATCCCTTTAAAAGCTGCTAATAGGGATTTAAATGTACCGAAGTTTAAATATGTTTAAATTTGAAGGCAAGACAAATATGAACCTAAAATATATTGGGGAGGAGGGGGAGGAGAGGAAAAAAAAAAAAAAAAAAAGAAAGAAAGAAAGAAAAAAAACAAAAGGAATGCTTGGATATTTTACATAGCAAATACATTTCAGATACAACAGAGATTACTATTATCAAACCAGATGTCTTTGTCTTTTTTTTTTTTTTTTTTTATTCCTGGTGTCCATTGATTTTCCTACCGAGCCTCTCCTCCTAAATGCAGGACCATGGCACATAGACTCTAAATGCCTTGTTACTTCATGCTGAAATAAAACCATTCTACAAAACGGCTCCTCCAGTGTTTCTGTGGCCAGGCATGCAAGGCGGGATGGTGCAGGGTGGTTCAGCACTGTATTGTCCATATGAAGTGGGGCTCACCCCGTCAGGACCCCAACTGGGTCTGGCAGCTGTGGATGCACTGCCCACAGCCTGGTCTGCAGCTTCCTCGTGGCAGCCAGCGGTGAGAAGCGTCCCTTCAGGAGGGTAACTGCCTTAAGCACAGACCAGAATGCCCAAGCTTCTCCCACACCCAGGTTAACACCTTAGAAATATCCTTCCAAGTATAAACTGTAACCCTTAATATTAAATAAGTAAGGTATATATCAAAGATCGCTAATATCACATGTTCTTAAAAATGATCATAATCATAATAACTCCTCAGGCTTTGGAAAAAAATTGCTGTAGATCTAATGCAATTCTCTGTTTGTACAGAATTTTATATCCTTATTATTAAATATTTCCATTATGCTATTGCTGGAATATTTTAAGAAGTAATATAATCTGTTGTAATATAAAGAAGAGTAACAGCATAGCTATTTTGCAAAATACGTTCCAGCTGAACGAGCTAATTAGCTTTTAATAATGAGACTCAGCCAATGGATTTACAAAGCAAGCTACTGGGGCTTAATGATTTCAAAAGCTATCACATTTACAAGTTAATGTACCGTAAATTATTTATGAGCATCTTATAAATAAGTGCAATAAGTTATTTCCAAGAGTAGTGTTGCCTTAAAATAAGGTTCTTCTGAAAAGTGCCCACAGAAATAGAGCTTTGTGTGATCCCATATTTACTGTCTCTGATGCTATTTTCAGATGCAATTTTATAAGTTTGGAAGCAGAAGATCATTTACCAGCCCAGATTTCCTTCAGTCCACATCTCTGCTAAGCCCTGACAATCCCCAGGGTTTGGGAGAAAGCAGAGGCATCCAAGGCACTCAGTGTGATGCTTAACATTTTTGATTTCCTCTTGTAATGGCATGTAGCTC
Organism: Anas acuta; assembly: GCF_963932015.1. Classification (NCBI taxonomy): domain Eukaryota; kingdom Metazoa; phylum Chordata; class Aves; order Anseriformes; family Anatidae; genus Anas; species Anas acuta. The sequence goes on from NC_088987.1 coordinate 23,344,713, forward strand.
AGGCTACTGAAGCCAGAGAAGCCTCCTCTCTACAAGCAGCAATGTTATCTTTGGCAAAGCAGCCCTTCATGGCATGCAGAAACGAAACAAAAGCCATCTACAGCAGCATGCTGACAACTCACGCCGTGAAAACCATTACCCTTGCACCTTCCCAAGCCTTCGTCAACACAGAAATTACTTCCAGGGAAGCTTCCCAACACTGAGTTTGGTGGAGCAACACCAGGGTGCCAGCAATGGTCTTCCCTGGCCCCTTCTTTCAGGGGCAGGTTCTGGTTTGCCCAGCAGGCTGAACCACCCTCACCTGGACACAAGGCACCCGTGAAAAACCCGTACGTTGTAAGAACTGAACAAAGTCCTTCTGACCAATGCAGCGTCCTTCTCTCCCTGGTACAACAGCAGAGTTTTTCTAATAAAAGGCAAATCAAGCTTAGAAAATGTTGCCATTTGGAGTCAGAGATGGCTTGATGAAACACCACAGGTAATGGAGATCTTTGAACCTGAAGGGAGAATACTACTTTAGAGGAAAGGCTCTTGTAAGGGCAGGAGAGAGGAAGGGCTGGCTGTTTTTTAAGGTCCTTATATTTCTAGATAGCTTTGCTGCCATTGCCATGCTAGTCCTGGGTCAAGGGATTGCAACTGACAACAGAAAGCAGACACTGACTGCAGATGTTGGGGCTAGGGCTTCTGTTTGTATCTCCTGTGGATGCTTTTCTTCAGGATAGTTTTATTGGTGCATCATGAAATCACTTTAATTTGTGAGAATATTTGAATGTCACATCTTCTATGATAGCATCACCTCTGTCAAATGTATCTTTTTATGCAAAAAGAAGTGTTGCAGCACAGATTTTTTACTTTATATACAGCATGTGAGCCTGCTGATTCCAACTGAAAGCCAGCAAATAAACATCAAGAGACAGCCAGATAAGGAAAGACAGGAATGCTTGCCTTATTTAATTGCCTGTCTGAGCCACGTCTTATCATGTTCCTGATGATGTTCCTGGTATTTGTTGTCTTAAGGATGATATTTTCTCCACTTTGTTATTTCTGTTACCGATGTTGTATCTTAGATAACTAAAACCCATCAGTTCCTGTAGAAGTGCAGCCTTTCAGAAGAAGCACCCCCCCCCCCCCCCACCCCCCCCCCATGCCCCTTTCCATTCAGCTATCATTATTTAGGTTTGTTTTCATTTCTCTAGGTTTGCCGGGGTTTTGTGGTTACAGCAAGATCTCTTCAGGCCTCACGAAGAACTATGTGGTCCTCCTCGTATTCCTGATTTGAATAATTAGATAGAAATGGTATTTTTAAATAGAGGAAACAATTGATTTCACAATTGCTCATTGAGAGCCAGATAGTGTTGTATTTTCTCTTGAAAAAGTAACTTGGCAAGATGCATTTACATCATCAGAAATAGGATCGGGGGAAACACTTGAACCATGTTCACTTGTTGCACAGAGACGCTGCTGAGTACAAATTTGAATCAGCAAAGGTTCATTAGATTCATTAATCCCAATCTTAAGAATGACAACAGCTCCCTTACACAACAAAAGGTGACAAGCCTGAATCAGTGGATGTCCACCCAGACACATGCCACTTACAGTAGAGCTTTCTTCCTTGGGGGCAGCTCAGGAACACGGAGTGACTCCCCAGGAGACACCAATTATCACCAGCGGGCTCTTCTGCCTCCCGTGTCAGTTCAAGCTGCTTTGCAGTGCTGCTTTCCCAGCCGTGTGTGCCAAGCACTGCAGGCTGTGACTAGTGGTAGGCAGATAGATAGGCAGAAGTGCCCACGTGTGCATGACTTACATGAGCACCAGCACATACCCCCCACACACACAGACACCATATTGCAACAGCCCAACATATCTCCCCACAGTGAAAGGCAATAAGAGCAAATGTCACCCCACTATTAATAAGGAAATTAACTTTGCGTTTTTAAAAGTGGCCAAAAAGGCCTTTGTGAGGTGAATCCACCACTTGGGCATCTTCCTGTGCTGACTTCAAGGTTTCTTAGCCACAAAGTTAAAGCCCTGTTTAGCAGCAATAGCAGGCAATGCAGAAGGGTCAGTTAGGCTGCAGGAGGCTAGGAAGGGTGCCAGCATTCACATACTTCTGTACATTTGCTTTAGAGGTTAATAATGATAATAATAATAATAACCAGTACATTAAAAATTCAAAGCATAAAAAATATTCAATGAATTCAATGCATACAGTGCATCCAGAAGCCATTGTGGATATTTAGTGTTTCATGGTTGTTGTATCTCCTATCAGCTGGGCACCCCCATGTGCTGGATAGAGAAACTCTGGTGCTAAAAACAATCTGGGGTGGTTTACTTACAAGGTTTATATAAATCATATATTCACAAATAACATCAAGGTCCTTGAGGAAAAAAACAAACCAAAACAAAACAAAACCACATAAATTAGAGGTTTAGAGATCAGAATTTAACATATTTAGTGTACAAGAAGTTGGAGGGGGGGAAGGGCATTTTTATAGATTTTATTGAGCTCTGTTTTTCTTCCTCATTTAATTTCTCAAACATTTTTAAACTCTTAAAGTTTACCAAGCATTTCCATCAAGCCTCATCCAGGCAATGAGTCCATGAGTTTTCAGTCAAGTGAAGAATGACAGAGCAATGTCAGCAAGGCATGCAGCTAACAGGAACCAGGTGGTGCTTGACACAATATCTCCAAGCCATGCGTCATCCTGTTGCATTCTTGATCCCCAGCATGACTTCCTGGGAGCAGTGCCAAGGCCAGGCAAATCATTATTTACAATTAATGACATGATGAAGATTGTATACTCTTGAATTTCTCTTCTTGTTGTTTCTTTTGAACTCATCTTTGTCTTCTTTGGGTTTTGACTGTACGCTCTCTTGAACAAGGATCATATTTTCAGTGTTTGGAAAAAGGCCAGAGTCTCCACAGACCAGCCTTCACGCCCACTCTCACCAGAAGAATGAGTGTTGGCTTGCAGACATCTGAAATGGTGCTTCTCCCCAGGGAGCAGTTTGTTCTTCCCTAGCTGTCACCCACCATAAGGCCCCTCGTTCCCTCCTACAGCACGAGCCGACTCCTAGCTGCCTTTCTGCTCTTGCTGAGTTGTTGCATTCCCATCCAAACTAAACTCTCAGCAGTTCCTGGTGCCTTCTCCTCACTCCAGGAACAGCCCTGCCAAGCAGAGCCTAAGTCTATCTCCCACCTGCCTCCCAGACCTTTTCTCCTGCCTTCCTCAGTCACCATTGCAGCCAGCGTGGTCGCCTCTAACAGCCAGACCTGGGACCTGAGCAGGATCTCCATCTCCCTGCTCCAGGTTCGGGACACAGTTTGATCGTACAGCTTCTTGCTTAAAAATATCTGTAAGATGTAATTTTCTTACACATTCAGCCATAAAAATCCTCAGCAGCAACATGTCCCATTGAATACAGCCTTGACTCACAAATTCCATCCTGTTGCTCGTTTCCTTTCAGATAACGTTCCCATGGACCACCCACCCACCCACAAACGCAGAGGTTCTCCTTGTCAGAGCTGCCTGTCCCTCACAGCTTCATTGCTTGCTGATTCCCAGCTCCAGGCAGACAGGATGCAGGTTCACAGATGGACACCTCGGTGCTTTTTTCCATTAGTGCCTCCAGGTTGGTTTAACTTCTTATAACAGATATTTTAAAACAGCCTTTTGGGCAGAAAGGCTGCTTGGCTACCTGCACTTTTATCCATCCCAGAACATCAACAGAGAAATCAGAGAAATCAGACTCTTTTCCTGGAAGTGGAGAAATGAGCTTTACTATAGGGAAAAAAAAAAAAAAAAAAAAAAAAAAAAAAAAAATGGAAAGAAAAGAAAAGATGAGAGTCTCTTGCAGGAGCACAGTTTAAGGAACACGCAGAGCAAGTGCACGTGCTTGAGTATAATTTCCCTCATGTGTCTGATTTAAGATGGGTGGTGGCTGTGCATTTACCCTGTAACAAACATTACTTGGAAAACATTTTCCTCCTTTTCCATCTTTCTAAAGGTCTTCAGCAGGTTTTTTTTGCCATTTTTCTCAGAGGTTTGTAATTTTTTATTTTATTTTTTTACCTCCTCCATTTGCAGTACATTAAATCTCTCAGTAGTTGCTTATCCACTAGGAATTGAAGATGATTATCACTTTGCAGCTTTTATTTTTTTATTCTGATATAATTTACTGCCCAGATTTTATCAGTAGGAGTGCAAGGTGGCAGCCTGAGCACCCTGGCTGTAACTGAGGGGGATTTGTGGCTCTCCCTGTCAGTTCCTCAGCCATCCACCTGCGACACCGGAGCACCCAGACCTGCATGAAGAATGCTGCCCAGCCCTCATTTGGGGCTGGCAGCTGCAAACCACGAGGCACCTGCCCCATGCTCCTGCCCAAAGTCCCTCATCAGCTGTGTCCACGCAGCGTCACCGTCACCAGCTCCAAACCCCAATTCCCACAGCTTTATGGAGCCCCGAGCAGCCACTAGCCACACCACAGGCAGCGCTTCCACAACCCTCTGCCAAATTTCTTTGAATAAATTCAGAATCCAGATGAAGACAAACATGAAAACTGGAAGCAAGTATAAAATTCTGCCTGTTTGTGTTTTGAAGACAATTCCTGCTTGTCGAAGTGCCCGGTTTCTGGGCTTCTCAGGTCACTAGCTGCTTGCTTGGTTGCGTAGCAACTTTTGTCTCTGCCCGCAGGCACCGAAGGCCACATGTTGCATGAAATAATTGAAGGGTTTCTTGCTTCAGAAGAACTGAAATCCAAGCTGTCCGTTTTGCACTTTGTTCCCTGCACTGTTCTCTGATCCCAACCTCCCACCTGGACAAAAAGGGATATTTTTAGCACTGAAATCACAGGTCTATAATTTGTTTCCCCCCCCTTCACAGGACACAGTATGATCCTTCCTGCCCCTGGACATCTCCTGCTACAGACCCAGAGGGGAACCAGGTTCCACGCTGGCAAAGCTTCTGAACGGGCAGTGGAAACCCAGCAGGATGAGGGGCACCCTTGGGCACTGACACAGCTTTTGTTGATTGGGTTGGATTCAGGAGGAAAGCAGTTGTATTTCAGTGCACGGCCAAAGCGTGGTGAGCCCTCAGGATGCCCCACTGGTGTGGATACTTTGTCTGTAAAATTGGTAATGGTAGGCAATCCCCCCAGGTTCTCCTCAACTGCCCTAAGCATGAGCATCTTGTCGGAGCAGCCCAGCTTCCTATAGAAAAACTACAAGAATACCACTTTAAGAATAAAACATTTTAAAGGATCTTTAGGGCAAAATTCTCCAGATGCACAAAACAGCAAATGACTGCCTTTGATAGAAGTATGCAGTGCAAAGCTCTGGCCCTTCAGGTGTCTCTAAGAGCTCACATCAGGCACAGTCAATCCTCAGGGCTCTGTATGAGGTCAGCTGCAAGTCCACCTTCCCGTGCTGTGGACATGAGCACCAAACAAAACCCCAGAGGTTGAGGGAAAGCTTCGCAGCAGATTGGCCAAAGTGCCCAGTGTTTACCTTGCTGAAAATAAACTGAAATCACAGATTAAAACATCTAGGAACTTCAGAAGATGAGTCTGTCCACGCTGGATCTCATCTGAAATGTGCAATGAAGAAAAGACCAAGTGCAAGAGCTCAAATCTTTCTTCCTAGTCTCTATTTAGCTACACCAATAAGCTACACATTTTTAAGACTGTTTTTATTAGTTCTACCCTAATTTTGCTGCTTTTTTTTAACATAGAAGTGGTGTAAAAACCTTATGAAAACACAATGCTGAAGAACTGCTGCTTAAAAACGGATTGCTCACTGTTTTTCTTTATTGATGACAGAGCAGAAAAAAGCATGGAGAGCACTACTAAACTAAATTGCTGGTTGTAAATATGTCTACTTACACTGAGTGAAAGTGCAAAGGACTCTTAGATTTTTATAGTAAAAAAAAATAAATCACTAATTCTTTATCTTCTTTGCATTGAATTCTAAAGTGAGTATAATAATTTTTAACAAGAACATTTTATCATAATGAATTCAGATACATATTGCTCAGAAATATACTGAGATTTTTATACAGGTAGATAAGTATTTTTCAGCAGTAGAAGAATGACGATTATTCAACACTGGTTCTGCAGCTGGGACAGGTGCCTGGCTGGTGGCCAAACACCCTGTGACAACCTCCCTTCTTGCTGCTAGCACAGGAGTTTATCTCCTTGTCAGTGCCCTCAGCTCCTAATGTAAAGCACCTGCTGGGAAGAGAAAAGAATGTAACAGAAAGAGCCAATACAGAGCCAACAGACTTTGCCAATACAGAACCGCTTTTGGTGCCCGCATTTGATGTCCCAGGTTTCCTTCTCCTGCATCGCAGTTCACTGGCTTTGAGGGCTCATTGGTGTTGCTTGAAAAATAAGCGGCTGCAGTACAGCAGCAGAAATCTGATAGCCAACATAGTTGGTGCCAATGAGTGGTATGCATAGATTATTTATTAAGAAAAGAAAAGAAAAGAAAAGAAAAGAAAAGAAAAGAAAAGAAAAGAAAAGAAAAGAAAAGAAAAGAAAAGAAAAGAAAAGAAAAGAAAAGAAAAGAAAAGAAAAGAAAAGAAAAGAAAAGAAAAGAAAAGAAAAGAAAAGAAAAGAAAAGAGTAACACGTGTGTATTTGGTCAGCAAAGCTGGATTAAGGTAGGTAACATTAAGCATATGACTATTTACTGCCCAGCCTAGGAATGGGGAAGAGCCATATGCCATTACACCCTTCCAAGAATCTCTCCGGCCTTGTTTGGCTCCCAGACTGAGTGCTGTGGGTGGAAAGCAAAGCCCAGAAAAGGAGGGCCTGGGGCTAGCGCAGGGAGAGGGCCTGGGACCATCCAGCTGGGCACAGGGAGAGGGCTGCTCACCTAAGCTGGGGGCTCAGCACCCCGAGCTCAGGCTCCTGCCTCTCAGCCCCTCCCTGGATCTCTCACACTCCTGCTTCAAAGGGAATTACGTCTTTCAGCATTTTGCTTATTTTGAATTCTTTCTTTTCCGCTCTGCAGTACTATGAGCAATTGCCATCTGCTTTCAGGCTTCCTTCAGTTTAGCACGTAATTCAAGGCTTTATTGGCCAACGGTTAGCAACACCCAGGTCATCACTTTTTAGCTGGGGATGGGGGCAGGGGCTTCCTCCCCTGTTTCTCCCTGCCTTTGAAAAGGGAAAAGCTGTGTGATGTCAGGCTGATTGCCTCCTCCCTTGGAGAAAGCCAGGGGCTGAGTGGACACACGAAAGGGCAATTGCTGTCTTGGCCTTTTCTGCTACCTCAAACATCACCAAAAACAAAACAAAACAAAAATAAAATCAAGGGAAAAAATGTACTCTCAGGCTCCCCAATCCCATAAACATGTCCTCAGCCCTGAAAAGGTTAAAGTGGAGGAGGGAAAGGGCACAGGTTGGTGACCTGCCTGCTGACAGTGCTGACCTCCACCTGGAGCAGCCGGGCTGTGCCTGCACCTCCAGCACCAGCACCCCCAGGCAGGAATGTGGGACCCAGGCCAGCCTGCAGGTAGTTTTCCAGCTCTTCTCATCTATCTTTGTAAATAATAGCCGGAGACCAAGGAATATATTTGTGTAGCCTATCAGTAATATGCAATTTTTATGTTTGTGGGTGAAGATAAATATTTGTGCTAATTAGTAAGTATTGATTTTAAAGGGAATTAGGTAACTAAACATTTTTTTAAATCATCCTTCAGCTGCAGGGTGTAGCAATCCCATGCGCAGAATATTTAGCAGTGCAAAAATGGCTGGTTCCTGATCACCCTGAGGACACAGAGGCGATTAAAATTATCTCAGAAACAGTTTGTTTTGTTAAAAGCCAACATGCTCCAGAAGATTTCCACCCACATCCTTCCCAGCTGTCAAACACCCCTCGAGCACACAGAGACACCCGCTGTGGGCAGGAGGCTGGCTGGAGTGTCTTGGGAGCTCGGCATTTAGATGAAGCAGTTGTAAAATTCTCCGGTCATCTTTCCAGCTTTAATATGCATGCATATGATGCATACATATATCTTTCCTCTCCCTCTAGAGCATGGAAGCTCTCGGTGCCCAAATGCATCATGCAGAGCAACCCGCCATCCTCAGGTGCCCCTGGGCTGCCCATGGGCTCCGGGGATGCATTTCCTCCACGCACTGTGCATGACTTCAGCAGCTACGTGCCATCTGAAAGGGATTTCCATCAGCTAGGAGGTTTCACTCCTGTTGTGAATTTGCCTCAAATCCTCATGTTACTTCACACAAATGCCAGCGTGCTCTGGTGTCAGAGATGTGCTGCAGCCTCTGCTGGCCAGAGCAGCTGTGCCCAGCCAAGGGTAGACGGTGATGGGGAAGCGCCGAGGCTAAGGAAAGACTCCCCACCTTTGGCTCTGCACCTGGGACAAAACTGCCACCAAGCAACTTGTGCTGCCCAACGTGCACAAGTGAGCAACGCCTCTGCACACACAGCCCCTCTGAGGAAGAAAAGGGGCTGTTACTCTGAGAAAACACCATGTACTTTGCCTACCAGGCTCACCCCAGACAGGCATGACCTTCCCCTGGCAGAGGAGCAGCGGTGCCGAGCTCTGGGCAGCGAGCTGAGCCCCGTGGCCATGGCCACATACATCCAGAGCCCACAGAAACCCCACGGGGAGCAGCACGGAGCCAGCACGGGTCTTTGCTTATCAAGCACAGGTGTGGTGGCTGGGCAGAGCATCACCCTCCTGCAGCCGATGGCAGCGAGCACGGCGGGGAGCTCAGAGGCCTTCCTGCACATGCCTGGTCCCCACTCAGCACACGACCACTCCTCACAAACTGAGCACAGAGTGGGCCACATATCTTGCCTCTTATTTTCCCCTTTAATGAATGCAGCAGTATTGGCACTGTTACGTTTCCCTTTGGCCAAAGAACCACGGGATGGGGAAACGATAAACCCTCCATCTGCTCAGACCTGTAGATTTGCTTTTCTTGTTCAGGCATTTTTGTTTTATTTTGAATTCTACTCCAAAATACATAAACTTGGGCCAAAGGATTTGGAAGTTAATTTATTGACCTTGAGCTGGATTTGGTCCTGGGAACTGATCACAGCAACTCCTCCTGCCTCGTACATGTAGAAAGCCCTTGCTCCTATCATCCCACAGGGGCAAGGCACAGGCCTGCTCTTTTTAGGCCTTCCATTTCCTACCAAACAGTGCATCAGCGACCCCAGACCACACAAGGCCAGGAAAGCTTGGATTTGGAGGGACATCAAGAGCCAGCATGTAAACCACAGGGCGATCTCCGCTGTGGCTCTCAGAAGGCAGAGACGAACACCAGGGCGAGCTGTGGGGAGAGGCAGGGCTCTGCGCTGGGCCAGCCCGAATGTGCCTCTGGTTTCTGCCTGTTCAGGGGAAGGGTGCCTAGTTATAGCATTATGCTTCGAATATTTCAGGGAAAAAAAAAAAAAAAAAAAAATAACCCGAATAGTTTTCAAGCCTCTTGCTTCAGCAGAACGTGAGAATCATTCCTGAAACACAACGTTATGCTGAAGGCTGCCCGACACACAACTCTGTTCGGACAGTGAAAGAGCTCTGATTTTTACAGCACTAACCTACATAAATAAATAAATAAATAAATGTAGGCTATTGAAAGCTGTGGGAGATCAGCACTTCTGAAAAACGGTTGTTTTATTGTAGCTAGGATTACTACATTAATGCGCAGCCCCGAGGCCTGCATTTTGGCAGCCTGTGAATGAAGCCGGTGTGCTCCCAGCCCTCCCACCCAGCAGCAATGCTCCGCACCAGGCCGGGGGCCGCGTGCTGGGCTGGTGGTGTGGTGCCTAGCACAACCTGGGCAAAAAGGCCGCGTGGTTTTCAAACAGCTCCTCCTTAGTAAGCCTACGGCTTGATCATCCTGCAGGCAGGTAGCAGGGGGAGTGTCTCCCACCCACCCAAGAGGTACAAGCACCCATCAGTGCCTGCCAGGCTCTGTTTTACTGCTCAGACAGCAGCCGGTGCCTCCGTGAGCACCACCACTTGCTATGCCCGCATTCCCCAAAGCATGATCTTAGGGTTAAATGCTAGCAGCCAAATCCTGCCACTCAGAAACGTCTGGCAGCAGCAAAACGGCAACATGCTGCTCAGCTTTCAATAAATGAATATCAGTGCAATCCAACTTCTCTGAGAATATAAAGGTTTGGTAATTCCGCATTCAGCTTTTGCTTCTTTCAGTTGCACTACGTTAGACTGTACAATTGAATTACAAGATGTTGATTACTATTTGATAAAATATTTATCAAAGAAAGGCAGTGAAACAGCAGAGCTTCAGCAGCATTTTCCTTGAAAAGCCTTGAAAACAAAGAAAAGCAAACCAGAATTATTAATTAACAATAACAGAGCTCTCAGGAGAATAGAAGCCAGACTTTTTTCTGAAATTCTATTTGTTCTGTATCCTATAAACTCAAATTTTAAGAGGAATATTTTTACAGCAAGCTTAAAGTGAATTGCGGTTTACATTTATGAGGCATAAAAATTAATAACTTTTTTTTTTTTTACAAGCATCTTTGCATGCTTTGCATCACAAGAATTTTTATATCATCTCATTGTAGAAATTGAAACAATTAAGTGTGATGGGGCCACATCTGCGTGCTTACCTTCGCGCCCACCACTCCAACCCCACAGTTGGAGCCAGGCACGGGGACTGCTGCGGGCACAGAGCTGGCACCAGCCAAGCAAACAGTGCAGTTCTCCAAGGGTGGGACCTGGGTTTCCAGCAGTGTGGGTGGTATGAAGGAGTGCAGAGGCAGGGCAGGGAGGCAGTGGAAACTGTCAGGATGTGCCACAGCTTTTGGGATGGCAGGTAACAGCTTATGGGCAGGACACAAGCTCTAGTAATATAAATGAAAATAACTGTGTCTTTAGGTTCCCCACAAGGCTGCTGTTACTAAGATCTGTTGGTAACTGGGCCTGATACCAACATTGTACCCAGCTGGCAGAGAATGAAAGGTCAGCAGTTGAACAAATCGAGGAGATTTGCAGCCAAGAAGGCTGGGAGGTCTGCATTTGAAACAGGAAAATGAACTGGTCGCACTAGTGCTTGCTGAGCGTCTTCAGTAAAGCCAAAACTTTATGGAAAAGGCCTGAAGATCAATCTCTGTTCTTATCATTCTTCCCTACAGCAGCACCATTCCTGTAAGAGGGCATGGGGTTATCTGTTGATTGCTGTTTGTTTAGTCAGTGCTGTCTGAGGACCTAGCAGCTCCCACCTGGAAGCACAACAAAGCCACCCGTTACTTTGTCCAACCGTGCTGCTGCTTCACTTCCATAAGATCTTGTTTGTTTCTAAGAGCAGTGAGCTATTTCTTGCAAGTTCCGATGAAATGTATTCACTGAAGTTAAAAACCGAAGTACCAGAGTTTCAGAACAACGTGTTAATATCCCATTGCAGTAAGTGTTGTTTGTTTTGTGTTTGTTTGCTTTTTAATGAACATTTCTGAAGGAACAGTGCCTTTTGATTACCTAATCCTCTGAAACAAAACATGTAGTTACCCTGAGCTGGCCGGGTTGAGCTGTGATGGACAGGGAGAAACAGGCAAAAAGGAGGCCAAGGGAAAGATCCCCACATAAGTAACTGTGCTAGTACTGTGCAACTTGGTGCAAGTCCTAATAAAATATAATCAAAGACAGCTTTATAGAGGTGAAGTAATATCAGTGTACAACACATATTATACGAAGTCACCAGGTGTTTTAATGGTAACAAGCCACAACCTCTCCTGACATTGCTTCCAGGAATGATACTTACAAATTGGCCCTGTTCTGTCTCCAGGAAGAGGTGAGAAGGGAAGACGTGCTGGGATGTGCCTGCTACCTCTGCTGCTTTGCAGAATGGAGAGCAGAAAGGCAACAGGCACTGCGGCGGTTCTGCTTCCCTTCTGCAAGAAAACCCAGCCATTTCTAGCATTTCAACTCTGCTTTTTGGAGCAATAATTTAAAAGCTCATCATTTTTTCTACTAATTTTAAAATATTGCTTCACCAAAACAGTAGTCTCCATTCATCAGTCCCTGTTTGCACAAGTGTCTCTGGACTCTTTCAGTGTGTTTATTTTCTTCCCAAACAGAATATAATTCTGTTTTCATCATTAATTATACAGCCCCGTGTTTTGTTTTCCTTTTTCTGGCCTGCATAAAGTTTTCCACATTTTTTGCTGTCTTCCTGGTAGTCCCTCTAATCCCAGGAGAGGTTTCTCCTTAATTGTTTTCAGTGTATGGACATTGATACCCTTCCTGCAAACTCTGATTTGAATTACTCCTGCTTCTGCCCCTCATGTTAAGCGACAGAAGTCAGATACTTGGGAGTCATCCCAAGCACAATTTGTCCAGTTCCAGCTCTGATTATAAACAAGCAACCTGAATCCCTTTCAACACTGTCCCAGATGCACACGAATGAGAGGAATGTTTAGCCATGGGCAGAACCAAAGGCATGCTGGATCTGCCTTGCTTCAAGCTCAGGGCCACACAAAACTTACCCAAGATTACGCTGATGCCTAGGATGGCAGCTGAAACAGTTTGCCATAAAGTTCACTGAGACAAGCCATGCTACTGCAAGCTGCGTCCCTCTGAATTACTTGAACTGATATTTGCCAGTAATAATTTAAGTCCACACTCTAGGTGCCCCAACACCAAACACCTGCCAAATGGGAGCAGAAGCGTTCTGCTCCCCGGCCTCAGCAGCCCTGGGTGTGCTCAGTGAGCAACGCCTACACTGCAACGGCCGCGTTGCGTGGGCCTTGCTTTGCTTCTTTCCTAGTTCGATGTTTAGCTTAACAGGTCATAAAGAGAGGGATCAGACAGAGAGAAGTTTACGTTGTTTGAAACTTCACCCTGCTATATCTTAACTTGGGTTGCACTGAGTGCTTCCTAAATGCATATTAAGTTTATATAAGGCAGGCAAGTGCTGCAAGTGCTCTAACTCTCATATAGGGCCCCATGAAACAGAGCGCAATGCCAGCCCTCCTCCTGCAGCTGCTCCTCATTGAAAACATAAACTAAAGCCTGAAGATCTCCCTTGAGAAGCTGATTTTGTCAGCTGTAATCAATAGATGCCATTTGTACGTACACCCTGCCCTGCAAATGTCTGCTTGTGCCAGGTCCTGCCCTGCCGATGCAGCTTTTATATAACTGGCAGTGGGGCTTCGGGGCCAGGGACACACATGGGGATGTGGGGACACGGGGACACGCAGAGGGACACAGCTGTGCCTGCAGCCAGCACAGCCCCACCGTTGTGCCAGGCTGGAGGTTGAACCAGGAGGCTCTCAAGGAGTAGGGATGCCCAGGGCCTGGGAGCTGAGCCCCTGCTGCATCTCCTGCCCTGTAACTGAGGACAAATCCTTGCTCTGTGGTTCACGAAGGAAATAAACTCTAAGGGAAAAAGTGATTCATGGCAGAAACATCTTCAGGTGGCTCACCATTAGCCTTGTAAGCTCTGTGGCTGTGGGCAGACAGTCACTTGGAGCCAGGGGATGCGATGCAAGCCCCTCCAGCCATGGCTTGAGGCCAGGGCTGGCTACCACTGCCGGCGGGACGCATCCTGCACCGCGCCGCAGCTCCTCCAGACACTGCCGGCCAGGGCTGGCGGACAGAGTACGTGTCCAGCCAGCGCTGGTGTCTGTTCCAGGACTGCAAAAGGTACACGTTTGTTTCAGTAACAGCGATCTTGGCAGGCGAGGGAGGCAGCTCCAGCAGGCTTTTTTATACATACATATTTCGGACTCCCACTGAGAGTTATTAGTTATTAAAAAGCGATCAAATGAGGCTGGTTTTGGAGTACATTTGTTAGCCATATGATATCAATTAAGCCCCAGTCTCCTGCCTGCAAGGAATTGACATTACCTCATACATGCACAGAATTAAATTCCTCCTCTCCCTCTGCCCCCCTTTGAAGCTGGTAATGCCAAATATCTCCTGCATTCCAGCGGAAAGTGTTGCAGTTATTCTGAATATGCGGATGCCTTCAATTCGTAATTAATAAAGCTACATAGCAAATGCTTTTGCTAGAAGAGGCAGCATCAGTGAGGAGTCACTTTGCCGTGCAGCACCGAGCACCCTGTGCATGCACTGAGCAAGTGAGGCTGGCCAGCAGAGCAGCTGCCCCTCGAGCTGCAGGATGATGCACCAGGGAGATGTTAGGTAGCCTGTTAATTACTGGGGAAACTGGGCATTTTCTTTACTCACAAGGACTGAGTAAAGGCCAGCCTTCCTTTCCACACTGAAGGCCATCGCTTTGCAAGCCCTAACTCTGAGAACGCTCGCTCTCACGTGGTGGTGTTCCTCTAACTGATTTGGGACAAATAGCACCCATTTAGGCTGCAGCTCAGACCTGTGTGCTTGATTAACAGGTACAGCCTGGAGATGTTTCTCTGAGGCTTCATGTCAGGACTTTCCCTTCTGGCACATCTGTGGCTGTCAAAACTGTCCACCAGCCCCATACACACCCAGCACCCAATCCTGCAAAGCGATACAAGAACCTACATAGAATATTCTGTATACAAAAGATGTGCTTAACTGAATGCCCTATTTCCTTTTCAAGGCAATATTGTTTCCTCAAAGATATTTTTTATTTTATTTTTTTAATCAAGTTTATTCATTTAATGCCAATACTCTAACTGAAGACTAAAACAGGGAGGATACTTTCGTTAGATAAGCTGGCAGAGGTTTAGTATCTATAGGGTTTTTCAAAGTATGTTTATTCAACTGTTTCATCAGAGTGCAAACTCACAAACAGTTGCCAAATCAATTAATATATCCCAGATTAACAACCCTCTTGCCAATTAGTGAAAAAATATCCATTGTCAACTACAACTGATGAAAACATTTTTTCATCATTATGCCAAACATACTGATAATTTTTATGAGTGAGAAGACTACCACTTGCTATAAAGCACTCCAGTTCAAAACATGGATATTGAAGGTTATGAACAGCAGTTTTAAAAGCAGGCTTGTTAAGTATAACAAAGCACCGTGGAACATTTTTGTAGTTATGTAAAAAAGCTGTATTCTGCACATAAACCTTTACATCTGACATGTCCTTTCATGAGGTTTTATACATATTTTTAAATGTATTTATATATAAATATATATACATATATGTAAACAGGAGACCTGTAAAAAGGAAATAAAAATCAGTGGTGATGTGCTATTTTTTTTTTTTAGTTTGGAACAGACATAAACACGACATCAAATATTTGGATTCATAAATAACAGCAGAAAAGGAAAGAATGGGGTTAGCTTTACCCCTTCTCACTGTATCAGGGCAAGGAATTGTGCATGGGAGAGCAAACAGATTTTCAACAGCTTTAATGATTTACTACTGATAAAAAAAAAGTTGCACAGCATGTGCACAACCTATTAACTCATTGCCACATGTTGTCATTGCATTCAATTGCTTAATGGGGTTCACATACAGATTAGACATTTCCATAAAAAATGAGAATATCAGATGGTTGGATGAGGTAAATAGGTTTACAAAGACGTAAACACACATATTTCAGGGCAGACTCCTGAGACTGGGGAAAAAATTCTTCCAGTGGGCAGGTTCTAGCATTGCAGGGACAGCATCTGAAGCCAAGCATGAGCCATTATCAAAGGCCTGATAATGCACAAAACGGAGAACTGCTCTGCCTGCTATGATAATTCCTGGGTTACAGGAGAGACTCGTATTACATTTTAGCGTGTCTTCTTACATTTATGTCTGAAAAAAAAAATAGTATTTGCTATGCTTGAAGTACACACAAGAATTTTGGCTTCCTACCCACATAAATGTAAAATTGCCTGGGGTTTTCCACTGGCACTATCCTGCCCATGCACAGTGCCTCTGAGCTGCTTCCAGACAAGAATTCCTGTTGTTCTGGAGTGAGCTGACGGTGAAGCAGAGCCCACTGAGCCTCGATGCTGTGCTTAACCGATAAAAAATTTAGCAAATTGCTACCACTATCTCAACATTTCTAAAGGCACTAGTCTGCAGCCAAGCTTTATTGTTATTACATCATCTTTTAATAACCTCCAAAATACAATGCCTCCAAGCCCACCTATTCACACGCTTTCAGTGGGCCCCCATGGGCTGTCAACCCCAGTGCTAAAAGTCACAGGTAGCACTAATCGAATGCCACTTTTCTTCTGACCTTTCTCTTTTGATACTGGCACTGTCATCAGCCTGTCCAAAGGAATTCAGGGAAACAAACAGGGAAAGGGAGATGCAATGAGCCTTTAACGCAGTCCATCCCCAGTCCCACCAGCACATCCGACAGCAACTTCAGCCAGGCCATCTCCTCTCCACCATCTCCTTCCTCTCGGCCACTGGCAGCACCCAACCTGCCCCCAGCAAGTGGTGGGACGGAGGCTTGCTGACTGCTGCCTGTCCAGGGAGCACAGCGTTGGTGGGACAAGGGATGCCAGCTGGATACCACTTTGCCTTTGGCTGTTGGAATGCTGCTGGAATGTGCCCAGGCACTAGGTTCACCACCTGAGGAAGCACCAAGAAAACTAAGGGTGGGAAGCAGAGAGAGAGGAGGGGAAGTAATATTTGGTTTTGCACATTTTTTAAAAGGAGAATCACCAGTGTTGGCAAGGAAAAGTACCTGATTTGAGGTTTTCAGGAGAGCAATTATATTTTTATATCTTGCACGAAGCTTGCCCATTCACCCACTGGACCTAATCCAATACCAGCTGAAGTCACTTGCCAACGGCTTGCGCTCAGGCTTTGATGTAAGTCAATACTTTACATAAAAACTCACAGTGCAAAATTACCCAATAGATCTATTTGTAATGAGTACCTTTCTGCATAAAATGTTGAGCAAATAAGCACTTATATTTTTAGGAGCATTTTAAATGTTTACTATAAAATTTTATTATGTATTAAACTTAATTACCCAAATTAAATTCTCAGTTATTGTACCTGTGCATGCTGTTTTATTTTTTTGCTTCACTAATACCAGATGGCATAGCCATTCAATTTTATTTTGAAAATTTGATTGAATTTATTCAGTTACTTTGTGTTGGTGCTGAATTAACCTAGGACCTGGGTAACCTTTATTATTACAGATAGAGACTGTACAGGCTATGTACTGCCAATCACAGTTGGCAACATGCACTGGGACTTTTTTTTTTTTTTAAAAAAAAGGCTGCAGCAATCAAACAAATGGCACTGAAAAGTACTGTCTGCTAGGACCTAACATTGAATCAAAAGCAGATTTCCATTTTGGAGCCAAATCTTTCTTGAAACCAGGTTTTCAGAGATGAAAACATTACATCACCTTGAAGGGAAAGGAAGGATACAGTAAGAATTTTTCAGGCAATAAGACTCACAGTTTGCCAAGTGTATGACTGCTGACAATTAGTTTTAGTTATGCATTTATGGAACATCATCTACATTTTTATATCAAGCGTAACAACTCCCTCCCCCCATGCTCTGAGCCTCCACATGTTAAACTGCTGAAATAGGATGTTACGCCTGTATTCTTACTGCTTTGATTTGAAAACTGAGTTCCTTATGTCTCTAAATGTTGTAACAGGCATCTATTTTCTGGTAAGCCTAATGATGAACTCTGCTAGCCATGCAAACAATACAAACACGATTCAGTGCAGAGATGCCCTTTTCAGGGACCACTTTATTTATTCTTTGCATTAGCAAGGAGCTGAAAAATCCAGGCATGAAATCATGTTTTCCAGCTATGCGTTTTGTTATATTTATGGTCTCTTTGGTAAAATCAAAGGAATGCACTTCTGTCTAATGGGGCATAGTTTGAATGGCACAGTAACCATCATACCATAAAATTTGGAGTTGGGCTCCTTGATTACAAAAGCATGTCCTCACTCGAGCCTGTGCACAGTGCAGCTGTTTAAATCACTGAAAGTTTAAAATTGGAGTCACTTGAGAACTAAAATTGCATGTGATGGCAAAATGGTAGAAAATATTAAGTCTAGGCTGCCAATTTCAGAGCAATTTCTTGAAGTCTGAGAGCTTATGGATAAAATTATGGGATGTAGAACATGCAGTATTCATTAAACTTATTTTCTGTTGCTTGCATCATGAGATTTCATATCTTGGCACTTCACTGTGGGACTCCTTGAAGTTAGAAACAGGTATGAACAAACAAGAAGGGGGTAGCGACACTCCAAAGAATGAAGCTTATTACCTCTGCTGCTTTTCTCCTCAGATATGCTCCCTGCTACCCCGGGCTGCCAGAATCAGGCCCCTGGTGTCCCAGCCACAACAAGCCCTGACATCTTAAGTTTCCAGGGGGGAGCTCTAATAACCCTGTGGAAATACTTTTTTTCCAGGAAGCTGGAGAATTGCGTTGCCAAGCTGGTCACTGCTGCAATTCCCAATAAAGAGATTTTGACTGCCATCAGTTACCTCCCATGCAGGGGAGGTTACGCAGAGCAAAAACTTGCACAGAATCAGTCCTTCATCATTCCTCAAAGCAACACACACAGCTTCCACAGGAGAGGCAGGCACCATTACAAGTCTGTTTCTTCTACTTTTTCCTCTGCTATTCAACGCTCATCCCTGTTGCCAGCAAAATTTCAGTACGTTCAATAGCATCCAAAATCCTATGATAGCAGCAGGACACCTGCAACAGCACAAGGAGGAGGAGCTGGGCTTGCAGGGCTGATGTCTTTCCTCACAACCTCAGAACTGCTTAATTAGGAAATGAGGGGAAAGCCATTGTAGAACTGAAGCATTGTGGGGAAACAGAGGTACACCACTCTTTCCTTTTAGATGTTAAATGGCCTTTTGAGCTGTAGAATTTTTTCTACATTTTCTACAGCTATTGTTTTTTTAATTTTTATTAAATCTCAGTTTACCAGCTTGGAGCCTTTTGATTTCCACCTGCAAGAAAGACACTAAGGTCTTGCATTGTCTGACATCACTTAATCTACAAGATTAGAGTTAATTCTCTGTTTTACCTAATTAATTCCACTGGACTGATCAAACTTATTTTTCTCTTCAGTGAAGATGCATTGAGCTGCTCATCTAAAGCGTGCAAATTATCTCATAGCCTAGCTATGCTGCTGACACGGGGTCATGAAAAATGTGCCAACAAAACTGAATCCCCAGTGCTCCAGCAGACAACAACGAACCTCGTATTTCACTATAACTTGGCAATTAAGTTGGAAGAAATGCCTCGGGAGAGGAGCCATTCTCTAGGATGTCAAGCAGAACGAACCGCTGCTGATGAATTAGCTGAGACCCACTGCAGTGCTCAAGCAAAATATAAACCACGCTCAAACTCTTTGTTCTTACCATTTCTAATAGCATAAATTAGGATTTCTGTAAGCAAGGCACAGGGAACGTGGTGACCTGCTGTACTGGAGCGTGCTGGCCTAGGAAAGCTCAGCACAACTCAGCATCAGCTCATCCTGCAAGCAGAGGAAGCATTGTATGTAGCTCCTGTGTGGCCCTTGCAGTGCTGGAGGAGCAGAGAGGTGCCAGCCAGGCAAACAAAACGACAGGAATAGAAATGAGCCAACCTGACACGCATCCCCCAGCTATTGCAATACGCCACACTACATACGCCTGTGTGAGATGGGCGCTAAATACCTCTGCCCAAGGCACCCCACTGTGCACATCAGGAGAAAGGCCCACCATGAGGTGCTGCAAGGCAGCAGTGCGCCATCCTGGGGAGTTATTGGTCAGGGTTTTATTTATTTATTTTCTGTAAGGATTTTTGCTCCTTCTCACACCCTGAAATCACCAGGCACAGGAGGAAGACCAACAGCGGTGAATGAAGCAGAGCAAATTGCTGCGGACGGCCATAGCAAGGGATGTCAGCCCAACCCAACCCAACCCAACCCTAATGCTGGGCACCCCGGCCTGCGGCTCGGCCAAGCTCAGAGCACCCCACAACCAGTGATGCCAGCCCCAGGTCCCAGCCCCATGCCCTTCCCTGCGAGCCACCCACCACATACACCAGCTGGGCCTGTGGCCCTGTCACATCCTGACATCCATACTTCTAGTCAGCTGAGGCCTTACAGTTCACCCTACTGTGAGCACACCAGCTGAGACCTCTAATGAGTCAATTAGAGACTGCTGGGCAATTACTGTTGGTCACCCTTCTGCAAACAGCAGGAAGGAGGCTCTGGCCTTTCCCCCTCAGCTCTGCACAGACTAATCTGTTACCACATAAACACTGCCACAGCACTGGTAGAAAAGATGTATTTTTCTGACGTTACACAAATGCCACCCAGGCATGCTACCTGCAGAAGACACTGTGGCGGTCCAGGGAGCAGAGCAAAGTTAACTGGAAGTGACAGTGACCTCCTGGGGATGTTGAGGATGGGCAAATGGGACGGCCATGGCAGAAAATCAGGGACTGCATGGCTCCTCGTGTGGTAGGCCCGACTCCAGCTCCTCACAGCCATTCCATCACTGTTCAATAGCAAAAGTGATTAGAAACAGGGAAAGGAGACACAAACGCCTTTTCTTTGAGTGATCAGAGCAGACTTGAGAAAAAAGCACACAAAAAAAAATCACTGGAAACCCTGGTGAGAATTGGGTGCAAACTCTTTAGTAGTGTCCAGGTGAGCATGAAGCAGCGTTTGTTTGTTAGTCTCGGGCACCACCATGATGTAGCACAGTTTCAGATTTCACCTGTTTCTGCATTTGGATAGGCCTGACATCTTTTATGGATATAAAAATATCCCACTGGTGACTATGTCATCATTTAACCTTGTTTTTCCTTTCTAGAGGAGTTTCCTTTGAAGTTCCTCTGCATATTTCATCATTCTCCTGGGATCTGGAATATCTGCTGTTACTTGAAACCACCAGGTCTGGAATCTATTAAAGATGAGACTGAGCCAGGGAGCAGCAGCATGCACACTCAGAAGGAAGGCCACAAGAATTTAACCCAATTGCACAAGAAAACCTTGATTAATTATATCCTCAGTAATTACGTCAAAAACTATTTCTACTCTCTCTAAACTAGAGGTAACTAATTAGACATAGCAATAACTTATTTTTTTTTCCACGTGCATACGACTGATACCAACTTTCCCAGAATTAAATCTGTAAAGTGATGCCAGCAATACACTCCTGTCTGTCGTTCTCAGAAAATCTATGCTGCTCACAAAGAAGGAAAAAATAAAATCATCCACATTATGCATTATTCATAGGATTATAATGTTTCCTCTCTTTCTGACAGCAATGTGATTTACAGGAAAATAACAGAGAATGTAATGCAGAATGCAATTCAAAGCATAATAGACAACTTTAATCTAGTAATAACTTCCCCATTCCCACCCTTGCGATAGTGAAAGTTGGGATAGAAATGAGGCACTCCTGTCTGCATAGTAATATTACCCCTTGTGAAGGCATGGCTGGATTTTGGGTCATGATATGCACAATAATTAAAAAACACTTATTTTCCATGAGAGCTGGGCTGCTTTAGGGGCATTTTTCATTAGGTGTTCTCACCTTGCCCATGTAAATGCACCAAGTCCTTGTGTTAATACATGAGCACTTTCCTCCTGGTGCAAAAACATCAACAGCCTTTTCACACATGCCTTCCACCAAAGACATTAAAAAAAAATAAAAATAAAAAAAATATCAAAACAAGCACCCCCCAGGGGTGTCCATCTAGCAATAACTGGAAATCATGCCTATGCCTACATGACCTGCTGCCACAAGGATTTGTAATGCTTTCTCAGCTGTAGCTTACAAATACTCCTCCTTTGGTGGGGTAAGTCAGGTTTGTAACTGTTTGAAATCATCCAGTTGATGGAAAACGAAAACAGACAGAGACAGTGCTGCTGAGGAGCCCCGGAGCCCCAGGCCCAGGACACGTCCTGCAGCTTGCAGCTTTGATCCTGCTTGCAGCACATGGTCACCACATGCACCAGGTCTGTGCTGCCAGCATATTTCAAAATTCTTTTCAGAGAAGGCACTGCAGAAGACAGGATAGCATTTCTCCAAACATGAAAGCTTTTTCAATAAATAATTGTTTCTGCTTTAAAAGCTCCAATCAAAATTAATTACAGCCCTAACTGAAGAAACCATTTTTACGGCACTTACAATGAACTACTGACATACAAGAGAGGTTTTCCCAAATTTGAAGCTTAGTGTTTACAACTTAGCAGTACAAATCCAGCTTGACCCACCTTCCTTCCAGCCTCTTTCAGCTCCCAGAGAGCTCTGTGCCAGCCCAGCCTCTGGGGCGTGCTCTGCTGCAAGCATGTGCCCTTGCACAGGTGCATGAGCAACAAAGGACCAAGCTGGAAAACACCGTGTTATTTCTGTAGAGCCGTGCTACAGGGAGTCCATGTGGCTGCAATGGGACAGACAGCAGCCTCCACAGCAGGTCCAGCCAGGCCCCTGCTGAGGGGGGTGATCCCTGGCCTGCCCCCAGCCTGGCCCCAGGGCAGCACAGAGGAAAGCAACGTCCTGGAGATGAAAGACCCTTGCACCCACTGTTGGGGCAATGGGTAAGAGCTGCCAACTATGATAAATTGCACAATGAAAGGAAGGAAACCCTCTGCTTGACTTTAACAGAAGAGGAACCTTTAAAAACACCCTCTATCTGTTTAAAATTACATTAGAAAAAAAAGTTATAATGAATGTCCCTATATTCCAGAAAGGATGTATTCTCTTGGCAGACTTAACACTCTAGTCAACAGGATAACAACCATACATTTTAGCTATCACTTCCCAATTACACACAAATTAATAATTCAAGAAATCTCGATTCAGAGCTCCACTGCCACAGGGAAAAACAAGTCCAATCATACATCATTCTTACAGCAGCTAATTGGGCATGGAATGGGCCAGCTCTGGTGGTAAATGGTAAATAATGCATATAGTATATCAAATGTTGCATGTAGATAGACAAGTTAATTTGCTTCCCACTAGAGAAAAAGGCCTTTAAGAAGTCATCCATCTATCTGACCACTGTTATGCAGGACTCTGTTCACAAATGCACCTCCCATTACATGTATTGATCATGCACAAAATACTTAACAAGCATCAACTTTCAAGATGTGTGTGTGGACACGTACATATACATATACATATACATATACATGTATATATACATACATATGTTTATACAGACACAGAGGACCCAGTGACACTGCATATTGATGTTGAGGTCTAATGACCTAAATGCTCTCTGCTTTTTTTTGCATTCTTAATAAGACACTTAGGTATCTGACCCTTCTCTACGCTCCCCTACACACAGAAAAGGGAAAGAAATCCCTTAGGCATTCTCCTGGCTGATGCCAAAGGAACTCGTCAACCCACAATGGGATACAGTGAGATCCAAAACTGTGCTCTTTGTAGTTGAAAAGAAAAGTCTTTGGCCAACTGGAAGTGACTTCTGATGGAAATTTTATGATTTTTCTTTCCAGCAGATTAATTTAAGGAAAAGTTTAACTTGATGTTTCGTTCTGGTATCTACTGGCAACGGACATTCAGTGATAGCTGATACTCTCACTATTTTGGAGTCGAAGCTTTTCTCCTTCATGCAAATGGCATCACACATTTGGTGTTGATAATGAAGAGGGATTTGGCCTGAATGCAAAATGATCTAAGGATCCAAACTCATGATACTGATTATTTTTCAAATCTTAAGTTTTCTAAGATAAACTGGAGTTCACATTCCCTCATGTTCCCCTGCATGTCTGAAGCCTTAGAAAACAGCAGGTTCGTGTTTCAAGCGGTCTGATTTTCTAATCACAAGAACTAGAATTTTCTCCTTTACCTTTCATTTTTATTCTCCCATGATCCAGAGCCTCCAAATGCTGAGGAATACTACAGACCCCACAACATCAAATACTGCAGGAATTCCCTGAGCTGCAGCCCAGCAGCCCAAGGCCGGCAACAGCTGCATACACGGCAGGCAGTGCGCCCTGTGCAGCAGTCCCTCCAGGACCCTAACCAACACCCAGGAACACATTTCCAAACCCACACAGGTACCTAGCAAACAGGCAGGCCCTGAGCTCCCAAAAGCACTGATTTCCCAAAAGCCACGAAGCAGGACAGTCCACAGCCACCACCAAGTGACCCCTCGTGGCTTCTGTACCCCCATCACTGAGCATGCACAGCGCTGCTGCTAACACCAACCTGTGACAACACACAGCAAGCATCACCACAGGCAAAACAGGTTCAAATAACATTCCCGGATTCCTCCTGAGCTGGGTGCCACCACGTGAGTGCTCCCCAAAACCAGATCATCTGACCTAGCCCTCCCTCTGCAGGCCAGGCAGGAGATCGGAGCAACATTTACGCCACCCACTCAGCAAGGCTGCAGCAGGTCCCCTGCAGCCAGCTGAGAGGGTGAGGGCAGGTTTGGCCTACAGAAAGGTCCCAAACCTGGGCCAAGTGCAGCACCAACACGTGAGCCACGTTAGTGAGCCGGGTGGCAAGGACCCAGCAGGGTACACAGCTGGTGGCTCAGTGTGAGGAGAGCTGGTGTCTCCCACCTGCCCCTCTGCCATGCTTGAGCAGCCGTTGGTGCAGGGTTGAGACTCACAGTCAAAGCTCTCCTTTCAGCAGGGACATCTGGCTGAGGCAGGGGAACACAGGCTTCCACACGCTGGTTTACAGCAGCTCTGGTGGCAGAACATTCAAACAAGTACAGAAACTAAAACACGATTACATCTCTGAAAAAAAAAAAAATAATTTCTGAGAAGCTGAAGGAAGTTTTGCCTCATTTTGCCTTTGGTCAAACTGATAAGTACATGTGACAGGCCTCAGGTTTTTTATTTTGACCAACACATAGCCCATACATGACCCTGGATGGGAGACATTGTTCCCCTTCAGCACAACTCATCTAAACTGGCCAGATGTCTATGTGGGGGGAGATCTCTACCACCTCCTGCAATGCAAAAATTATAAACCATATCCATCAGAGCAAAGGCAAAAAAAAATAATAAAATAAAATAAAATAAAATAATAAAATAAAATAAAATAAAATAAAATAAAATAAAATAAAATAAAATAAAATAAAATAAAACTTCAGCAACTCAATAGCAATAATTTACCTCAAATATTTAAAAGAAGATAATTTAAAGTTATTGAAGGCAATTCTCATGGAGACTGATGTAATGCTAAATGGAATTAAATGAACATTTTCATTCCAATAAAGCAACTGAACACAGAACCCACACACATGAAACAAAACCACAGAGTTTGCATTGGAAAGACAGCTTAAAACTCCCAAGCTTTAACTCAAACTTTTTTTTTTTTTTATTAAAGTATGAATGCATTTATGCTGGAGAATAGTTTACATACATCGTAAAGCAACAAGCATATTTCCAAGAGGTGTGGGCCCTCCTCAATATGTCTCCATGCTCAATCTACATGCTTTAACACTGGACTTGCACATACACACTCACATACAAACATATATACCCACAAAACACAGACACAGAGCTAGCCGCTTCAATCAGCTTTCTTTTAAGGCTTCTGTAAGGTGCCCTAGTGCCCCTAACATTACCATAATTACAAACAAAATTGTATAAAGGGGCAGCATTACTAGCAAACTATTTATCTGCTCTTGACCTTAAAAAATATCAAGTGAAACAAGTTTTTCCTTTTATTTGAGTTTTATTAAACATTTGCATTTAAGAAAGGCATGACTCTTTATATCTCTGCACAAGGAAAGGTATGAGAATCTTAACATGGGCTTCTCAACCAGAACAAATGTTCAGACCTGACTCCTACGGGGCCGTTTCCTTTGATCTTTACAGTAATGCAGCCCTGGCTTCCCGGCCAGGCAGAGCCAGCTCCATCAAACCAGGCCCAACGGCCCGGTGGCACGGAGACTGGTGACACGGAGTCGAGGTTACCGCATTCATACCGCTTCAGACCTGAGGTTGGTGAGGAGTCACAGTTCAAACACTGACAGACCCAAGTGTCCCTCAACTCTTAAGAGTGGGCCGCCCTCCAACAGAGCAAACAAGAGCTTGAACGTGAGCGGAAAGAGGTGCTGGTTCACTGCACTCCTAGCCACCGTGGGGGTTCGGCCCACCCGTTTTTGGTATCCTGCAGTCTGTAGTCTGAAACTGCACCTACTGGTGCCAGGTAAAAGATGTGACAGCAGGTATATTAAGAAAATAGGTACAATGAATAAAATAAAGGATAGCATATGATATAATGTGTACATACAAGGATCGTTTTTCATTTTTTAATCTGTGAAATGTGAATTAACAGTAGAATGCCAGGCCATTAGTCTAAAAGGCTATGTACGGCTTTCTCAGCCTACGTATGGTCAAAGGATTTTTGTGATGCATCTCGGAGAAAGATTCTTCAGGAACCATTAGGGCTCTGTAGGTCTACTTGCTCTTGTGCATCAGCATCAGCCCCCAGCAAGGAATGCCAGAGGAGCAACTAATAAAATTCCCTGACCAGTCTCGTAAGACAAACAGGAATGAATCTACTTTGCAGTATGCACCTGAACTACAGAGACGAGAAAGGGACAGCGATGGGTGGGTGAGAGACTTGGCGGGAAAGAGAGGGAAGCTCTTTTTTTTTGTTTTTACAACAGCAGCAGATTTCAATGTAACATAATTACTTTAATGATGCATATCTTTAGATACCAAATTGCTCTTTTGATTTAAAAAGCTGGTCAGCCAAGTGTTTGGCAGTCTTTTCATTCCCCAATTTCAATTGTTGCTTATTTATCTATCAGCTCGCATTCCCTAGGCCATTTCTGCCTTTGCTGAACCATGAATGAGTTCAGTCAGCCATCGTCAGATTCAAATTCATGAGACACTTCCTCTGATGAGCTATTCCTGTGGATCCGGCCATCACTTTTCATGCTGTGAAAAGTCTTCTTAAAGGCCTCCATCATAGCATGAGCCAGCTTCTTGGCCTCCAGCTTGCTCTCACACTCTACAGCATGGCAGTCCATCTGGTAGGACAAGTCATCATTGATCTCCCTATAGACCCAAGCAAAGATATTTGGGCTGATGTTGTGGTCAGCAGTGCAGTAGGCTATACGTGCTACCTGAAAGGTATCCATATGGACTGTTGCCTCGCCTTTGAGGTCCAGATGATGCAGCCAGACTTGGAAAGGGCGAATTTCCAGAAGGGCATTAGCTGGGTAAATATCCTCCCTGGCGAGCGTGTGCTTCTTCCATAATTCAATGACTGGTTTCTCTGTGCAGCCTGACAAAAATTGCATCCCTGTTGTGGAAACCTTACCCAAATACGTAACCTGCAAAATAGAGGAAAGATAGGTGAAACACAGACACTAGACTCCAGTGTTGCTTTCTCCCATGCCAGGAAATTTTCCTATATCTGGAAAATACAAGCCATCAAGCAATCCCCTCACCCAAACTTCCCTATTTCCCCACCACTACTGGGAAAAAAAAAAAAAAAAAAAAAAGAGAGAGACTGGTTCCCAGGTATTTGTTTCTTCAAACATTGTTTTCACCACTCAAACCCAAATAAATGTAAAAAATGTTCAGTCTCCAAATTTCAAGGGATTGCACTCTTTTCAGCTCACCTGGAAAAGTCAGGTTGAAAACCCATGCCTGTATCTCTAAGCTCATGATAGCAAGTCTAAGTGCCAGTGAAGCACGTCCCAGGTAGCTGGGATGCCACCCAGCCACCATCTTTATTTATTTATTTAACTATATTTAGATTATTATTAACGGTTGAGATATGATACAAATACTAAGGAAACAGATATTCTTAGTTTGATAACACAAGGCCGCAGGGGGGTCAGAAGACCATGATTACAGCAGAGGATTTTCCACTGTTTAAAAGTTTTGGGTTTTGTTTTCTAAAACAGTCCTATCTTTCCAGCACTTCTGCTGTTCCTACTTCGGTATTAAGCCAGGAATAGCTCAAAACTATTCAATACTGTCTTCAAAAAGTGCTGAGCTACAGGGCTGAGACATCTCTTACATTGATTTAAGAAAATAAGCTGTTAAACAAAATCTAGTAATAAATCCAGCTTAGTTTAATCAAATCATCTCTTTTCCTTTCTGTCTCGCTATTTTGAGTGTATATCCTGTTATCGAATCTGCACAGGAAAGCAATAAGTCTTTTGTGCTCTTACCGTATTTTGTTCACTAAAAATCAAATTCACTGAGTAGTCCCTATCAAAATTGCATATTAAGTGCGTGCAGAAACATTCCCTTAAATCTGTACAGCTGCTAAAGAGGCATTCTTCCATTTACAGCTGAATGGAAAACTATTTAATCTGGGAAAAGAGATTTTCTCTAGAAAAGATAGAGTAACACTACATAAATACAATTATGCAGATAATTCTATTTATTGCTGTTGTCAGAATGCTGCATTTAAGAACAAGTATATGAAAGCAAAATGACTTCTAATTTGTCTCTTGCAGCAGTTACTGTTTGAGACAGAATCTGGTGCCTCTCGCTTCATGTTTTATAACCTCATGTGTATTTTACTCAAGGCATTTGGAGAAAAAGTAATTACATGCACTTTCCAAACTAATTTCTTCAAAATGCTGTATTAAATACACAGTATCAGCTATTTTTATTTTTGATACGCTTTAAAAAAATGCAAAGAAAAATACAGGATCACCATGTTTAAAAACATCAAAAATCCACAAGGAATACAGATTTTGTATTCCGTGCAAACAAAATTTTCCACAAGAAAAATATTTTGCTGCTAGTTTCATAGGTTTTCTTAAGCTCAGAGACTTAAATTAAGCCATAATTAAGGAATAAGCTTACAAAACATTATTGGAAGTCTATGTGGCTTAATCATGCTTGCCAAAAAAGCAATTTCATAGCACTGAAATTTCAAAATAAGAAGTCTTATTCTTTGTCTATAAATATTCATGCTTTGCACTGGGAATATTTTAAATCTTATAAGGCTTTATAATTTTTGGAACAGTGGGAACCACACCAGCTAGAACAGTTAACAAGGCAAGACCTACCAGAGCTTTGTTTTGTTTTATTTTATTAGCGATGAGAGATGAGTTCCCTAAAGTACTGTAGAACAGCATAAAAGAAAACCTCAGAGCTTATAATGCCAACTGAACACATATAAAAAGCACATAAAAGACCAAAGAGGAATGTGGCTGCAACATACTGTGGGGTAGTTCAACACACATTTGCAGTCACACTACTTTGAAAAGATCAAGATCTGTGAGCAACTTTGCATGTTCACAACTATTCATTGTACCCTGCGAAGGTTTGCTCAGTACCACTTCATATTTACAAGCCAGCTAGCAAAAGACGAACGCAGACTGTAAATTAATTGTGCATATGGGGTCAGATTCAAAGCCCACTGCAGTCAGAGAAGTCCTTCACTGACTTCAAGGAGATTTGCACAAAGCCCCTAAACCCTGAGGAAAAGAGAATTAGCATCTTGCTCATGCACTCCGTCACTGCCCAAACACTGCGTTTAATCCCCAGCCACCAGAGAGATCATGCCACAGCTGCAACATTTGTGCCCCAGCCGCTGCTCAGAGAAGACCAGTATCACATGGAGCAAGCAGAGAAGAGTGCCCAGCCCAAGCCCACAGTGCCTGCAGGGCATGGCTGCACTGCGGGCTCCCCTGCGGGACGGCTCCCAGGTGATGCGCAGGCACCTCAGCAGCTGAGGCTGTCCCAGGGGAGCACACGCTGAGTTCACTTTCTCTCTGTTCCTTTTATGGGCTGCCTAGGTCTTGGATTAAAAAATAATAAATCCTGTAATAATGTTACTAGATGAAGAAAAGAGGTGAATTGCTCTGCAAGTGGCCAAGGCAAAGTAGCTAGTAAGAAGGATGGGATGGGATGATGGCTTGTTTACCAAAATGGGACTTAATGGTCTGATTTGCTGTCCCAGTTGTGTCACACTATAACAGTGTTTAAGGAAGCAACTTTCCAAAGGTTGCTACACTACTTTGGATCATCATTATATACATTTGTTTTCGTTTGAGGATGCATTCATAAATATTTATAAGATGCTTAGACAATACAACAAGGAGTCCACAGAAGAGAGAAAAAATAAAACCTTTGAGTCTCTTCTGTACTGTGACTTGCACAGAAACCTCAATGACTAGTAATGTTTTAGGTTTTGTTTAAAAAATAAATAAATAAATCATTTTTTCCCAGTTGAGATGCAAGCATTGCACAAGAACAGCATTACCAAAGCTCTTAGGTAAGATCAATGTTCAACATTTCATCACTTAATCCCTGTTCTGTATCTAGCAGGGGACAATGCAGAGGGACTGGTGAGACACGCTGAGTATTTGGCAAAAAGAAATTAAAAAAAAAAAAAAAAAGAGCAACTCTCTTTTCAGAACAACGATTTCTTCATGATTAAATATCATTCAAATATTATGTGTCACATACTAATCTACTTGGAGCTGGCCAATTTAGTAACTCAGATATTAACATCTGCATAATTGCAGGGATGGTACCAATATGAATTAAAACCGACAAGTGATGGATTTACGGGGCAGCTCTCCCTGACTCTCAGTTACAAGGTTATTCCACAAGCAGTGCTCCCAGCACTTTGGCTCCAAGCACATCATGTCTCCCAGCACACAAACACCTTTTAAAGGAAACATCTTATTTAAACACCCACAAATCGCTGACCACAAACATTGTTGGAGGAAAGCTATCACAGCATAACCGTTTTCCTTTCCAATTTCTACATTCACCAACTGAAGATCAAAGAACAGATTATTCTGTCCATTATCAGATGGAGAAGAAAATTATTTTGAGGCACAAATTCCCACTGGTCGTCTCTTCCATTAAAATCAATGGTGTCTCATCAGTGTAAAGGCAACACGGAGTACGAAAAAAAAAAAAATTTCATCTTTAATAATTGTAAGAGCCAGAAGTGAGGGCACAGAAGGACAAATTATTATTACTTGTGCACATGTAAAACACACTGAAGACGTATCTGAAAAGCAGCATCAACTGTATAGCTTTATTAACTTGGGGACAAGGACTGGCCATAGTCACACTTCAGGCTTAAAGCAGCACCTGTGATAATACAGCACTGAACACCAGCGAATGTTCACTAAATAATGCTTTTTCTTTCTCTGAAACACTGGACGGAAGTCAATGGAAGACGCCCAGGAAGACAATCGATTTGTGACAGCACGACACATCCTTATGGAAGTATCATCCTACATGCACTGAGGTCAACAGCCACATTCCCCCTCTCCAGCCTCAGTGCAACATGGAATAGCCTCAGGTTGTTTGGCATGTGTAAATTATTATCAAGCTGTTGCAGCATTTATTTGATTTGGACACTGTATATTAAGTTTAAAAAAAATAAAAAAAAAGGAATGGAAAAGCCAGTTCATTGCCACTGCGTTAACCTTAAGGAACACAGGCATCTCCTATTGCATCTTCTTCTAAGACAGGAATGTATTTCTTTATGGTTTTTGAAGCACTTTGGTTTGTATGTTCCATTTTTCCAATGAATTCCCAAAAGATCCAACTCACAACAATGTCCTGTGCATGTCTAAAGTTATCTGTATTCTTTCCATCCTCTCTGTGGCAAACTGGCATTTTCCATCTGATTCTTTTCTCACTGGCAAGCTGCTGCCACCCAAAAAGACACCAAATACTTGTGGTTTCAGCACTTCTGAGCTTGCAAACATTCAAACTTTTCGCAAAAGCCAAGATGCTCTGAAGAGCTCCTTATTTTGCTCTAGAGACTTGCCAACACCAATGTCAGTATCCAACAAAACTGTCCTCAACGGAAAAACACTGTACCTTGGCCTTGCATGACATACCTACAGCTATCTGACACTTAGGTGCTTCATGTCAACACACACAAGATTAATCAATGTCATTTTCATGCACTCTGCCAGACATACAAAGCCACCTGAGTATTTTGACACTGTTGTTTTAAATCCCTTCAGTCCAGTAAGGTATAGTGAAAATATGTTTTAATTACTAGGCTCAAAAGCTTACAAACTCTTAAAAGACCGATACAACAGCTGACAGAAACCTTCCCTCTACCACAGCCCAGTTTGTCAGATGTAATATGGGGGTTTCACTTTCCATACGTAACTTCTTTCTTTATAGTTGAGCACACATCATTGACCTTTAGCTCATCTGAGCAAATAACAGCTCAGCTCCTGCATGTGCCAAGCACAGCCTCATGACCCAGCCCTGCAGTGTCCTTTGCTGCTGACCACTCACTGGGCACAAAGGCTCCATCATTACTGGTATGGACTACAAGTCCATACTGCCCCTAAATCATGAGCCTCAACTGGGTTCCTGAAGTCAGGATATCCAATTTCTTTTTCTCTTTCTGTTCCCCATTCCCAGTCTGTCAAATAATACTGCTCCAGGAAAGCAGATCCAAGCTGTAAAGAGGTGTAATTATCGCATTATGCGGGGCAGATGCTCTCTTGGCACAGGAACCTGGCACAGGAACACGTACACACACAGGACTCCTGCCTCCCTTGCTATTCAAGGATATGAACAAAGGGCCATATGGAAAACGAACTACTCAGTTATTTCTTTAATATATTTATTTCTTCCACGCAAGACAATGAGGGTCTTTGTCAACAAAATTAACTAATAAACAAGGTTAACAAAGAAAATAAATAAAAAAAAAAAAAATGAAACAAAGCACTATACTTGAGCCAGTGCCTCTGCATATTTGCAGTCACCAAAGTCCACGCCCTGATATAAAATATGGTATTTGTCACCCAAACAGCACCACCACAAAGTGTAAGAACAGCAGAACAGAAGAAGGTCAAAGCTCCTGCACGGCTGGTCCCAAAGAGGCAATTCAGGGCAGTGGCTGGCCATGGGAGAGGAAGGGGAAAGCCAGCAGGATGCCAGAACTACTCTGTAGAACTACTCTGTAGGAATTGGAGTCTTATGTACATCTTAGCAATGGTGAGTGTCTTCCCTCTGTTGTATGGCTCTCTTCAGCTTTCTTAATATCATCACTGGATGCTTGGATATCTCTGGATTCTCTGTATTCCTCCCTAGTTATCTGCCCTTGCTTCCACTCCCTGAATTAGATATGGTGCTGTTGGATCCCAAGCATCACCTCTTTTTGCTTCAGAGACAAATAACTACATAAATAAAAAGGGCTCGTATCACCACAGCCACTGCCACCTGCACACCTCCCTGTCATGCAGCATGCCACCCTGCCATCCCTGAGCACACAACAGCCTGGCAGGACCATCTGGGAAACCTGCCAGCACCGCAGGGCGTGGGGGCACAGTGCGGCAGTCAGAAAGGCAGCCAGGACACAGGTATTGCTGCAATGGGAACTCACACAACTTCCCTGGCTCCCCAGCCAGGAAGTCCCAGGGTTCGCTCACTAGGGTTTGCATGGCTCTGAGCCCTGAAGTGGGATTTTTCATCCCCGGCAGAGCTGGGATGCAAGCAGGCCTGCAGCAGGCTTCCTGGTACGTTTATTTCACTACAAGCAGATCCAGCTGCAGTGCCACATACAGCACTCCCTGCTCACAGCCAGCCCCACGCAGCCCCCCCTGCCAGCCGGCTGCCCGCGGCCCAGCCCGGCCCTCCTCGCCTGCAGGCCAGCGGCGCTGGGAGGCAGAGCCAAGGAGCACTTTTGGCGCTGGAGGAAAAACAAAAATATCCCAGACATTCCACCGGGTCACTAAGCAAATATTGTGAATTGCGTTCAAGCAACGCTTGCTCAAGACCCAACAAACTAACTCGGTCAAGAAGAGAGAAAAAAGGCCGCACAGTTTCCCTCCGCCCGTCAGGGCTGCTTTGCCCACACTGAGGCCATCCAGCCAAAGCCTTTGCAGCACAAACACGGGGGCTTTGTGGGAACTGCTGGGCTCCTCTGCACACAGAAATACTCAGTGAGGGCAGTAATGCGGCTTGCAGAAGTATGTAAAGAAGTGTTTTATTTTGGAGAAGCAATTCAGAGGGAGAACAGTCTGAGCCGGGCAACTGTCTAATGGAAAATAACCATCGAGTCTGACGGCTGCCCTCCGGTTTAGGAGGGAGGGGAAAAAACACCCCTCGTTAACATCTGATTCATGCCGAGGAACCGACGCACAGCTGCAGAAAAAGCAGGGAGCATCAGCAGGCATGGGGCTGGTGGCCAGGCCTCCTGCTGATGGCACTTTGGGAGGGCAGCAGGGGACACTGCGCTGCGCCGGGGCTGAGCACAGCCCTCCCTCCTGCCTAGCCAGCTGCCACGGCGTGGGGCGAGGGGGAAACGCTGATGTTTGGCAAGTTTCATATTTGGTAAATAAATGTGCTGGAAAAGAAAAGATTTACTCTTTACAGCTTAATTGGTAGACACTGAGAGGAATAAAAGCAAACAAGAAAAAGCCCACTGGTTCCACAAGCCAAACAGCCGGTACAGGATAAATAAGGCAGCAAGCGGAGCTCTCATTTGGAAACACAACCCTGAGAAATGCAGCGGTCTGAGCTTTTCACCTTGTATTACATCAGGCTGCTGCTCAACAAGCTTCTTTATAAACCACCCAGGGTATTAAACTACTGTCCTCAGTTAGACCTAAGAGCAACTTGCATCCAGCAACCAGGAGGCTCCGTCTTACTAGCAAAGCCCAGTTAACCAAGCCCAAAGTCAACCTCAGGCAGCGCCAGCTTTTCATCCCTCACAGCACCACTCCGCACAGCCTCCCATTAACAACAAAGGGATATTCTTTTGCATTTAATTTTTCACTGGACAAGAAACTCTTTCTGTGGTTTGGCTTGCGGGGATGAGTCTGAAAAGAAATCAAGTGGAACTGGCAAACTGAAATTAGCTTGTACTCAGAGACACTTGGGTCCTGATGTGAGTGAAGATTTACGCTGCGCTATTTAAAACCCAAGGAATCACATTAGTTCTAACAGCGATTAAAAAAGGTTGCAGAGCAAGACATAACTGAATGAACAAAGATCATACGCAACCTCAGCAGGGCTGCTGGACACCCTACTGTACAAGCTGATGATTACTTATATTCCTAAATATTTTCTTTATCTTGCTATTTAGATCATTTTTGTCTTCTGTCTCATTTCCTTGCCTCAAATAATTTCCTTTCTCTATGCCCAGTAACCATTGGGTTGAAATGCTTTCCTGGATACCCTTAAGTCATTTCTTGCTGTCTTTCAGGAGGCTTCCCAAGGCGAGGAGAGGAGATGGGGAGGCAGCCAGGGAAGTTAGAAGAAAACCAGCTCATACTCCAGTTACTACTTGTAATTATTTAAGACTTCCCTTCAGACAAAATCCCTTCAAAACTTCTCCTCTACCATCTCAAAACCTTCACTTTGAGAAGATCCTTCTGCCAGGAGAAAGTGGCGTAAGTGTGTGTGAGCATGATCTCCCCCAAAACAGACATCTATCTTTACTTTCATGCTCAAATTACATTATTTTTTTCCTACACATTCTTTATGACATTTACATCAGGTTGAAACTGAGCATGGAAATCTGATTAAGTAACTCATCATGCTCAAGAAAGCTTTTCGGCCCCAGGTTCCTCACAGCTGCTGTCTCGTAACAGACGGAGGAAAGGAGCACATGGGTGGAGGGGGGGAATGGGCTGGTTGCGTTTATTTTGTTCCCCTTCCTTTCCAACCCACAGAAAGCTCATTTTGGCACCAGTCCTACAAAAACTTCTCCAATTGTACTTAATGGAGCATGCAAAGGGCGAGTGCAGGCGGCTGTATAACATGGGCCACTGTTTCCACCGAGACGTGTACTTTATATACTCTCCAGCACTTTGGACACTGACGTACTCCCAGAAAGCCATGCAGAGTGCATGTTTTTCAGGATCTTTTATGGTTAAGAGATTTGTCCCAAGGGTTCCTCTCTTTGAGCATTCCCCATGAGATCCTTGTATTTTCCTTTAGTTCTTCCTTTCAAAAGAAGATGCCAAGTAATAAAAATGAACAAAGCCTGTGTTACTAAGATATTGAGTTCTGGAGACCAAATATCTCAACTCCACTTGCTTCCTGGCACAGCTTGACAACACCTGAAATTAAGAGCCAAAGGGAAAGAATCCAACATCAGTGATGGTTGAAGATGACTATAAATTATTTTTGTATTTCAAGAAACAAGAAACATTAGGCCTACATTACATGAGGAACAGGGATAAAAACTTAAAAAGCAGTAAACTAAACCATTACAGCTCTTCCCCCCACTGAGTGCTGCAAGAGCAGTAAAATTCAAAAAAAAAAAAAAAAAAAAAAAAATCAGTAATTACGAAACAAACCACAAAGACACGAGAGAGTCCCAGAAATGGCAGCACTTATTCCTTCCGCTATCCTCCACATACTGCAAATGAAATGCATTCCCTGAAGAGAAAGGCAGACCACAGAAATATCACCCCCCATATAAATGTAACTAGTCCCGCATCTGCAAAGTCTCCTATTAAGGTACTCAATCATTAGTTTTACATCTCCTTCATGCATCACTATGTGAAATGAGTTGCATGACTTAGCAAAACCCTTAGAGATTTTTTTCCAGCTCTCACAATTTATAGCATATCCATGAAAAGTCTTATTCCAAGGCTGCAGAAGAAGATATACTCTGCCTACAACTGGGCTGCAACTCCTACACTGCAGCAAAGAGAAACAGACCTTGCATATTTCAACACAGCAAAAGGCACTAAATACATTATTAAAAAGAAAACATAGTTAAACTCTTTTTATTGCTAAATAAGTCCTTAGATAAAAATATGAATGATCAATCAGATATAGGTTTGTTTAATCAAATTGTAGATTGGGGGCATAGCAAACCAGGCTCTGTACAGGCAGCAAGAATTCATCGCTGCCTCTAAGGTTCATGACACCATTTTACCATTCAACCAGAAGTTTCCCACTCAACCACACAACAGTATGTTAGCAGACTAAACAAAAGATTTTTAAAAAACAAGCACATCCCATAGAGTAGCTATAAGGCTAGAACATGATGATGCCATACAGATACCAACTCATTGCAAAAGCCATGGTTTACAGTGCCTCCAAAGTCCTGTTTTCACAATGGATTTAGTGTTGGCCTGTGCCTTCAACACAGTCAGTTTCCATTTGGCTAGGATGGGTAATCTTATTCCAGCCAGCACAGAAATAGCCAAAAGTGATTCTCAGCCCCACCTGAGCACCCAGAGAACTGGGCAGTGATGCAGGGTACCTGGGCGCTGAAGAGGTTCATCTCCTCCAGGCAACATGACATCTTTTACAGCCACTTGAAACAGGAGCCTCCCTTCCATCTGGCTAATTTAATCCCAACATCACCTGTATGCTTCCCCCAGAAAAGCTGTGTTACCCCCAGCCCACTCTCTTGGCATACATTTCAGCTCTAAGGCCACGTAAACCTACACAGCAGCCAGAAAGCACTGCCCAGACCTGCCTGGAGCAAAAACCAAGAAGTGGAGACTTCTCTGGTACCCATTTCAGCCAAGATGAAAGGAAGATGAAGCCATGGTTTGGAGAGGCTAGAAGGCAGCACTCCAAAGTGGAAGACTTTCTGAAGGAGAGAAGGGGAGCAGGGCAAAGGTCCTTTTCTCTGGGGGCAGCTTTAGTTATCACTGCTGCAATTTAGATATCCGTTATAGCAGCTTTCCCGCAGAGTAATTCGGAAGGCTGCAGGTCAGACCAATCACTATTCACACCAGTTGTACAGCAAAGTCCTAAGAGCTCCCTTCATTCCCACAGTTCATCTCTCTGGTATTACAGAGGTCATTGCTTTTACAAAGGGCAGAAAACTCATTTTCATGGTTTCCACTGGCCCTGAAGTTGACTTTGCAAAGATTTAGTGACAAAATCTATAGTAAATAACCTTGCTGCTGCTCATTTTGACAGAATACAACCTGGTGCAAATTTTAGGGATCTAAGGAAAAAAAGAAACTACTTCTGATGAAAATGAGACATTCACTGTTTTTCTTGACACTTACTGTCCTCACAAAACAACAAATACCTGGCGTTAAAAATACAATAATCAATATCATTATATAGGGGTCCATCTTCCAGTTCTTAGCCAAACAAAACTCCTATCTTGATTTTAAAAAAGAAGAATGCTCTAATTTGTATTTGCAGAGGATCTCTGTATTTGTATGAAGAGTAAAAAAGAAGGGATATAAAGATACAGTGCCAAAACACAATGGTAGGATCAATACTGATTCAGAACGACCACTGAGCATCACACTCATCTGTTCTCTATAGCCCACATTGCTTTAGGAGAAGTTAAGGTAAAAGAAATACAGCAGCAGCTCCACTCATTCCCATTTTTAATCTTCCTCTTGGCAGCCTGGCAGTCGCTGGGACTACGCAGCAAAGCTGTGGGCAGCAGGGAGCCCAGCAGGTGCTCTGCCACTGAAGCTCAGGCACCTTCATTCCAGTTGCTGCTTGCCCTAAGCAAGGATGAGAGGATCAGCACTGGATAAAGCAACACTACTCTCTGAAATCACTCTTGAGCATGACAACAAAAGACAAATTCCTGAAGCAACGAGTGTTACAGGCTGTCTGTGGTGCTGTCTCTAAGCAAAATGCATCCCTCCTGTGAAGCACAGGCAATTCTGCAGCATGGTATTCTGTAATGGTAATTCTGCAATGAGGTCTCACCACCCAAAAGTGAATTAACATTGCTAGCTATGACCGCAATATTTATCCTGTAAAAATCTCTGAAGCCTGATGATTGTTTTCCAGATAAACAATTCAATGCTTTCCATCAACAAGGTGTTTTACAGCTCCCTAATAAATGCAGTTTATCTTCAACATACACTGACAATTTTCCATATATTTTTTGAAAATATTTAATAGAATAGACATATCTTTTTAAGAGCTTAATTGTTCTTCACCATATCGAACTAAGAGTCCAAGCAGTACATAACGCATAATGCTTTCCGTGGTATCAGACAGATGGGGAAGAACAAAGCAGCAGGGCCTGAACTGACAAAGCAATGGCCAAGATTGGAATAAACAGCCCACAGGGGAAGGTTTTTCTTCCCCACACAGCAGGAACCAAATTTTTCAAGGCACTTCAATAAAGCCCATGGGGTTTAAGTGCTCTCCGCTTGTTTTGAGATACTGACAGAGAGATTTTCAACAAAGCAGACAGCAACATGTGTCAAATGCGCTAAGAGAAACCGACCCCTCTTTCAGTATCCAGAAATACAGATAGAAATTTGGCAAGAGAGATGGGAGTTTGCATTAGAAATATGAGGATTACTCATCTTCTAAAATTTTGTAGCTTTCCCCACCTAAGCTTAAGTGAGCAAAGTCAAAGCATCCCAGCTCTCAAGGAGCCTGATGCAATTCTGTTACGATACACAAGTGTACTTCCAGCCACAGGCTTGTAGCCGTCAATACATCTCTCCTAACAGTCTGTTTTCCTACCAAAGCTGTTATTACTTTGGTTAAATTATTTTAAATAGAAAACAACATATATTTTAGTTTTAATTATGCACAAACTTATGAGAGACAGCATAATAGACAGAAAACAGCATTTTGGGTAACACTGAATTTACTGTATGCTGAACATCTAGATATTTACAGTAAAAGCACACACTGTACTACTTGTCCCCTATCATCTGTCTCTATCTTTCTACTCCTCTCCTCTGCTGCCTCTTCAAAACAAGCCAACATCTCTTGGGCTGAAATCAGGTAGAAGATTCTTTAATGACAGAGCAAAGCCATGAACAGCATTAAAGTTCAAACCACGTATGCAAAAATCAAATCTGAACAGGCCAACCTGGCTGTTCTTGTGGGGGGATATTATTTAAAAGAAAATTCCTGCTTCTACAAGAAACTCACACACACAAAAAAATACTAATAATTTTAAAGAAAAGAGAGAGAAGAAAAAGTGTTTATCACTGCAGGCAAGGGCAGCCAGCACATGATGCTTCTTTGGAGGATCGTGTTTACCTTTCTTTCCCAAGGAGAAAAAGCTGAGATACAAGTTAGTCCCTACCTGAAAAACCAAGACACACAGCAGACAGTATAGATTCTAATTTGTCTTCTTGTTTTGTCATTAGTGAGATAAGATTTTAATTAAAGAACATGGACACAAAACAACTGCATTTCCCTTCTCACAAAAGTACTAAAGAGAGATTATAAAAATCTCCACGTTTAAAACGTGTCCACGGCAAGAACAACAGAGTCCTGCAGTGTACAGGCAGCAAGATCAAGCAGTGTGCACCACTGAACTGGGACCTGGCCCTTTGGTGGATGAACTCGTTAACAGCAAGAAGTGGCATTAATGCACCATATTGTAATGCCTGTCACAGCCTTAGGTATCTCAAACCCAAGAAATTGCTTAGCTTAGCAGAGCAACAACTTCCTATGCGCATACACAAAGTGACACTACACTATTCTAACAGGATATGATAAACATGCGCATACTACAAAATAATTCCATTGAATTATTTATAACACCTTTATCTTAAAGAAGCATTTAGCAAGCTATATCATCTAAATATAAAGAGCAGCTGCTTAATGTCCCAGAATACACCAGCTCCAGAGTTTAGAAGAGGAGATGATGAATAGTGTTACCAAGAGAAACTGCGAGGGCAGTTTATGAGGGAGCAGTGTAATTAACCAAATGGAAATTTGGCTCCAGCAGCCATGCTCAGAGTACTACTCTTGCAAAAAAAAAAACAGACACAGAGGTTTCAAGTGATTGCCGTGCTCAGGATACTGTGTCTCTCATTCCCAGTACAGCATCATTAGGAGCAGTGCCTGCTAACAACATATGGCAGTGCTGCCTTGACACCAGTACGTCTGCTACTCTCCCACTCACTTTGCAGAGCAGGTCTTGGCTGTTATAATCACCCAGGAGTTAGCAAATGCAAAGGAGAGGTAGCCATGAAGCAAGGTAACTTCGCTGCTTTCTTGCATCTGACTTCTTTCCTCCTTTCCACTCGCTCTACTTTCTTCCTGTCCAGGAAAGCAGGGCTGGCAGTGGGCAAGTGCCACAACAGCACTGCTGCACAGGCTGCCTGATGGAAATGGGTGTGAGCTGCATTTGCTCAGGACAGAGTCAAGACACAGAGTGGGGAAGCCATGAAAACCACAGCAAGTGGGATTAGTGGAGATGTGGAACAGGGTAAGAGGCACGACAGGACCCCGAAAAAGCTCTTGCTGAAGATGCTGCTGTTCCCAAGGTGGACAGCAAACCTGAGGACACATGATAGCGTGTGGAAGTCCCTGAATGATCCATAAGAATACCTCTAGGCTTCTTATAGCACCTCAAATAGAGATAATCTGATCATAAATTGATGATTAGAATGAACGTTGAATAGTTTACCCAGACATTTTTAATTTAAGATATTGGGAAGAAATTCTAGAAGGTGAACAGAAGAAATTCCATGAAGTGGTCCAAAGGAAGTACATCTCACGGGTGGGTCATTGCTGTGGAGGATACCAGCCAGAAAAGGCTAATAAAAACAGAGAAGCTGTGAGATCCCAGCAGAACTGCCACCTGTGCTCTCCTGGAGGTGGTCCAAGAGGATGACGGCACAGTACCACACGCCAAAGTGAAATCTACTCTCTATTATGTAAGGCTGCTGTACTTGGGAAAAAATACATAACTAGCATGATTAAGTTTAGCAAGCGAGAACTTAGGGCAAAAATCATTTTGGCTACTACTTACAGATTGGGTCTGGACTTGTGTTACAAACCACCTGGAAAAAATCAGGAAACCAAACATTTCTCTTTGATGTGCAGCAAACTGTTCTAGAGAGCTTCTTTTTAAAAGGCAAACGGCCTTTTCATTTCACACTTTAGGCAAAGGAGACAATGTCCTTCACACTTTCCAGCTAACAATCAGACTTACACAATGCAAAATCAGGTATAAACAAAATCTTGTATTGAAACTAATTAAATCGAAGGTGCAATTGCAAAAGACAAGTTTCATCTTGCTTGTATTCTTCCCCAATCCCAGCAACCACGCTTCTACATGTAGACACTTATTTTTGAAAGGGAAAAAAAGTAAACACACACAATGCAGATCGCACACAAAACAACAGAACAGGAAGTTGTGTCCAAGAGTTTCCTACACGTGTGGAAAAGGACATAAAGCTCAGGGCTTGTCAGCTGGCATAATCATTATCTTAGGCCTTGAAGAATTCGCTAAGATTCAACAGCAGAGGAACACAAATCCTTCCACACAGATGGATAAAGCCATACACAGCAGCCTTCATAACGCTCAGGGAAGACTGAGTTAGGCTAAGGGTACAGTCACTCTCCTTGATCACTCTATAACCTGCTACTGAGCACATACTCTCCTAATCCAAGTTTCTTCTGCTTCTTATAAAGCCCTCAGCAGATGATGCTCACATGAAGAAAATCCTAACTACACCTGAAGGACATCATCACATACACAGCACTGCTGGAAAAAACAAAGAAGAGCTACTGATGATCTTTTTTCCAACAGATATCAGCTTGAAGTTACTAAGAAATTATTGTGTGTGTGTTTATATATATATGTGTGTGTGTGTGTGTGTGTCATGGAATGGGTTGTATTGGAAGGGAACTTAAAGACCACCTAGCTCCAACACCCCTGCCATGGCAGCGACACCTTCCATTAGAACAAGTTGCCCAAAGCCCCATTCAACTTGGGCTCTTTTTTTCTTATTATTAGTAAAAAGATACACTGGTGTCCAACTCTTTGATAGCAAAGCAACAGACATCAGGAACTCACCAAGGTCATGGCGCAAAAATTACCTAAAGTTAATTAAATTACCTAAAAAATTTATTTCCAGTCCTCGGTATCAGCCCACGTAGATTTATTTTACGTTTTGGCAGCACAGAGCACAGCAATGCTCTTCAGAGTTCCCACTCTCCTCAGAGCAACTTCGTGAAGAAGAGCAACAGCAGAAATAAAATGTGATTTTGACATTCCTGAACAAGAAAAGGCAAAAGAGCTGGTTGGGATACCTGGACAGGGAGAAAACTGAGGGCAGAACTGGGGGCCCTAGTAACAGTCACAGGCAATCCTGCAAGCTAACACCACCGAGGAAAAACAAATGCTCCTCTCCTTGGCAACAGCATTATTCATACTTTTCCCAAAACTTTATGAGTCCTATGATATGGCCTTGTTTGATCTGTCATAACCAAGATAAACTGGCCACTAAAACAGTGTGAAGCAACTGCAAAGCCCTGGCTCTGGTTCATAGCACGAATACCACGTTGTCAGACAGATGACTGTCTACAGTATTTCTGCTGCCCTTGAGTTAGTCCAAGCCATCGCCCAAGAGGAAGGTTGCCTGGGCTTTGACCTGCTCTTCACAGGGTCACCAGCATTTGTGAAGTGAAAGAAACAAATACAACCTTAACCTCCAGCAGAGAAAGCAGAAATGTGGTGGCCAGACCAGCCTCTTGCGCCATGACATCTGTCATTTGGCGCAATCCCCTTGTTTTTAATGTCTTTTTGGTGTCTGTTGCTTCACCTCTACTTCAGTCGCACATTCCATGGCTACTTGCATTAAAGGGTTTGAACTGATACACAAATCCAGAAACCTCACAGAGATCTGACAAGAAAATACAGAAGATTTCCTATACTGTTTTTCGGTGTGGAAATCTATACATACAACTAGCTGCCTGATACATCAGGTTTAGGGAGCTGGGCTTGTTCAGCCTGGAGAAGAGGAGGCTCAGGAGTGGCCTTATCGCTCTCTGAAAGTACCATAAAGGAGGCTGTAGCAAGGTGGGGTTGGTCTGTTCTCCCACATGCCTGGCGACAGGACAAGAGGGAACAGACTAAAGTTGTGCCAGGGGAGGTTTAGGTTGGATATTAGGAAGAACTTCTTTACTGAGAGGGTTGTTAGGCATTGGAATGGGCTGCCCAGGGAAGTGGTGGAGTCACCATCCCTGGAGGTCTTTAAAAGACGTTTAGATGTAGAGCTTAGTGATACAGTTTAGTGGAGGACTGGTTAGTGTTAGAGGTTGGACTCGATGATCTTGGAGGTCTCTTCCAACCTAGACGATTCTGTGATTCTGTGGTTCAGTAGTACATCAGCGTCACGTAGGTAATGTGGGACTACTGAAGCTTCTCATAACAGATGAGAGTGAAGCCGTGGTGCCATATGGTGAATGAGAACCAGGAGCCAAGATAAATAACTCTGCTTGTCCCTAACGTAGCCGAGGCACCATTGTAACAGCTGTGTTGCCCCAAAACTAAAACAGAAAAGGATCAAAAGCCCATTCTGCTGGCTTACAACATCTTCTGGCATGATCAAAGCTATCAGGAAGGAAATCTTGTGGTCATACATAGATGACACATTTGCTTGGATGAGTCAGATTAGCAAGTAAAGTGCAGAAAAGATATTGTGCAAGGTATGCGTGATCTCTTTAGGCTGACAGAGAAGGAGAAGAATCCCAAAAGGACATAGTATACTAAAATAGAGCCACTGACAAA
Source organism: Anas acuta (assembly GCF_963932015.1). Taxonomy (NCBI): domain Eukaryota; kingdom Metazoa; phylum Chordata; class Aves; order Anseriformes; family Anatidae; genus Anas; species Anas acuta. The sequence continues at coordinate 23,388,959 of NC_088987.1, forward strand.
GCCTGGAAATCCCAGAAGATCAGATAAAGAGCTTCTCATCACCATAGCATCAGCACAGCCGTAGCACGAACATAACCTCCTTCTCTGTTTCTAAACATACCCTGCAAAGCATTCCTACCAAAATGGGCTGGCTGCCGGGGAGGATGGCACAGGGGGGGAGTGCTGCCCTGGGCGGAGGCAGCAGTGGGAATCCAGCCCGATCACCCACACCCTCTCTAGCACCCTGTGCTGTGGCATCTTCACCCAAAGCACACTGGAATAAGAGTGGCCCTGTACCCAACTGGTCTCCCCAGCAGTGAGCAGGGTGATCAGGGTGCTCACCTTGAGAGCAAGAGATGGGGTTCATACGTTGGTGCCCCACCTCTCAGCTCCAGCCGGCAGAGCTCCGCTCCAGCTGGCCACACCGGAGCAGCACCCACTCTGTCAGTGGTGCTGCGGGGCTCTGAGCACTGCCAGCAGGTCAGGGCTGAGCCGTCAGACCTTCTTACTTTTTCCTTTTTTCCGTTTTTAAACAAATTCTAAGCGAGTGGTCAAGGTATGTACATCCTCAGCATTTTATGGGCATCATATGCTAAATGCTAAAACTTTAGTATAAGCTAAAACTTAGACGTTTACTTCTGTTACTACTGTTGTTACTTCTACTATCCAACATTGCCAATGGAAACCTGTATGATAAAGAATAGTAGTACACCAGGTTATATGAATGCAGTACAAAATGTTTGGATTAACTTCCTAAACACCTCTTCAAGGTTCAAGAACGGAAAGTCATAAGACAAACATTTGCCTAAGGCAGGTCACTGCTACTTGGGAGGAAAATAGAAAAAGTGTTCTACTTACTTGTTAAGATAAAAATGAAGAATAACTTCCCATTTTGGGCCTTTAAAGGATAAACTATTTCTGTTACGCTGCTATTAAACCTGTTTATAGTTCTACGACCATGAAAAAGGAACATCACACTTCCATAATGATTGCAATTATCAGTCATTAAGGATGCCACTCATAATGCAGTACAAATGCTGTACAAAAATATTATAACTTTGGCCAATAACATTTATTTTTATCTCAATTAAGCAAAAGCCTAGAAAGTAGCCTTCTTTGCAAGTTGAGTACAAAGCAGAAAACATACAAAGATTTTGTCCTTGACACATCTGCATACTGATCTCTAGAGCACTCAATGTCACAAAAAGGCATCCCACATTGGTACCCATATTCAATGCACAGACATTTGTGAGATTAAATTATATAATTTGGAAAAAAAAGATTTCTGAAAACTTCACGTTTGATTGGCATTTGCAGTTAAAAGCTAAAAGGCAGCATTTTAAAATTCTGAAATTTCAATCCTGGTCTGATATGACCTCCCACCACAGGATGCTAACATTTAAAGGGCTGTTTGGAGAATGCTGGATATCATCTGTGCCCAGTGTAAGTCAGAAAGACACACAGATGTCAGTGAAGCTACAATCATTCACCCCAGCCAGGGCTATGTGATTACCACCAGGCATGATCTGAAGCAAGGAACCAACCTGCAGTGGATAGGACCAACTTCTCCCTCTTTTGTGAAAACAGTCGTTAAACTTAACAGTGCTGTGTGACAGATTGACTCGAGGGAGAATGACAATTATTTCTTATCTGATGAGATATCCTATCTTCATTAGGAACTAGATGGTTCCTAATGAATGATGGCTCTACCTAATGATAGATGGCTCTACCAGGTGCATTTATTCTGAAATACTGCTGAAGTTCTCTTTCAACAGCTACCTTCACAGTTACACGTGTACACCAGTAGACTGGAGTTACCCTTTAATCTCACAAAAGAGAATTAGATTGATGTCACACAGTCTGAATAGTAATTATACTATAAGCTAGAAACTGCTCACTGTAATAAAACCAGTTATAAACAATTCTAGATCCACAAAGTATGACGGATGACTTGTTATGGCACTGAATAATGTTTTAAATATTGCATTGCCTAAATTCCAGCACACCCTAAATTGGAATATGGTCATTTAACTCAAATTCGATTCACACCAGAGCTTTGCTTGACCTATAGTATCTTAATTTAAAGCTATGGATTACAGCTAGTTGCTCACAATTAACTTTGCCAAGGAGGTCAATTAAATGTGATGCTTTGTTTGATTTTTTTTCTTGATAAAAAAAATAAATGGGCAAGCTACAGGAAGGTTTGGTTCTATAAGCACAACACAACCTCAAAGTGTCAAAACAAAACTTGGAAGCAACACTAAGGCTGGCTGAAAAAACAAGCACTGCCCAAAGAGCAACAGGTTGGATCTAGCAACAGATGCAGCAGCTTGAACATCTGCCTCCAACATCAACACCATGGCACCTTCCAGGAAACAAACGTTCTAGCAAACCAAACAAAGACCATTTTCAATGGGTATTTTGAAACTTTGATCCACCTTCAGCAAGCAAGTTTTTGTTTTCTTTTTTCCCCCTCACAATTCCTCCTACTATATTTCTGGAGGGCAATGTTTGGAAAGATGATGGCTCATTTTTGTTGCTGCCTGACAGCTAATCAAGTTTGATGTTTATATTGTACTGGGATAAAGAAATGTCAAACCAGATACTTTAGTATATTTCTGAAGGCAGTAATTTAACCTTCAGCAATTCCATTTGATTCAATGCTGTCTACAGACTTGTGACTAGTTGTATTTTAGATCCTTGCAACCTGGTTACAGATATATGCCCTTCCCCTGTTAGATTGCTGGGTCTGGAGTGCCACTCGGTGGCCGAATACAGCACTCCTGTGGTAGCAGACATCTATCTAAAGCCAGCTGAGTGGATATGCAACCCACCAAAGTAGTCTTGTTGAGTCTACAGTTTGGGACACTCTGGATTTGGAAATAATCATTCTGCAGTTGCTTATATGACAGCCTAACACAACATAAAAACATTCTTCTTCCTCATACGAACTCTGTCCATGGGATATTGGTGACGGCCAACACTTCCTTGGTGAACCAGGGGACCTCCAACTCTAGAAGCTGAATTTCTCACCTCAGGTTAAAAAAAAAGCTCCATAGCTGTAATAAGCTGTAACAAGCACATCCTCTTGTGCACCACGCACAGAGATTGACCTGTAATGCACCTTCACCAGGGGCTAACTTGGGACCTGGTAGCTCTGAGGGGCTTGTATTTATTTCTTTATCTCAACCTAAACAACCAGTTCATTCACAGAAGCTGACACAGCTATTGCAAACAGGGAAGGAATCAGAAGCTAAGATGGAACATTCCACCAGCAGCTTGAAAAGCTGGGAACATCTCCTTATGGCACCACTTGTGCACTGCCATCATGGAAGAAAAAGCTAGCATTTATTTGCTTGCAGTACCTCATAAGTGCAAACCAGAGCTGACCTTGCATCACTCTGATGCAGCCAGTCTCAAGGGCAAAGCACTCCCTGTACCATCAGAAAACCTCAACTTCCTCTTACTCAGCTGTCTCTGAGAAACTGAGATGCAACAGGGATTTCTGTATTCCTACTCGCTTCTTCACAGAACAGCAGCCACCAGCAGCAGCATGAATGTTCAGCACAGGTACCATGGGGCAGGCAGATGGTAAAGGAAAATATGGAGAAAATTAGTTTACACATGACCTACGTCTTTGAGAGACCTTAAGGGAATAGAAAAATCTCAAGTAATACTAAAAAATTTGAGAACTTCCTTCCTAACAATCATGCGAGTTAGCTGCACTGTTCCTTTTTCCCCTCAGGTAGTACGATATATGTGAATGAGAGCAGACATGAGTATCCTGGACGAAAAACCTTAACTACAGAAATAAGATTATATCAAACAATGTCAAACATCCATTATTTATCATATTTTTATTATGAACTTTCCAAATTGCTGGCCAGCCTCCCAGAACATTTTTACCTCTTGTTTTCTCTCCAGGGTAAATGGCTCACAGTAACATGTAATAAATCTAATCAGAGTGCACTTTTACGATAAATATTATCTGAATAAATCCTAATCAGATCAAATTAGCTGAATATTCAGCCTTCTTCAATAACTCACCCGCATCAGTTTGAAGAGATGAAACAATACTACCTTATAATAACTTGGTATCGGATCATAAACAACTGTCAAATACAACACGAGGCAGGGAACGATTCATTCTTAATTCAACAAGACATTAACTCATCCTACATCACTCCACACTAGGAAGCAAGACTCCTGCCCTGACATGATTAATACAGGGGCACCAGTCTAAAGGAACAAGAAACTGCCTGCAAAGCCAGAAGATGCTGCATGGGAGACCTGGACCCATGCAGAAAAACCTCAGAGGCTCAGGACACTCTGAAGGTCGTGTTTATCCTGCTCACCTCAGCTGCAGCCTGGGATGCTGGAAGCATTTATGGTGATACAAGGTAAAGTCACTATAGCTGTGGCAGCACAAATTTATCTCTGGAACAACAACAACAAAAAGATAGAAGAAAGAGAAAAAGGAACAAGATAACACATTTTTATCCGTAACAAATCTGGGAGCTCACTGTTCCCTACAAGTTCAGCACATGAGGAACCACAAAACGCTGCTCTGGAGTGCAGGAGGCTCTTGGTAGCACCACTTTCATAAAGCAGAAGTTAGAAATAAATGGTGACAGTGTACTGAAACCACATCTTTCCCCCAGAGAGGAGGTGCCAGCAGAGCCCTGAAACATGTCAGCATTTGCAGCAAGTCAGCTACAAAGCCATCAACTGTTTGGTCCTCAAAGATATCAAAAGAAGTGTATTCCAAATACCTTTATACCTTCCAAAATACCAAATACCTTCCAAATACCTGTGTCCTCAAAATAAAATAAAATAAAATAAAATAAAATAAAATAAAATAAAATAAAATAAAATAAAAACAGGGTCTGATCAGTGAATTTCTGCAGGGAGCTGCATTCTGCGTTATTCTGTGCTTGGGGAAATAAAAGAGCCCAACACGCTGAGAGCAGGCGAGCTGTACACCTAAGAGGTGACGTGCCATTGTTGCATCTCAGCGTGGCTGAATTCTGCCTGGTTTTGTGATGGATGAAGGCAGCGTTGGGCAGTGACCAGTGGCACCAGCACCGTGTGCCACATGGAGCCCATCGCTGTGGGGCAGAAAGCTGTGCCCAGCCAGTGGAGTGTGCACAAAGCAGGAGCAAGCCCAGCTCACCAGCGCCGTGTGCTCCCCGTCCTACCGTAGCCAAGTGCTTAAGCACAGGAACCTACCACATGCTCTTTGTATAATAGGAAACAGTTACTTTTGTGAGTGATTATAAACAGAAGGCTCTTGAAAGAGCTTACCCTCCAACCGGACCCCTTAAATATTTACATTTTGTGGGCTGATGTGTAGGAAGGGGTGTTTATTGCTGAGGCTGCTCTGACCACACTCGACAGGGAGCCTGCACACAGCACGTGGCTGTGCGGCACCTCTTGCTGCAGAGCCTGAGCTCTGGATAACAGATTGCATGTTAGTTAGAGTCCAGCCTCTGCCTGCACTGTTCCTCAAGGTCACTTGCAAATAAGCCACCTGCATTTCTTCTTCTCAGGACGTGGCTCCAGCCACCACCTCAAATGCCCCTGAGTACCCCAAACAGGGGCTGGGGGCCAGATACAACTCTGCTCTCACGTGGCCTTCTCAACTCCACAGAAATTCTTTGCTGCAACAGATAGCTCTTACTTTTTTCCACTTTGGGTCATTATGTTTTTCTTGGTTTTGGTGTTTTCTGTTCTCTTTTTTTTTTTTCCTCCGTTTTGTTGGCTGGTTTTGGATTTTCCCTCTTGGCACTGAAGCTGGCTGTCAAGAAAAGCTGCTATTACAGCCCAATCTTATCTCGAAAATGTGATTAATACCTTGGTAAGTGAGAAACCAAAGATGAGTGAAAAATGGGGAAGGACTGAAATAGGGACTTTTGACTCACTTCTGTGACATGACTGAAGCTTCTACTAATTGTGAAACTGGAAAAAGCACATTCACCAGTTCATCTTTCAGCTTGCAATTTAGAGAGAAGCAGGCATTTACCAAAAGCAAACAAAACTCCTGAAAATTCACAATAGGTGGTTCCTGTTCTGAGACAGCTCCAGTTTATAATCTGCTTTCTTTATTGCTATTTAATGACTCATATCATGCTACTCTTTCCCCATTCCTAATGTCTGCTGCTGAAATCTCCTCTAGAGAGATAGTACTTGGATGCCTCAGCCTCAGGGAAAGTCAGAAAGAAAGATATCTTGAAAAATAAAAATAAAATAAAAAGGCACAGGACTCATCATTTTCTTAGGCTGCATGGAAAAAGATAAAACTTCCATTGCCAAGATGAGCTCACTCGGTACAATATATGAGGAGATGGACAGATCTCTTTACATGGGATGATAGGCTGAATCTTTCCATCAGATATATATGCAGACATATATGAAATAGCTTCTTTGAAATTGGCTGAATTACTTTGGATTCACAGCCAGAAATCCAAGGTCTGAAATAAGCTTACTCTGTGACTTGGCAGCTGGAAAATCCAGCCGCCTGTCAAAGAGAAGGTGCATCTTCCCGTGGGATAAAGCCAAGAGCTGCAGCTGGAAAAAACAAAACCAGATGCTATCACAGCATTAAGCCCTATTGCTTATTAACTGATTTCACGTGTGATAAGCTGTTAAACTACATCTGTACCTGTCACGAGTTAGTCCTATCCCTACTTAATCATTGCAGGTTAGTTGATTCACGATGGCTTAATACAAGCCAAACTAATTATTGTACAAAGTTGCTATGAAGTGCAGCTCTTTACTTCCATACATTCTCTAAGGAACACGCAGCAGTCCTAAGAAAGTTTGGTATGGGCTGGTTTATATCGTAGCAATTAGTACACTTGTCTCCTACTCTCCAACTCGAAGCAATAAATCTGTTTCCACAAATGTATTATCTCACTGCTGGCCAGCATCCCTGACAGCACAGGTAAGTGAAGATGTTTTATACAGTACATAAAATGGGAGATCAGAGATCTATCCTGCGGAAATCAATAAAACCCACATAATTTCACAGCTAGGCTTGCACAGACTCCTCAGGGATTTTCCTGGAAAGTTATGGCTGAGAATTTAAAAACCAAAGATAATTGTAAAACCAACACTAGGGCATTTTCCAAGTGGGCAGATGACTGAATTTAGATCGTAACTTTGCTATGTCTCAATAAAACATACGTTACAGCCAAGTAACAGTAGAAACTCTTCTTGAAATAAGCCTGGCTCACCCTCTTTGACCAGCTCTGCTCAGCTTTTGACACCCGGCCAAGAAAGCTGCCACAAGCACGTCGCATCCTCCTGTCCTGTGCTGGGTGCCCTGCACTGCATGCCTTGCAGCACGGCGTTCCTGCACTGCCTGGGTGTCCACAAAACCCCCAGCAAGGTACAGACTGGGGACCCACAAAGGATCACATCCCCGTGCTGCCCCTGCTATGTGCAGTAAAACTGGAAGGAGAGCTGCACGGCAGCATTTGCATGTCTAAAGAATTCTGCAGAAAGTGCTGGAAAATATTCCTCCTTGTGAGAGGGCAGAGGTGGCACCAAAATCCTTTGGTTCCCAGTGACAGCAACTATCTGCGACCCGTGGATAGCTGCCTTGCACAGGCATGGAAATCTGCACTGCCATGGGCTCTGGCTTAACCAGTGGGCTGCCAGCCTGTCCATTTGTAGGCCTGATGAGCTGCGGGAGAAAACGCAGCACAGAGCAAAGCCCCAGGCTCCACCACCTCCTCCAGGGCAGGGAAGAGCTGGGGATGAGTGGGCAGCCACGGACCATGGACACTGCAGTCCTGATGGTCCCTTCACGTCCACTCCCTATGCACTGCTGGAGGCAGGTTTGACACAGAAACGTTTTGAGATTAAGATTTTTCCTTTACTACCCACCACTTTGAAGTCTGGCCTGGTTGAACAGCAGTGACCTGCTTCCCACCGCCGGCGTGACTCCCAGCCTGGGGCACAGAGGCAGAAAGGGACAGAGAAGGCACAGCGCTGCCTCCTCCCAGGCTGCCCAGCCCAAGCAGCCAGACAAAGCTCTGCCCACACAAAGCCTCCAAGATCATAAAAGGGCTCCCCAGCTAAGCAAGAAAATAATTCATCCTTGCAGTTACCAGAAGGCCTCACAAATCTTCCAAACGCCCTTCAAATGGCACTGGATTAGCACTGATGGAAAGAGTAATTGATTTCACTCCGGCAAACGCAGAAAATCCAGGGATGTGTTAGACTGCAGTTAACACAGCAGAGGTGGGGTGCCCTCAGGAGCAACCCCTGTCCTCTCTGGCCCCAGGGGCAAAACCATCAATGCTTCGCTGCTAAGCTGCTGGGGAGGAGCTCCTCCAAGCACAGGTCTTTCATCACAGATGCCCACTTGATAACCATCAGTCCCTAATGTAAATAGCAGATTTCCATTTCAATTGATAAGCATCACTTAGTGTGCATCAAAAGGACCTCTACTGGTAGAAGGGATTAGAAAACGGAGGGTTTACTCAAGAATGCTTTGAAACATTTCCCTGATAAATTTCACATCCCAAATCTCCATCATTCACTTACTTTCATCTCCATAAACAACATTGTTTCATCCACCAGCTTTGGCAAACTCAGGTAACGTAAGCAGTAACTCTCCTTAGGTGGAGAACCCAGGCCCAGCATTAAACAGTGTTTTGCCAGTTTTGTAATATAATTAAAAACAAGCAAAACATTTGTTTTTGCCATGACTTTGATGTAAAACGCATTTAAATGAAGAAGTTTAGGCTGAGTTTGGTCTAAAATTAAAAACCCCACTTGGGATACAACCACATAGCAAAGCAAATTCAATGAGCTTTGCAGAAATCGTTACAGCAATCCAAGGGGGAAAAAATAAATAAATAAATAAATTGTTAACTTGCTGTGAGAATGGCTAAATTACAAAGACAACAACGAAACATTACAGTCAAAACACATAATGATGAGAGAATTTAGGATTTTTCCTTGAGGCTGCTGCAGTGCAGGCCCCCAGCGGGTTTATGCACAGAATTTCTGTTGTCTTCAGCAGGAGCCCTTTGTACGGCAGAGTCCCTAACTAAAGTAGTACCCTGTTGAGGGCAGCCCTTTAATCAAAAATAATAAATCATTTTATGTACTAATCCTAAAGTGCAAGGACATTTTCTTAACAGATTTGACACTATGTTAATTTGGAGGGGAAAAGGTGGAGGGAGACCAAACAAACCCAGAATAGACTTCGTGATGGAAAACAGAAAGGGCTCCATAAAAGGGTTATTTCACCATTGAAACAGGTTTAAAATGTTTATATACAAGTTCACGTTTCCAAATATTCCTTTGGATAGCCCGGTAACATCATTCCAGTGCCTTGGGATGAAGCAAGACTACCATTTCATCCACAGCCATACTTAAGCCACATCTTCAAAAAATAAAAAGAAAGGGGGAAAAAATAAAGGCTTCTCAATGTGGTTGCAGTCAGGTAGCTACCATGACCCAAACTCCATGTTACAGAACACAGAGAACTTACAGCTCCTGTTTGCAACTTGCACTGCCCAGCAGCCACAACATGGCAGGGGAAATAGAAAAATCCATCAAATACAATACCCTAAAAGAAGATATTCTGCAGGTTTGTAGCACTGTACGTTCATGCAGCTCACAAATACAGCTCCTTCTTGGTGTCTGATGGCCATTTATCCTGTGAAGCAAAAATCCTCAGCAAGCAAAGCTGGCAGACAAGCACAAGATTGGGCATGGATGTACTGTCACAAAGGACAGCCACTTCTGCCACCAGCCCTCCCCATGCCCACAGCACTGCAGACATGCGCCTGGCCTTGGACATACACGGGAATAGCATGGAGAGAGCAAGCACACATGCAACACAGAGCCAGATGTAAAAATAGTTAGTTATAATTTTTCTAAAAACAGACTCACAGACTCACTGTAACAACAATCTGTTCTATTTTTAGCACTGTTAAAAACAATAGAAAACAAGATAAAGCAAGTTAGAAAGAAATCATGGAAAGTTTAGTGTCTAGAAATAGCAGCGCAATTCTCTGCCAGAGTTTGATTCAGTTACTGCCCTGGAATGACTCCAGGTTTACACCAGCCTGTCAGACTAGAATTTGCCACCTTATATGTGAAATCCTTCTCTGAGTCAGCGCAAAGGAACCCCACAAAAAGCCTGAAGAACTCAGAGAATCTCTGTACAACAACAGCATCACGAAGGGGAGTCCAAGAATCCCAAGCAAAAATATTTTGCTTTGTCCAAGTATTCACATGTGGAAAAAAAAAAAAAGTGCCTCCGAAGTAACTGCAGCTCGCACAACATCAGCCTCCAGAAGTGCTGAAATTACCTCTCCACCTGAAAAAGAAGTCTTTGCAGCTGCTGCCATACCCTGCTCTGGTCAGCTGAAAATCTGTGTGCTGTGCTCCCTCCTGCTGCCCCCAAACCTGGAGAGAAGGAAGCTGACAGAGACATGCTCTGATGGCCACGACCTTTCTATTTGCTTTTGGCTTTTACAGGGCCAGTATACCAAACCATAGACTTTCTGAAAAACAAAACTGCATGTCAGGAACAAAAAAACTCCTATTCCTGCAAACAATTGCTTCCGGTCTGTGGCATGGAGACTGCCTCCTACTTAGTGAGCAGCTCCATGAAGCTAGCTATATCTTGATCAGCGTTTGCTGCCCAGACGACACTTTTCACTGAGCATTTTTCCCTAGGAGACCATCCCACAGAAGTCACCAAATAACTTGTTTAAAAACTAGAGATTTTCAAAACTTTGGGGAAAGACCGTGAGATTTGATCTTCAAAACCTGTTGCCTCTGGGTCTGCAGTCTCAGAATCACAGAATGGCCAAGGTGGGACGGGACCTCTGAAGATCATCTGGTCCAACCCCTGCCAAGCAGGATCACGTTGTGCAGGAGGGCATCCAGGCGGATTTTGAGTATCTCCAGAGAAGGAGACCCCACAACCTCTCTGGGCAGCCTGTCCCAGTGCTCTGTCACCTCACAGTAACGAAGTGCCCCCTTGTATTCAGCCAAAGCCTCCTGTGCTTCATTTTGTGCCCATTGCCTCTTGTCCTGTCACTGGGCACAACTGAAAAGAGACCGGCTCCATCCTCTCAACACCCTCCCCTCAGATATTTACACACATTGATGAGGTCTCCCCTCAGTCTCCTTTTTGCCAGTCTAAACAGGCCCAGGTCTCCCAGCCTGTCCTCGTGTGCTGGTGCTCCAGTCCTCTCATCACCTTAGTGGCCCTCCTCTGGACTCGCTCCAGCAGCTCCATGTCCCTCTTGTCCTGGGGAGCCCAGCTCTGGACACAATGCTCCAGGTGCAGCCTCACCAGGGCTGAGCAGAGGGGCAGGATCACCTCCCTCGACCTGCTGGCAACACTTCCAAACACAGCCCAGGACACCGCTGGCCTGCTTGGCCCCAAGGGCACATTGCCTGCTCCTGGTCAGCCTGCTGCCCACCGGGGCTCCCAGGTCCCTCTCTGCAGATCTGCTCTCCAGCAGGTCAGCCCCCAGCCCGTACTGGTGCTTGGAGTTATTCTCCCTAGGTGCAGGACCCTGCACTTATCTTTGTGAACTTCATGAGGTTCCTCTCGGCCCAGCCCTCCAGCCTCTTGAGGTCCCTCTGAACAGCAGCACAGCCCTCTGGGGTACCAGCCACTCCTCCCAGCTTTGTGTCATCAGCAAAATCGTCATCTTTGTGTCATCAGCTTTGTGTCATCTTTGCAGCAGCCTTAATAACTGTGGGATTTGGCAGAATGCAGGGACAGACGTACAGACAGAGAGCTCAGCCCTTCTCCCCACCACGTGCTGGGAAGGAACGTGTCAGTGCACTGCTTGTGCTCCCATCTCAGCAAAGCCCAAGCAGCAGCAGGCCTGGGCCATGGCCTCACCTCTCTAAGCTGTGCCACAGCAGGATGCTCTCAGCCCTGGTATCGCAGGGCTGCATTTCTGCAGTGCATGGATGCTCTCTCCTACAAATGTGGAAGGCCGTGGTGTTTCCCTCACTTCCCTCACACCCAGGAATGCCCTGCCCAGGGCACTTTCACACCTCTGCTCCCAGTGATGTCTCAACCTGAAAGCAATGCAGAGGAGACAAGCCCCAAGGGAGAGGGCCAAGCAACATCTTTGGTGGACTAGCAGTTGCTTTAACCCCCTATGCAGTGTGTAAGAGTACGGCGAGCAACCCAAACCCAGCAGGCATCTCAGGTACAAAGGGCACATTCTGCTCTTGTTCAGCTCAGCCCAGCCCTTCCTGCCTCGTCCCAGCCCATTCCCACGAAAACCAACTCAGAAAAATTGAAGCAGCGTGACAGCACGGGTGACCTTGCTGACCACCTCTTGTTACGCTGATGGTGGAAGGTGTCACAATTCAGCACACCCAGATGACAGCAAATCAAGAAACACTGCACAAAAGAAAAGCAAAGGACATTTTCTGCAATAAGACAGATGTGTGTAATAACAGCAATAACAAGAGCAGCCTGTGTACAAGCACTCCAGGTTAACAGAGTTATCTGTGAACTCCTTCCTGTTGCTATTCATATTTCTGTAAGATGGGAACACAAAATTATCCTGGAGGAACAAAATTATCCCCAAATGATGACATCCTGTCGGTCGTCACGTAG